>NC_090436.1:611799473-612102504 GCF_031143425.1 Pleurodeles waltl | reverse complement strand
CAGAGTCCTGACGTCAGGACTCTACCACCTCGCCCGTAATACCTAGGGTCACCGCTATTCTAGTCATAGCGGTGTTAGTCATCCCCCCCGGGCTGCTGGTATGATCCAGTGCCAAACATAACAACAATATACCTGCATCAGCCGTACGGATGTATTAATTTCCAGCTGGCACATTCCGTTTCTTGGCTTGAACAAAAGCACTCATGCACATTTCACTAATATCAAAAACATTTACAGATATCGCTTTCGACGCAGCAAATGGTGTACCCTTTCGTCTGCTTTCTCTGACCTTATATATGTTATTCAGTAATTGTTGACCTAGCAGTATCGCCTCGCAGTTTACTATTTGTATTGTCGATGCAACTGATCGGACAGCATTTACAGCAGTAGGCGAAATTTATGAGAAATTAGATAGTCGAATACGCATTCAAAATTATGTATTTTATATATAAGTTCATAATGCACGTGTGGCGCGTCTAAACTCTGTAACTAAACGAGCTACATATTGCCCATTAACATCAATCAACGTGTTCTCCTCGGAAGCACGGTGGGCTGTGGAGGGGTGCTCTCCCAGGCTCAACCTCATATGACCTGCGTATCACACTGCTTGAGGACACAGAACAATCTCGCCGGCTTTTTACCGTACTCTATAAAGGGTGTGCTGGAAATATATATTGATTCTAAACAAGGGATTTGTGTATTGGACCTCCATCTGCCGGCAGACCATGAGGGATCTAGGTCTCATGGAAAGTTTATTTATACGCCTGCCATGCATTTTCAAATATTATTATTCTTTCCAAGGTAAATCAGAGTGACTGCTTTTGACACAGAGACCACACTAGATAGAGGTTTACCACACAATTAAAATAGGAAGGCAGCTGAAATGCAATAAACACAGAGAGAAATACGCATCCTCATTCAAAAGAATCTGGAGAAACAATGGTCAGATACACCCAGGGCCAGATTTACAAGGCCCAAGCGCCTCTTAGCACCACTCTAGCGTCATGTTTTTTTTACGCTAATGTGGCGTTAAGGAGGCCATTATCCTTCACTATTTTTACAAAGTGGTGCAATGTTTGCATTGCGCCATTTTGCGATCCCTTGCGCCACATTACGCCTGCTCCAGACATAATGTATGCAAGAGGTGCGGTCCGGGTGTGGGAGGCCTGTAAAAGGGGCACAGTGAAATTTACAGCATTTCACCTCGCCATTTTTAGCATCATTTTTAACTCCTGCTCACACAGCATTGCGTCGCACAACACCAACACAGCAATATCACATCTACAAATATAACTCAAACACTCACATTGCACACATGCCATGGACTGTCATCACATTCAACACACATGTGTATGGATGTGGCATGGAACACAAACATCACTCCCATTAAACAGCCCCACAATGGAAAAACACATCACCCACATTGTAACACAATGGAAGGGCAATGGGATTCACAATAGACAGAGAGACAAATATACAAAGCTCACTATGCAAACAGTACCTGCACAATACGGATGGGGGCAGCAGGGGCACTCAGGGAGGGAGGCTGCACAGGGACACACATCACTTTGCACATGCCCCTTAACCAAAATTTGCAGAGGAACTGGCCTTTCAGGTATCTCTGGGACAAACAAGACTAGACTCAAGGGACATGCCAATCTGCACAATGTGGAAGTACAAGTCAGCAAAGCAACTCCAACTGCATGGGACATACAGTTACATGAAGTAGCTACAAGGTACACAGAGCTAAATGGACACATGCACAGTCAAATGCAAACCAAGGTAGCACAAATGAGCAAACTCCATGTCTGGACAAACAAAACTCAAGCTGCCACACATGAGACAAATCCATAATCCATATCAGGGTGACCAGTCTGACACCATACATGCTCACACTGGACACCACAAGATGAAATACTTACCATACCAAACAGAACACAATGCAAGGAGACCCCAATTGCATTAACACCCACAAATCCATACAGTCAACATCTACCTTTGTTTTGGGGGACACCACAACTGCCCATAAAGTCAGATACTACAGAGAACAGCAAATGAATCAGCAAGCAGGCTGAAACACACACAACCATAGGCAGTCAACAAAAGTAACTCAGGAACAACATAAAGGTAGAAAAGAAATTGCAAGACCAGCATGTACCACCAAAAAGCTGTTTGTGTTTGGGTTTATTTGTAACCAAACTTGAAAAGTCAGAGGCCATTGGCCAGTCAATATAGAATTGTCCAAGTACATCACTGTGCTGTCACCTGACTCCTAACTGCTAGGGAACCTCCACAGGAAGGGGCATCAAGTAGGCAGGCAGCACCTCTGGAATCATCCTTGGAGGGGGTGGTCAGATTTGGATGGGTGAATTTGGGTTTGTGTTTGGGAGGGGGGAACTGCTTCTTGGGAGGGGTGGGCCTGTTCTTGGGGGAAGGGTATGGGTTCTTGCAGGGGGGCAGTGGTGACAAGGGAGGACTTGGAGGTAGAAGGGATGGGTTGGGAGGTGGATGGGGGTTTTAGACGGGGTGGAGGGTACGGGGGAAAGGGCAAGGTAAAACAAAAAAACTTTACATGGGGACAGTCAGCAGAAGGGGTGGGGATTTGGAGGGAGTGGTTGTTTGCTGTGTCGGTGTAGATGTCTTGGTTGTGTGCATGTGTGAAGTATGCTTATGTATGTAGTGCCTGTTGCATGTGTGAGTGTGGGTGTTTACATGTCTTGGGGCTGGGAGATGGAGGTGCTGGGTGATATGGGAGTGGTGGATGTGTGTGTCTGTTGGAGTGGTGTCTGCAGGTATGCTTATAGTGGTGGATGTCTGTTTGTCTGTTGGGGTGGTGTCTGCATGCATGGTGGATGTCTGTGTGTCTGTTGGGGTGATGTCTCTGGGTATGGTGGGTGGATTGGTTGTGTTACTCACTTTTGTAGTGGTGCATGTGGGCATGCTTGATGTTCTGTGTGTGGGTCAGTGGGGGTGGTGGGTGCCTGGTGAAGTGGTGGCTGATGTTGTGTGTCTGGATGTCTGTGAGTGCTTGCATGCCGGTGTGTTTTGTGGTATTTATATGTGCTGCTCTTGTGTGTCGAGGAGGGTGCATGCAGATCAGTCTGTGTGCTTGGGATAGGTAGGGGAATAGGGAGGTGGAGGGGGTACGTGAGGTGGTGGATGACTGGCTCCTATCAGTGTGGAGACCAGAGCCTGAAAATATCTCTGTATGCCAGACATTGCACTATGAATGCATTTGTCTGCTGCAGTAGGGCGGACAACCACTGGATGGCATTCACAATGGCTGTCTGACCCACAGAGATACTCCTCAGGAGGTTAGTAGCCTTCTCACTGAGGGTAACAGGGGTTACAGGGTCTGGGGTGGAGGTGCCTGCAGCAAAGGAGACACTCACCCCCTTGGGTGAGTGGGCATGGCAGACTGGGTGCGGTGCAACAGGTAGGGTGGCGATAGAAATGGGGGTGGTGGACAGAGATTGTACAGGGATACGTGCCGATGGGTCTACCACCACTTGGGAGTGGCCACTGGAGGAAGAATCTGATGATGATGAGGATGTTGATCCAGTCTCCCCTGTGGCACTCCTCTCGCTCTCCAGGCCACTAGGTCCCTCTATGTTGGTGGTGTCTTGACCTGAGGTCCCGTAGACAGATGCTTCCCCACGTGGCTGTGCCCTGTCTCCTTCACTTTACTAGGCTGATGCTGCAAAGGCAAAGAGAAATAGGAGCATCACATGTCCATGATCACACTTGAAGAACAGTTGTAATTGGAAAACATTACCATGATGCCAAGTAGGCCCCAGAAGAAGACACCACGTAAGTAGCCCTCATATGTACCATATCATATGCATGCATGCCATCTGAGCTGTAAATAGTTGTCCACAGGAAAACCAGGATCTCAAACAACTTCATTTGCATGGCTAAAGTTGTGCAATCACTGTAACCATTCAACAATTAGGAGGCCTCATTACCTTCAAAGATGTGCCTCATGGATCATACATCATTTACCTTTTGTCATACAATAGTAGGCCAATACCACCTCTGTTCCCA
Source organism: Pleurodeles waltl (assembly GCF_031143425.1). NCBI lineage: Eukaryota > Metazoa > Chordata > Amphibia > Caudata > Salamandridae > Pleurodeles > Pleurodeles waltl. The sequence continues at coordinate 612,098,460 of NC_090436.1, read as the reverse complement.
CAGATTCCACACAAGGTCATGCACACATCTATTTGCCACATACACAATGACACAACAATAAGAAGCGATGCTCCCAGGACATGTCATGTTGCTGACAACAGAACAGTAGCCTGAAGAAGGTGACATGGAAATACTCATGCCACATTGGAAACAGTCCCACAATGCACACTTCACCAAGTTTTATTTATATCAATGGAGTAATGGAGGTAGTGCTCATTTTGCTGAGATATATTACACATTGGCATGGGAATGTAGACAAAATATGCAAAATGTTAGGGAGATATGTCTCTAAAATCCACAACGCAATGAATCAGCAAGACCCAGGGAAATCACCACTAATGTCTGGCACCCCTTATAATGACATACTCTGCATTAGTAGATGCCATTAGTCCCTTGTATGTTGGAGAGGCCCAGAGATTTGCCAGTACTTTAGAAGGCCCTCAACATGTTGTCCAATTGGAAGCTACATAATTGTCTCCATTTTGGTCATGTAAACCCAGATGTCTGTGTATGAATGCTTGTACCCAAACGCTTGTGTTTCCAACATAACTGCAAGTCACTCCATGATGTATGCCAACAGTCAGGTTAAAAACCTTCCCTATTTCACTTGTGCAAAGCACTTTGATACATGATTCTACATCAATGGTATGGGAATGCACATTGTGGGTAAAAAGCTCTAGGCCTTCCCGACATGTTCCTCATTGCTACTGCAGTTGTAAAAACCCAATAACATGTTATGACAGGTGAAGGTATGTGACAGTCAAAAATCAATGGTGGCACACTGCTTTCTGTGGCACAACATGAAATGCAACCCCATTGTAAATGTCCTATTCCACGCACAGGTTCACATGCACATATGTGTGAGGGAATACAGAAATCATCACCTCAACAAGGTAGTCCATGCATAAAACAGCAGCTTACAAATGTTTTTCTAATGAGAAAGGGACACATGCTGACCTGTATTCTCAAGGAATGTTGGCAACAGTGATGGCACATAAATCATGTCAATGGACATTCCCCACTTACCAAGGGAAAGTATTGATCTATAGCTGCACCCCAAACAAAGTATGCATTGTCACATGTATGATGGCCATCTTCACATTACAGACAGTAATGAGGCACCAGCACCCATCATACACTGAAGTCAAGTAGCCTCTGGGTGGCAGACGCCAATATACACCTTTAACCAGACACATGGCTGAGGACAGTGATCCATCACTACCAATATTTTGGCCTGTAACAATGAGGAGTAGTGATCTGTTACATGCAAATTACACCCACTACAACAACAAACAATACTTGATTACTGTACATAGCCATATGTTGTACTGGAGAGCAAATTGTTTGTGGATTGTACATAGTTGTGTCATAGGTCCCTGAGCCAATAGGCAAGGCACATCAGTATGCAACACATGACATGTCTACCTAAACAATCACTCATCTACTATGTTACACATGGCTCATCCCTGGGGAGCTGTCAGAACCTACCACATTCACTTGGCAATGTGACAGGCAGGAAAATACCATGTACGCACCCATTTGTGGCTGCTGTGCTGTCCTCAAAAGCCCATCAAGGTCTGGGTAGGCCACTGTCAGAATGCAGGCCATGGGGGAGGTGGGCAGTTGTGGTCCCATGGGCATCCCGCCCACATTGACAGGACATCCCCATCTGGACCTCAGGAATCTTCCAGGCCCAGTGTCTCAGGTCCTCCCATCTCTTCTGACAGTGGGTGCTCCACCGGCTCTGTACCCCCAGGGTCCACACCTTCTTTGTGATGGCTCTCCATAGCTATTTCTTCTGATGGGCGTTGACCTGCATGGATGCAAAAAAGAAATCTAGAGATTACAATCACAATTTTTGTCACAAATGATTGAATCGCATATATGTCAGAAACACCAAGTTAGAACTTTTCAATTTGTTAACACTTCACAAGTTTGAAACACACAAGCCTATAGGAACAGGGACATGACCAGAGACATATGAATTTGTATCCGCAGACTAATCCACTACCCTGCTCATGGCTTACAATGACCAAGCAAGCTTACTGACATTAAGTTGCCCCTGTTCTAGCAACCTATACTGTGATGTGAGCCACAGTAAAATACTACACATCTGTGTGGCTTCTAAAGGATATACTCCTTAGGCCTGAATGGAGCAACACATTCACACTCTGTGAGATTCACACACTACATAAAGTCCCTACTGGCGACTGCCCTAGTACAAACCTCACCATTACACTTAAGTAACAATCAAGGGACTGGCCTATTGCAGAAAGTGTCTTCCTTGCCCATGTGTGGACATGTGCAATAACACATGTAGACTCATGCCACTTCAGGGGGTGGGTTCTGTGGTATATACCTGTACCACATAACAATCTTTTGGACATATGTGTCTACTCTACAAGGATGGCATCCAACATACAAAGGCATGCATTGTACAGTTTCTGCTATGTGACCAAGCTACTGAGTCACATATAATGGCGTCCAAGCAATTAACACACTGCATGCACTGTGGGACTGTCATTTATGCAATAAGCCTGTACAGGACAAATATGACCTGTGTGAAGGTGGGAGTAAGGGACCGGTCTTGAGTCTAAGACACACATTGACGATGATGCAAAATGCACATATGGACTAGATGAATAATTTACCTCTGTACCATTCCTAAAATAGTCAAAGGAATGAGCCATTCATGGCATGTTTTGCCACTAGAGCATCATACTGACCTGCTGATCTGCTGGGGTACAAGGAGTGGGCACAATGCCACACTTGCATAGCCATAGTGCCACTCCTACAGCCTGGAAAAGGTCCTTTACATGGAGATACATCTGACAGGCCCTGGTCTCTGCAAGCTGAGTATATAGAACCTACATGTCACTCCATTCCAATCATTCCATGCATGGCAGTACATCATGTGGCTATCAGCCATTTGGCATGTGGTGTGTGTGGCAACCTGAAGGGCACAATGAGTCTTCCACAAAACAGTTTATCGAGGCCAGATGTTTTTGAAAGATATGTGGCACTATACACATTGCTCACATGATTCTTAGATGACTCATTCAACATGCATACACAGCTCATGGTGTCATGCATATACATGTTGCCCAACATTTACAACAATCATGAGGAAAGAGAGGGCATTGGTTGGTAGTAATGTCTCCTTACCTATTTATGTGCATCCAACACAAGGATGATCTAGGACCCCAAAAACCTCACAAAACACAATGTGACTGAACTTAACATACCGTACTGGCCACCAATACCTACAGATTCTGCATCCCATTGATGCCACACAGACTGCAACTACAGGCACACAATAAGTCTCACTGGCACACAGGGGCACATTGTAGCCTGTGAGGAGGAAAAGGATGAAGATGTACAGAGAAAATTGTGCTGATGAGGTACTTACCTGCTCCTCATGTGAGCCATATAACTGTTCATATGGGGGTATGACCTCATTAACTAGACTCTTCAACTCTCAGGAGAGAAGGCAGGGGGAATATCATCTTCTGAACATGGCACGATTGCTCGAAGAAGGGGCAGACAGCAATTGGACGTGTTGCTAGTAGCAGTGTCAGGAGTCAAGTGAATTAATTAATCTGCAGAACATGGCGGATATGTCCGCCATGTACGCGGTCGTCACCGCTGGGGGACACAGCCATTGACAACAATGTTAGCCTATGGTCCATCGCAGTTGCAACAGCCATGGCGACTTCAGCCGGTAGTAAAGGGCGGTTCTTAATGTCCAGTGGAGTAGGTGAGGCATCTGCGATTTTGGAGGACTAAAATGCTGTATTGTGCTTTACAAACCGTGTCACACCTACAAAGCATGTTTTTTTAAATCACAAACATCCTTATCCTGTATTATCATGTAGGTCCTACTACTCACCCACCATTGTAGTATGTTGCTGGGAAAGATGGCATTTAACAGCAGGGCACAGTCCTCCCCCACCGATGGTCATTTTGGCAGTCAGGATATAGAGTCACATTATGATGAACAATTGTCTTGCACATCTTTGAGTTTCGTCCAAATCCATGTTGTGGCCACATGTTGATAACCATGGGGGTCATGTGTCTCTTGTGTAGTTGGCAACTGTGATGTGTACTGTGTGTCATGTCTATACATTCCAAAAATGCTTTCTCACATGAAATCATTGATATACATCATGTATGTTGCTCTGGACACAATGACTAATGTTAGAAATCATGGCCCTCAGCGATCGGCGGCCGCCAATGCGGCTACACCCCCGCCACGGCCATTTGGAATGTGACCAGAATAATGTGACCGCTCATAAAGTGTGCAAACAAAAAAGAAAAGATAGCCAACACCATATTTTCGCTATAACCCAGTATTGAATGTTATGTGAGAGAGAAATTACGTGACACACTCCGAGTAAAGCCGGGTATCAGAATTCAAGAGCCACGCAAGTATGAGCCCCTGTGAGTCATTAGTTCGAACATACTGACGTCCTTTTGGATCCTAACTTAAGTACGGAGCCGTAATTACCCCTTCAAATAGTAAAAGTTTACTGTTATCAGTCACTATACTCCTTCCCCGGTATCTTATACATACTTCCTAAATCTAATCAATATACTCGCATAATCTTTCTATTTCAAGCCGCTAGTGTCTCAACTTTAATGATCATCGGTGTCTAAATACTGGGATAATCCCTGCTTCCAACATAGCGCCAAGTCATATGTCCGAGTAACCCGCCCGGGCGTTCAAACCTACAATTAAGTAATGGAAGTGCATAATTGTGCAACCAATCGTCGCGCAAGTTTTTCATCTACCGCACTCGTAAATAGTGACCAACACAAACAAAGGACACCTCGATATCAAACCAGTACTCGGCGGCCATCTTTAACCCACAACACAATCATATTTGCTTGTTTCACGAACAAAGAAGAAAGATTTTCACCATTCGTCAAAACCAACTTGACAACACCGTAACGGGACTCGCCCGATCATTCAAACCTGTGATACAATACAATGGGTGCATTGTAATGCACCTAATCATCGCGCAGGTTTCCCGATTGCAGTACTCGTGAAAGGTGACCAACATAAAGAAAGGACACCTTGATTTCACGCCAGTCCGCGGCGGCCATCTTTAAGCAACAACACAATCCTGTTCGATTTTCTCATTAAACAAAAAAAGGTAGAGAACTTACCCATCTTATAAGGCGAGCTTTACGATAATGAAAAGGGTCTCCTTCATTCTACAATCAATCCCGGCAGCCATCTTTCCATTTACTTTACCCATTTTTCCAAAACAACCCGACGGTCCTCTTTAAACAATTCAGTCATTTTAAACTTATAATAGACAATTTTATTATATATTGTATGTCTAGTTTTGAAAAAAGAGAGATTCTAAATGCCACTATCACTTCTCAAAAAGTTGTACAATATTTTCCAATATCCCCTCAATTAATTTTTGATCAAAACAAACAACACAGGATAACATTTTAACTCAACTATAGACACGTGGAAGGATATCCTTTCTGCAAGCAAAGTTACATCTTTGTGTCTACCTATAAATAAGAAAAAAACTCATATCCAAAAGTACATGTGGAGATGTGTTAAGAGTGCCCATATAAAAAAAAAGGGTCACAGTGTCATTAAAAGGTACAGAGAATAGAGATGTTATACATAAATCATAATATACAAAACAAAGTGATTTCATCAACAATGTATTACTCAGATGCCAAAAGTAATCATATATTCAGAGAAAATGGTATAATTCATCATCCAAGTTCATTCCCAATTCAATGGTTCTTAACTTCATTATCCATTTTGCTTCATCTTTTCTTAAGTCAAGTGTTCTATTCCCACCCCTAGGATTCATTGGGATGTGATTTATGCCCATATATTTAGCTAAGGGAACTTCCGTGCCTGGATGTTTTTCATTAACATGTCGCACTACTGGTGATGCTGTATCGCAATTTCTGAGAGCTCTAATGTGCTCCTGAATTTGGTCCTTTAGGGGCCTGATGGTACTGCCTACATATATTTGCCCGCATGCACATTCCAGTATATATACCACAAATCTGGTATTACAGTTGATAAAAGTGGAGATTTTAAATTTATCACTGCCATTGTAACTGAATTCAGGGGTTTTGTGCAATGCCAAATGACACATATTGCAATTCCCACACCTATAAAATCCAGTAATTTTATCAGAAAACCATGTGGATTTGCGTTCCTTTATAGGAGGTAAAAAACTCTTACACACTTCATTTCTTATAGTTTTACCTCTTTTATGGATCATTCTTGGTCTCTCTGGAAGTATACCCGCAAGTGTATTGTCAGTCTGTAATATATTCCAATGTTTGCATAAGATCCGGTATATATTTTGGCTGTTCTGGCTAAATGCAGTACAGAAGTGCGCTGTTCTATATAATGAGCCATCCCGCATTTTTGTATGTTGGCCCAATAGGGTAACTCTACTGACTTGATTGATCTTTTTCCTTGCTGTCCTAATAGTATGTTTGGAATAACCTCTTTGTAAGAATTTATCTCTCAAGTTATTCAATTCCATATTACATACATTTGGGTCACTACAATTTCATTTCAGCCTAGTCATCTCCCCAAAAGGGATAGCTGAGATCTGATTTTTGGGGTGAACACTTTCAGCATGTAATATCAAATTACAGGCTGTTTGTTTACGATGAATTTTCGTATGGATCTTATCATCTTCAATAAATATATCCAAATCAAGAAAGCAGACATTGTTCTTACTATATTCGTAGGTCATTTGTATATTGAAAATGTTAATGTTAATATAGTCATAAAATTCCACTAATAGTTGTTCTGATCCAGTCCAAATCATTAATACATCATCAATGTATCTTCCCCAGAAGAAGATGTTTTCAGTCAGGACAGGAGGGCCCTCCTTCCAAATGTGTATTGCCTCAAAAAAGCCCATATACAAGTTTGCATAGGATGGGGAGAAATGTGAACCCATGGCTACTCCTTGTGCTTGTTTGAATTATTATCCTTCATGTACAAAGACATTGTTCTCCAAAATGAATTCAATCATACTTGCCGGAAGATCTCAACAGCTACTTTTTGTGAGCATAAGTATGTCATGTGATGTTGTGACTGTACAATAAACTGTAGTTGTGAGAATGTGTAGAGTTGATTGTTTTAGAAACAACTAGGGAGCTGATACTCTGCAATATACAGCCAAAGGCTACTTGATAAGTTAGCTTTTGACATAGTCCCACCTTGATGATGTTGGTTTGTTTGTGTCAGTTTCCTTGCAATGTAATTTCATTTCCAGATGCTTGCTATGTGATATATGTAATAGGTATGTTTTCAAACCTATACTCCTTGTTATGTCCTTGTACAGGTAACTTCACCATGACATCCTCATGTGGGCATTTCAGAGTTGTGACATTGACAGGTGTTTGATGCTGTTGTGATATACACAGTGGACATGGATTGTTCCAGGTAATGTTGGTCACAGATGTGGGGTGTATGAGTTATTTGCTGACAGTTTGCACAGTGTTTGGGTTGAAAGTCAGAAGTGCACAATTAACTTGTTTTGTGTACTGTGGTGGGTTGATTGCATTATGTGTGTCACAATGTGAGCATGAAATATGTAGACATAGATTGTGACCAAGTCATTTTCCCTTCACATTGGCTAAACACTATTTTTGTGTGGCCTATATGTAGCTGCTGATGTGTTTCATAATTGCAGGCCATAGTGCCTGTGCCACAACACTGAAATATGTTTGTGTCATACCACCAAACGCATGGTCATTGGATTAAGATGGGCCTGTGATCAGGGACTGTTGTACTGCCATTTGTCTGTCTTGGATTATGTGATGTTGGATTAATTTGGTGTGGTGTGTGATAAGGCTCAATCTGGTGACATGATCCACTTCATTGTTTGCCTATTCTGCAGGACAATGTCTGACACATCCCTTCCTTCCTTGTTCTGGGGGCTGTACTTTGGAATATGTACTTTGACTCAGTATAAGTCACACATTCTTGTTTCAAAATGTCCAGACATAGAGACAGAGAATGTGTTGTAGACTGGAATAAAAGGTTTTGTGTAACCAGGCACTTGTCCCAATGTGTTTGTATGTAATGGTTGTAATCCTGAGCAGGACACTATGTACCTGTAACATAACCCTCCTTGCACAAGTAGCTTTTGTCTTCATCATATGGTTCACATGGTCTTACATCTCTACATACCAAAATGTGGAAATTAAGCATGCAGACAATGAGTTTGTGATGGGCTGATTTATTACAATGCTGATGCAGAAAATATAATTTGGACAGAAAGAAGCAAAAAAGTAAAGTGAAGGTGTCAGTCATGGGAATAAAATCATTGGAGTAGATACCATACCACGGGGAGTCCAGAGTGCAAAGTACTCCTCCCATTGGAACTAGTAGGTGGTTGAGGATCAGTAAACAGAGTAATCATGTGGCACACAAAGGAGATCCTTTAGGAAGAGGTCACTTGCTGGCAGTGGTGGGTGTCTTGCCATCCATACCTCTTGAATTCTTTGCTGGATGTCCCCGTGTGGAGAGATGATCTGCTGCTACAGAGTCAGGGGTGTCTGGGGCAGGTTTTTCCCCTGGCAGGGCCTCCCTTCCAGTGGCTGGCATCGATGGTGATGTCCCTGATGTTGATGAGCCAAAGGAAGGGAAAGATTGGTTTTGAAAAGCCCTACTCAGGACTATGTGTATGTCGCTCATAACCCTTGTAAGGAAGGACTTGCTCGGATTGTGGGCCACCAACTGTTCTCTCCTGTCTCTGTGCATGCCCCTCTGCAGTAGCTTGATTTCTCGGAGTTCTGTCAAAACATGGCTCATCATGCCTTGGGATTCCTGATAGACCCCCATGATGTGGCTGATAGTGCCCTGGCCAGGAGTAGCCCCGGTGGCCTCACCCCACTGGCCCTCAGCATCCCTCCCACAAACCCTACCACCAAGGGCCTGTTCCCTTGCCACAGGGGGCCCGCTCCCACTGGATCCTGGATCCTCATTGTCAGAAGTGTTGCACTGCAACTCAGGATCCAGGACTGGGGGTAACATGATGGTAGACACTGTGCTTGGTACCCAGGTTGGGGGGCGAATGGTTGCCTGCGATATTGAGGCAACCGGAGTGGGAGGTGTTGATGTGGCCATAGTGAGGCTCACTTTTGGTGTCTGATCAGGTTTCCCAAATGGCCCAGATCTGTCCTCCAAGTCCAGATGTCCAGGAGTGTCTTCTTCACTGAGGGCTTCATCCGGGGGTAGTGGCAGTCTCTTCTGTGGCCTCTGTGTGCCCAGTGGCAGCTCGACCTGTTGATGTGAAGATACAATGTCACTGGCTGTATTGTGACATCTACCTCCAACAGTTTAGTGTTACATTAATCAGAGACCTTGTACAAAGTGAATCGGCAGCTAATCCTATTGTGTGCAAGTACCCATGGTATTGGTTGTATTGGCATGACATTTGTGGAGCATACCAGATCTTTTTAACTAAAGCAGCTGCTGAAATGTGCAGATCACTAGCCCTTGGGAGGATAGCCTGACCTTGCCATCTTGCCACCAGTGCAGGCAAAACAGTGGCTAGGCAAGATATGTCTTTGGCTGTTTTGAGGCCTAGTTGATTGTGATGCAGGCAGACCCAGAAGTGTATTGTACATTTGACTGGAGACATCATGTGGTCAGTGCAGTGTAAATGTGTCTACTTCAATACAATTCTGATTTTGCATCTTGAGGCCTTTGGGATCATTTTTTTGCACTGGGTAAGCTGTCCTTCCTGTCCTCAATAGTTTCATCTTGGGTTAGCAGTTCAAGATCGTGCTAGGTAGCCAGACGCATCTTAGTGTTGAGCATGATATGTGTCTTTGTCATTCCTAGGTGAGTAAGCTTCAATTGAGAGTTAACAAGCAAGGGTATTTGGACAAGTGAACAATGGTCTGGTGTTTGGAGTTATATAAACAGTGCTTCCTGGATATTGCAGTCATATCACTCTCCAGAGTACATACAGTTAACAAATGTTATCCTCACAGGTTAGTAAACCTCATCTGAGAGTTCAGAAATAGATGGATTTGAGCACGTGAACACTGGTTTTGAAGTCGGAGTTAGAGAAACAATGTCTGTTGTGCTTTGCATTCCAGTCACTCCATCTACTTCCCACCACTACAAAAATTGTATACTCCGAGGTGAGTTAACTTCAATTGAGAGCTAATATACATGGATCTTTTGGCATGTGAACATTGGGCTTGTGTTTGGAGTTAGAGAAACAGAGCCTCCTGGCCTTAGGAGTCATGTCACTCCCTCTACTTCATACAGTTGATGAATGACATCCCCCAGATCAGTACACATAATTTGTGAGTTACCAAACAATTGTATTCGGAGAAGAAAACACAGGAATGGTGTTTGGAGTGATAGGGACAAAGTCTCCCGTGAGTTGCTGTCATGTCAGTCCTTGTACTACACACACTATACAAATATTATTCCTCCAGATGAGTACACTTCATGTGTGAGTTACCAAACAGGAGTCTTCGGCGAAGAGGACACTGAGCTGGTGAGTGAAGTAACAGAGGCAGAGCCTCCTGGCCTTAGCAGTCATGTCACTTCCTCTACTGCACACACCATACAAATGATATCTTCCCTGCTGAGTGAGCCTACATTGAGACTTGCGGATCAGGGGCCTTTCAAAGAATGAACACTGTTCTGGTGTTTTTAGTCAGAGAAAGAGTGCCTTCTGTGATTTGCAGTCAGGTTATGCCATCTACTTCACACACTTGACCAATGTTATCCCCCAAGGTGAGTAAACTTCAATTGGGAGTTGAAAAACATGGGTCTTTCAACAAGGGAACACTGGACTGGTGTTTGGGGTTATATAAACAGTGCCTGCTGGGAGTTACAGTCATGTCACTCTCTCTACTATATGCACTAGACCAATGTTATCCCCCCAGGTGAGTACACTACAATTGATGATTGTGAAACAAATGTATTGGGGTATTTGACCACTGTGCTGGTGGTTGGAATTGGAGGAACAGTGCCTCCTGTGAGTTGCAGTCAGGTCACTCTCTCTATTACACACACTTGACCAATGCCCCCCCCCCCCAGGTGAGTACACTGCAATTGTGAGTTCACTAACAGATGAGTTGTAGCATGGGACCTCTATGCTGGTGGTTGTGATTAGAGGAATAGTGCCTGCTGGGAGTTGTGGTCAAGTCAGTCCCTGTACTACACACACTTGACTAATGTTATCTCCACAGGTGTGTACCCTTAAATTGCTATTTAACAAACAGGGGTATTTGGACAAGTGAGCACTGGTCTGGTGTCTGGAGTTATAGGAACAGTGCCTGCTAGGAGTTGCAGTCATGTCAGTCCCTGTACTACACACACTATACTAACGTCATCTCCCCAGGTGAGTACACTTCAATTGTGAGGTGCCCACTGGAGGTCTTTGAACAGGTGAGCACTGGGCTGGTGAGTGGAGTAACAGTAAATGAGGGAAAAGGTGTGCTGTGAGCATGCATGACATAGCATTGTGATGACATGTTTAGTGCTGTGACTTACCAGACTCCACTCCCACAGGTATTCCTGTCAATCCCTCAGGATGCAGGATGGCCAAGACCTTTTCCTCCGAGGTAAAGAGATGCAATGGGGCACTGGGAGGGCCACCACCAGTCTTCCTGGCCTGCAGCTGGTGCCTGGAGACCAGGGAATGGACGTTTCCCCAAAGGTGATTCCACCTCTTCTTGATGTCCTCCCTTGTTCACAGGGTGGTGCCTACAGTATTCACTATATCAATGATCCTGTCCTATATTTTCATTTTCCTATTGACAGATGTTAGAAATGAGGCCTCTGGTTGGCAGAGGTATTCACCTTTGTCCAAACAGGGACCACAGTCCTAATAAGGGTAAGTCACACACAATCCAAATTATCCTGTGCCCACCCTCTGGTAGCTTGGCACTGAGCAGTCAGGCATAACTTAGAAGGCATTATTTGTACAATAAATAATGGCACAACACAGTAAAAAACACCACAAAAATATACCACACAGGTTTAGAAAAAATAATAATATTTATCTAGTTAAATTAAGGTCAAAACAATAAATAAAAATTTGAAACATCACGCTGGTAAGTATAAAAAGAGTCCTAGTTCTTAGAAGTCAACAATTGTCTCTTGTTAGCACGAAGTACCTGGTTTGCGTAAAAAATAACACACACGGAGACCGCAGAGGAAGAGATGCATGGAAAGATAGCGTATGCGTCGGAATTTCCAGTGTGGTACAGATGATGTGTCGTTTCTCTCCAAGCTGCATGGGCTTTGCTTCAATTTCCAGCGCAAAGACTTGGGTCATCACTGTGATGCAGGGATATTTTTGACGCCCAGGAACGATGCAAGGAAATATGGGGCTTGCAGAATGAAGACGCAGGGCAGGCGCTGCGTCAATTCTTCACTCAGGAAGTCGGGCTGCGTCGTTCTGGCTCGGATGTGCGTTGATCCAGTAGGGTCGTGCATCGAAGATGCGGTCGCAAATCGGGCACTGTTTCGATCTTCGTTAGCAAAGTCAAGCCGCGTTGTTCCAGTGTGGCTGTGCGGTGATTTTCTTGTTGTAGGGCAGACTGTGCATAGTCTTCTGCAGGCGGTGCGTCGATTTCTGGCACACAAGGAGCGTCCTTGAAGAGAGGAATTTTTTTGGAGGGCACTTCTCAGCAAAGTCAGCGGCCAGCAAGGCAGCAGGGCAACAGCAAGGCAGCAGTCCTTCACTACAAAGCAATCCAGGTGAGTCCTTTGAGCAGCCAGGCAGTTCTTCTTTGACAGGTTGCAGGATCTGGTCCAGAAGTGTCTAATCTGGTGTGGTCAGAGACTCAGTTTATATACCCAAAAATGCCTTCGAAGTGGGGGAGACTTCAAAGAGTGATTTTGAAGTGCCCAAGGTCCCCTTTCAGTACAGGTCTGTCTTACAGGGTTCCAGTAGGGCGTTTAGCTGTCTATTGTGTGAGGGCTGGCCACTAGCCTTTGAAATGTAAGTGTCAGGCCCTCCACCCTCCCATCCAAGGAAGACCCATTCAGTATGCAGATGAGTGCAGGTGTAATTAGTGTCCTCTGTTTGTGGTTGTCGGGGTGAAATGCACAAGGGAGCTGTCTACCAACCCAGCCCAGACGTGGATTGTAGAAAAGCTGTAAGGCACAAATGGATTTTAAGTGCAGAAAAATGCTCACTTTCTAAAAGTGGCATTTCTAAAATAGTAGTAAAAAATCCAACCTCACCAATAAGCAGGATTTTCTATTACCATTCCGACCGTACTAAACATGACCTATTTACCCCTTCCTAATCAGAATCTACCACTCAAACAGTATATGAGGGCAGACTTAATGCTAGCCTATGAAAGGAGCCGGCTTCACAGTAGTGGAAAACAAATTTAGTAGGTTTTCACTACCAGGACACCCAGGTATATGTCCTGCCTTTTACCTACATTGCACCCTGGCCCATGTGTTACCTAGGGTCTACCTTAGGGGTGACGCAAATGTAGAAAAAGGGGAGTTTAAGGCTTAGCAAGTACTTTTAAATGCCAAGTTGAAGTGCAATGAAACTGCACACACATGCCTTGCAATGGCAGGCCTGAGACAATGTTATGTGGCTACTTATGTGGGTGGCACAATCAGTGCTGCAGTCCCACTAGCAGCATTTAATTTACAAGCCCTGGGCACATGCAGTGTACCTTACTAGGGACTTATAAGTATATCAAATATGGCAATTGGGAATTAACCAATGCTACCATGTTTAAGGGAGAGAGCATAGGCACTTTAACAGCACTGGTTAGCAGTGGTAAAGTGTGTGAAGACCTGAAACCAGCAAAGACAGTGTCAGAAAAGTGTAGTGAGAAAGGCAAAAAGTTGGGGGATGACCGCCTTATGGCTGTCAGGTCTACGAACAGGAGCATGCTGGACTTGTGCTCCACACAATTGTGGCTCTACTCTTATGATTTCATTCACCATGACTCTTAACTCATCTTCTGAAAAACAGGGATTTTTAGAACGTGACATGGTGAAACAAAACCAATCAAGGGTGACAGTTACTTACCAAACAGGGGACATGCAATAGGGTCTGAATGGACAAAGGTGTGTGCAGGGTGTTCCATGGAATGGTGAGAAAAATGGGTGCCTAATCTATGTATAAGGTGCTCAGGCTTCATTGTCTTGTTCCATAAATGCAAAGAATTGTGGTCTGTGAAGGGGTGTGGTTTATAGTGTCCTTTGCATGTGTGTCCACTGTGGCAATGTGTGTCAGCTGTGTTGTTTTCAAATTCATCCAGTGTGCCATTGTGTATCACTGTTCTGACCGCAGACCACCGTGGTTCAGATTGCCATTGGCTGACCCCCATGTGGGTCCACCAGGGAGACTGTGTGTTTGTAATAAGGTCAGTGGTTGGTGGCTGTGCTGTTGGCACTGGAGGTCAGACTACCTATTTCCATGCCACCACACCACTGTTGGTCTGCCTTTTTTGGCTGCCTGAATACATGGTGGTCTGGCAGTCCGGCCATCAAACTCATAGTGAGGCTCTTAGGGCCTCATTACAAGACCGGCGATCTTGAGACTGCCAGCCTCGCAGTGGGTGTCAGGACTGCTGCTGCTGTGGCGATCCTACCACCCCATTAAGACCCTGGAAGTCAGACCGCCAGGGTTCCACCGCCTCAGCTGGGATGGGTGATCCCAACAGGTTGACGGAAGTGCTGGTCATAATTAGCCAGGGCGGTGCAGCGTCCAGCACCGCCCTGCTGATTACAACCTGGTTCTCTGCTAGCCTTTTCATGGCGGTATCATGGAGATCAGATGCAGTCTTAATGGGTCTGGCGTGGAGGCAGCCAGTGTGTCGGCAGCCTCCCTGTCGGAAATTCGTCAGACGGGGCTTCCTGTCCAGCAAACTCCTAATGAAGCCCTTAGTCTCTAACGCCATCCCAAATTGATTTTGATTGGACTGAGAATAGTAAATGTAACCACCTTAGTGTCCAAAACCTTCCATCACTATGGTTAGATTGGAGTGGGAAAAGTAAATTTCATCCCTTTAGAGTTTAACGCCTTCCCCAAATTGGTTTAGATTAGAGTGGGATTAGTAAAGTTTACCCCTTTAGTGTACAACACTTTCCCCCAATATGGTGAAATTGAGTAGGAATAGTAAATGGCACCCCTTTAGTCTTTAACGCCTTCCCCAAAATATTTAGATTGGACTGGGCATAGTAAATGCTACTCCTTTAGTGTCCAACACCTTCTCCAATATGGTTAGATTAGAGTAGGAATAGTACATTTTACCACCAACTCCTTCCCCAAATTGGTTTAGATTGGAGTGGGAATAGTCAATGTCACTTTAGTGTTTAGTGTTTAATGCCTTCCACAAATTGGTTTAGATTGGAATTGTATTGTAAATGTCACTCCTTTAGTGTTCAATACCTTTCCAATATTGTTTGAGGTTTGAGTGGGGATAGTAAATGTCACCCTTTTAGAGTCCAACACCTTCCCCCAATATGGTTCAAATTGAGTGGGAATGGTAAATGTCACCCTTTAAAGTGTCCAACACCTTCCCTAAATTGGTTTAGATTGGAGTGGGAATATTAAATGTAACCTCTTAAGTGTCGAAAACCTTTCACCAATATGGGGTAGATTGAAATGGGAAGAGGAAATTTCACCCCTTTAGTATCCAACGGCTTCACCTAATTCTTTTAGATTGGATTGAAATTAGTAAATATCACTCCTTTAATGGACAACATCTTCCCCAAATTTGTTTTAATTGGAGTGAACATAGTAAATGTACCCCTTTAGTGTCCAGCACCTTCCTCAACTTGGTTTAGATTGGAGTGGGAATATTAAATTTTACCCCTTTGGTGTCCAACATCTTCCTCCAATATGGTGAGATTGGAGTGGAAATAGTAAGGGGCATATTTATGAGAAAGTGGCCTTTTCTTGAATCCCTCTTGGCCTCCCTAACCATGGTTCTGCTGTATTTACAATAATGCGCACCATGGCGGTCGTTACCACAACTTTGATGCTGTTGTGGTGCTTTGCTGCACTAGTGTCAAATATTTTGGCACTAGCGCAGCAAAGCACAGGGAGGCCCATAAATTATAATGGGTGCATTACTTTGACGCTTCTCCTCAGCAGGCATTAAAAATGACGGAAAAAATGGTGCATTGAAATTTTGTAAATTTCACTGCACCATTTTGCCAGGCCTCCCTACATGGGAACGCCCCTCTTGCATTCATTATGCCTGGCTCAGGCATAATGTTGCTCAAGGGTTTGCAAGCACACATTGCACTACTTTCTAAATATGGCGCAGGGGAATGATCAACTTAATGCTGCCTTAGCACCATAAAAATGACGCTAAGGTGGCGTTAAAGCGGTGCTAGGGGCTTGTAAATCTGCCCCTAAATGTCATCCAAATTGGTTTATATTAGAGTTGGAATAGTAAATGTTTAAGATCCAACACCTTCTCCCAATATGGTTAGATTAAAGAAGGAATAGGAAATATCACCCAATGGGTGCTCAGCGCCTTCTCCAAATTGTTTTAAATCGGAGTAGAAACAGTAAATTTCACCCCTTTGGCATCCAATACCTTTTCCAAATTGTTTGAGATTCGAGTGGGAATAGTAATTTTTATTTTTATAGTAATTTATTTTACCAGTGTTTGGTTAGTTAAAACGATTACACAATCAATACACAGATATAAGATTCTAAAATGCAAAAATGCTGGTTTTAAGTTAAAATATGCTACTTGATTGTGGAGTATTACAGAATTGCTTGCTGACTAATTGTGCACATGTGCCCTGAGCTCTCGATCTCTAGGAGCTGGCTCCCTAGTTTGTCCAGGAATTTCATCAGCCTGCAGCGAAGCTGCACATCATCCCATTTGAATCCAGCCAAAATCACAGGCCTGCACCTACGCAGTCCCCTTTGAAGCCACACTGGTTGAAGGAGCCTTTTGCAGGCCTTTTGCAGTCCATCATAGTACTTTTGCAGAGGCGTATTTGATGGATCAGTGTTTCTGGAGCCAGCCCGCAGAGCCGTCAGGTGCCAATAATGTTACCTTGTGTCCACCTGGGGAGATGGACATATATTGTAAGACAGACCATTTGGTATTTCATAAAAGCAGCTTTAATCCGTGGATTGGCTGCTACTCCCAAATAAGAAAGTGGGACAAGACTATTGTATGATGGCAAGATGAGCCAGGCATGGCTCTGTTTCAGTAAAACTTCTTTGTCCATTAGCTGAGAGAGAGATTTGACTCTTGCTTTCGTCACAAGCTTGATGAGCTGGTACGAGCTGAGTTGTGGTGGTTGGTCTACCAGGCCCAATGCCATCAGAGAGGACTCAAAATAAAGACAAAAAGGGGAGTTGGATTGCACAGTGATTTCAGCCCAGACGAGTGAGCTAAGAGAGCCTTACCATGCTGTCTTAAGTTTGTGGCTTAAGTTAATGCCCCTTTTCTTGCCAGAGACTGTCTGACAAAGCTAAATTCAAGACGGACCTGGGCCACTGAAGCACAGTTTGGTAAACTGAACAGCCCCTTGAGGAGCCTGGCGATCATGCTGTTTAAGTGCTCTTCTCTATCCCTCAATTCTTCGCTACCAAATGTAATTGTTGGAATTAGTTTGGCTTAGATGACCTTTAGTAGCGGCAGGTAAGTTGAAGCACCAGTGGCGTTTTTAACATGCTTAAATGCAAATGTAAGCAAGATGGATTTCTGGCTGAGGCTTTCCAGTTGGGGCTTGAAAGAGCCGTTGCAGTCAGGGAGAGCGCCTAGGTAATTATATTCATGGACTAATTCAATTTTGTTGTTGCCCAGGTACCACTTGTGCCGCAGCTGCACGGTCGCCCTGAAGGACATAATTTTTGATTTGCCCAAGCTAATGAGGAGAACATTTTCTTTTGAAAATTAAATTCTGCTTTTGTGTTGAATAGCCTCTGCAGTTCTATTCTGGTATGGCTGAAAAGAATGAGATAATCTGCATACATCAAGCATGACATAGCAGTGTGGTGAATGCGAGTTTGCCTTGTCCACTCTTGCCGTTAGATCTTCCAAAAAGAGATAAAAAAGGAGAGGTGCAAGCACATATCCCTGCTGCAGACCCTGAGAGGTAGGAATGTTTCTGGAGTGGTGCATCCCATCACCTAATTTGACCCTCACTCAAGTATTAGTGTGGAGAAGGGTTTTTGCTTTTAACAGATGAGCTGGAACGCCCCATTTTGCAACCTTAGACCATAATTTCCCTCTGTCTACTCGATCAAATGCTGCTTTATAGTCTATAAAGGAGAGGAAGAGGGACTTCTTGGCACGCTGACAGTGATCGAATAGTAGTGATACGGCTATAAGATTAGCAGTTGTAGCTACCCCTTTAGAGAACCCGTTTGGTTAAACGGGATCAAGTTATTGTCAGCTGCCCAGGTTTCTAGTTCCTCCAAGAGGATACAGCAAAGATTTTGGACTCTAAAAGTGCAATCAGTCAGTAGTTTGCTGGGTCGTTGGTCACACCTTAATTGAAGATTGGGGTGATGATTGCGCCTCTCCATGATTGCAGAATGATGTTAGTGGAGAGTACGCAGTTGTAGAGTGCTGAGAGATGTTTTGTCCAAAAGTCTGAGTCCTCTGTGTACAAGGAGGCAGGAATACCATTGGGTCCCTGTGCGCCCTCACTCCGACACTTAATGATTCTCTTTCTCATTGTTCCTGAGAGAATTTGAAGGCAGCTGCATGATTGTGGAGAAAAGCAGGTGACACTTTGTGCTTGAGCTTGTGTTTTTTCCTGGGGTCGGGGACCCTCACCTATAGGACCCTGAGTCGGGGGACCAAAGTGGCAGGAGAGGCATTGATACCAAGTAGGCTCGGAGATATTACTTATGGATTGGGTGTGTGTTGCAGAATTTAGGCAGTATATGTGTCTCCAGAATTGCACATGCCTATTTGACTTTAATGCATGCAGGAGCTTTCCTGTCAGTCCGGCTACCTTGTCTCTTTGGTGCACCCACAAGTGGCCTCTATAGGCAGATCTGGAAGTGGACACCAGCATTCTCAAGGCCTCATTTCTAGGCTCTTTCTGAAGAAGGGTGATGTTTAAATTGCGTTTGAGTATCTTTGTTCGCCATCCGGAAGGAGGTCCTTAAGGACTGTAAGATCTTGTGCCTTGAGAATGTTGTTGACAGGATGCCAGAAATTCCCCTACAAACTGATCCCAGGCTGCTTGTGCTGTTTGCTCATGGATTGTGAGGTCCAGTTTGAGGGACAACATTCGCTTTGCTTTTTCCGATAGGACAGGTGTGGCCTCTGATGTCCATTTATTTTGCCTCCCGTTATTTGTAAACTTTGCATGCTGCAGCTCGTCTATGGGGTCATGGTGTTCAATTGGATGATCGCTCTCCCCTTCTGCTTTCTACCTGGAATTTCAAAATTCGGCAAAACAAGGACGTTGATTGAATCATAAGGTCTATTAGCTTTCTCACATTTTGATTAAAAAACGTGAATGATGGAGGTTGATCCGTGCTGTGACTGCCATTAATGGATCGAAGACCCATTGCTTCAAGATCTTTTATTAGCAGTTTCCCTAACCTGTTATCTTTGTAAGTTCCAGATGAAATTTGATCCAGGATCTGCCATAAGGTGTTCTGCTCAGTAATAGGTTCTTCAGAAGCTTTGTTCCCTGTATATTCATGTTGAAGTCACTACTTAGAATCAGCTCAGAACAAGGAGCGTTATTTAGTAGCTCTTCAATCTTCTCTTCTAGCTGCATTGTAGCCTCCAGTTTGCAAGCTTTCTCCGGGGGGATGTAGATGTTCATTAGAGCTAGATGGACGATAGAGGACCCTTGTGTCATCAAATGTTTGCATGTGGCTGAGGGCATGTGGGGGTGCCCCTTCATTGCTGAGATATATAATGAGTCCGGCACTCAGGTGCCCAAAATGAGCCCTTCTCATTGCCAGGACGTGATAACTCACAAATCCCAGGATTGCAGGTGGAGATTCCATCCAGGTCTCCTGCAGCATTACTATTTGGAATGGTGTTAGATAGTTCAGTAGGCTCCTATCCTCCAGTTTATCCAGCAACCCATTGATATTCCAGAAGCACATTGCAAGGTTGGTTTTATCTTAGTGGGAATAGTAAATATCACAATTTTTTTAAATGGTTTATTTTGGAGTGTGATAATTTAATTTTACATTTTATTCAAAAGTCATTTATTTTAATTGTATTTGTCTATGGTAGAAGTGCTTGGTGTTTTTTATTATCATTGTTGGTGGTAAGAATTATACAAAATAGTTATATGTTTGTAAACAATAATATTAATAATTACTTTTTGTATAATGAAGACATGTCACGTAGGCCCTCATTATGACGTCGGTTGTAAATCTCACTTACCGCCATGCTGACTGCCGCCAACATACCGCCACTGCTGCGGATATCCATTCACATTATTATGACACACACACACCAATCTGCCACTATTCAGCCACAGTCACAAGTCCGCCACACCAAAGGTCAGTGATAAACTGGCATTATCCAAACCCACACCATTACACCAACAGAACTGCGCCCATCACATTATGACCCACGAATCACCATGGCGGACATTCAACTGCAGTAAACCATTGGCGGTACACACCGCTGAACACACATACAAAACAACACCACATTGGACTATTCAAACTAAACACACCTGACACACATACACACACCACACCCACACACCCACACCACTATAAAACACACACCCACATTACCCACAACCCATTATGACTACAAACCATTGCCAACAGATTGACATCACGACTACAGACAAAGGCCAGACCCATACACCACCATCACCTATACACCACCCACGCACCTTACATCACACACCCCAACACATCACCCTACACACCCTCACCCACACTACTCACACAACGCCCATGGCACCACAAAGACACCCCCGATTCTTAGAAGAGGAGCTAAGGGTCATGGTGGAGGAAATCATCTGGGTAAAGCCACAGCTATTTGGAGCACAGGAGCAGCAGATATCCATTGCTAGGCTAGATGGAGCTATGGCGGAGGATCGTGGACAGGGTCAACATCGTGGGACAGCACCCCAGAACCAGGGATGACATCAGGAAGAGGTGGAACGACCTCCGGGGAAGGTACGTTCCATTGCAGCAAGACACCAACTCGCTGTACAGAGCACTGGCGGTGGACACCCACCTCCTCCCCCACAATTTAAAACATGGGAGGAGCAAGTCTTGGCAATCATGCATCCTGAGGGCCTGACAGGAGTAGCAGGAGGACTGGACACTGGTAAGTAAACTCTATACTATTACTACCCCCTACCTGCATGCCATCACATACCCCCACCCTCACTCCCATGACTCCACAAACCTCCCACAACCCCCACCATCACATCTCACTCATCCCAATGCCAAGCCCTGCATGCTATATCAATGCATGGACACCACTCACAGACCTTCATGGACACCTATCACCAAAGCATGCACACTAGAGAGAATCAGCTAGCCCACCAGGTACCAACTTACACAAGTAAAAGCTGCCAGGGCAATGATAACCATCCCACTGATGCACAATATGTCACACACAGAAACAATAACACTGCATTCACATCCCTGCTGGTACCCCAGCCAATGTCACCGGAGAAGATGGTGCCAGC
The DNA here is from genome assembly GCF_031143425.1 of Pleurodeles waltl. Taxonomy (NCBI): domain Eukaryota; kingdom Metazoa; phylum Chordata; class Amphibia; order Caudata; family Salamandridae; genus Pleurodeles; species Pleurodeles waltl. The sequence goes on along the minus strand of NC_090436.1, from coordinate 612,076,820 downwards.
AACATCCAGTCCTCCCACAGAAGAGGCCCACAGTGACGACAGCGACTCTGGATGCCTGGATCTGAATGACCAACCTGGCCCATCAGGGACCACTGGACAGTTGGTAACCCAGCCACAGTCACACACCACCTCAGAGCCTCCTCCATCAGGAAACACCACCACAGCACCCATCCAGCATACCCACACCTCTGTCCCCACGGCACGTCAATCAGCAGTGTATCCACTACTACAGGGACCCAAGGGCACACCTTGCCCCCAAGACAATCAGGGACCTAGGGTCAATGGTAGTGGGCACACGGTTCAGGGGACAGAGGCACAGGACAACACGGAAACTGGGAGAAGTGCTGTGCGCCAGGGGGAGGCCAGGCCAGGGAACAGACTCTCCAGGAGGCACTCACTGAGATCCTGGGAGCATACCAACATTCCCAGGATACTCAGGGCCAGATCCTGGCCAACATGCAGGAGAACAGGCGACTGCAGGAGGGACAGTACCAGGGGATCAGGGGGACTTGGAGGCCATTAACACCACCCTGGTCTCCATTGCAGGGGTGCTGGCAGACATGGCCAACATTATGAGGGAGGCAGCCTCACAACAGTGGGCCCCTGCCACTAGCCAGACATCTGAACTACCTTCCACCTCCCCTGCCGCTAGTGGACAGGAAGCCCTGCCACAGGAATAACAGGCCACCAGCATCCCTCCCCCTGCAGAAGGAGAACCACCCGCAAACGTTCCCTGCGATCCAGGCAGAAGACAGAGACTATTGCCAAGACCCCGCCAGGAAATGAGACTCTCCTGATTGTCACCCTTGTGTCCCACTCTGTCACCCTGTCCACCTTGAACTGCCATTGCTCCCCTTCCTATGTCCCCTTGGACAATGCACCTGTGCTACAAATAGACTGGAACTATACTCCGGACTTTCCTCCATCATCACCCCAGCCCAATACACTTGCCCCCCTACTCCGTAGCACTTAAATAAACACCCTTTGAAAAAATACAAGTATGGAGTATGTCAAATGATTTCAGTATGTATTTGTTTAACCAGATTCAAACATTGCATTTCAAATGTACAGTAATGTTCTCATTGGAAAGACCTGTAGTTGGCTGCAGTGATCACACCAGGAGCGATAGTGGGGCACCAACATCTGCAAAATGAGTTACCAAAGGGTACAGTGTGTAGGCATGGATGTGGGAAATGACAGCATGCTAGTGACAAAGATAATCTAAATAATGTCAATGAAATGTGAAGTAGCACTGTCCTACCTGTGTGTCATTGGAAGTATTGTCTGATCACTGCAGTTCTGTTGTCTTCATCTTCATCCTCTGCCTTCTCATCCTCACTGCCCACAGGGTCCACTGCTGCCACATGGCCATCTCCAGCCTCCTCCTCCTCCAGCAGAAAAGGCACATGGCGTCTCAAGGCAAGGTTGTGCAACATACAGCATGCCACGATGATCTGGCAGACTTTCTTGGATGAGTAGCATCCACCTGTTAGATGGAGGCACCAAACCCTGGCCTTCAGGAGGCCAAAGGTACGTTCCATAATCTTTCTTGTATGCCCATGTGCCTCATTATTACGTTCTTCTTCCCTTGTCCTGGTATTCCTCACAGGGGTCAGTACCCATGCTAGGTTGGGGTAACCTGAGTCACCTGCAAATATGGAGGGAGAACATTTAGTCACACACCATCCCATATGGCCTACACCATACCCATACACCAACATCCACTGGATTGGGACCAGGGCTCACCTATTAGCCACACCCTGTGCCTCTGTAGTCGGGCCATCACATTAGGGATGCTACTATTCCTCAGGATAAAGGCCTCATGCACAGACCCAGGATGCTTAGCATTGACATGTGAGATGTACTGGGCCACCAGGAACACCATCTGGACATTCATGGAATGATAACTTTTTCGATTTCAGAATACCTGTTCATTTTGCCGGGGGGAGGGGCAAATGCAATATGCGTTCCATCAATTGCCCCAATTATGTTGGAGATATATCCCATTGCATAGAAGTCAGTCTTCACTGTGGCCAAATCATCCACTTGGGGGAAAACACTGTAGCTGCACATGTGTTTAATCAGGGCAGACAACACTCTGGTCAGCACTATTGAGAACATTGGCTGTGACATTCCTGATGCCAAGCCCACTGTCACTTGGAAAGAACCAGTTGCCAAGAAATGGAGCACTGATAGAACTTGCACAAGAGGGGGAATCCCAGTGGGGTGACGGATAGCAGATATCAGGTCAGGCTTCACTTGGGCACACAGATCCGTTATTGTGGCCCTGTCAAGTCTTTAGGTGAGGATAATGTTCCTGACCTCCATTGTTGCCAAGTCCACCAGGGGTCTCTACACAGGGGTATGTCTCCATCTCCTATTCATCTGCAGTGGTTGCAGTCTTAGGGAAAAAGGAGTGAGGAGCCGGTCACAAACTGAACATTGTAGCCACAATAGTACAATGCATGATGTCAATTTTACATGTATAAGTGGCATTTGTCCTGTATGTCCAATTGTGAACTGTGACGCAGTTATAATCCAGGGCCTGCCCCCCCCCCCCCGAAATGGCGTTCGCCTGTTCCTTGTGGAGGGACAGGTGGAAGTGAGGTAATTCCACTGACGTTGTGAGCCATTTCGGGAGGCGGTCGGGAACTGCTGTGCAACTCCTCATTGGATAACATTGGGCCCTATGGGGTACAGTGGCCAATGGTGATGTACACCGGCGGTGACGGTATGCACCGCCACGGACATCACCGCCATTTTCTATCTGTTCTCTCACTTGCTACCTGACCTTCAACAGGAGAGGACCTACACTGCTTGTGCTGCTGTGACCTGTGTCTGGGACCTACCATGGAGCATGTGACTGGGGAGAGGGCCCCTACCTTCACCTCAGAGGAGTTGGAGAGACTGGTGGATGGGGTCCTACCTCAGTATGGACTGCTGTATGGGCCTACAGACCAACAGGTGAGTACACTGTGAGTACGATGCATGGGACATGAATGCACTGGAGTGGTGTGTGTTAAGGGCCCATGTGGGGGGTTGGTGGATGTCCCCTGGGCGGCGTACAGCTTGTGGGCTGGGCCCTTTATGTGCAAATGGCGATGAGAAGGGGTATGGTGGGCCAAAAGTGTAACAGGCAGAACGTTCTGACTAATAGCTTTCCCTGTGTGTATTTCTCTGCAGGTCAGTGCCCTTCAAATGAAGATTATATGGCGTGCCATCGCCAAGGACGTGCGGACCCTCCGGGTCGATGGCAGGTGGAGCACCCACTGTCAGAAACAGTGGGAGGACCTGAGAATCTGGGCATGGAAGACCGCGGAGGCCCAGCTGGGGATGGCCTTCCAACGAGGAAGGGGTGCCAGTCGAACCATGACCCTACTGATGGCCCGTGTACTGGAGGTAGTCTATCCTGAGCTGGATGGGCGCTTGAGGGCATCACAGCAGCCACAAGGGGGTGAGTACAGTGCCCGTCATTACAGCTTACGCCTGCTAGAGTGGTATCCGGGTGGGGAATGTGTGTCAGTGGGAGCCCCTAGGCCAGGCCTGGCATTACAGAGTAAGTCCCATGTTGGGCAGAGTTCTGAAGTGATATTCCTCCTACCTAGCTTGTAGGTATCCTCTACTGGGCAGGGCTGTGTGGGTCCCAGGTGTGCTGCAATTGGCGGGATGTGTCCCTCCCCATGCCCTGGTGGCTAGCATAAGTACTGTTAGTGAATTGCATTGTGCGTAGGCCTGTTCCCTGTGTGTGCGTGTGGTAGGTACACCAACTGTGGTGGTGGTGCAGCCATTGACCATGTGTTTCCTTTGTCTCTCCCCCTCTTTTTGTTTTGCCATCCTGTCCTTATGTGCATTAGTATCATCTGGCGGAGGAGCAGAGGCACCGTTGATGGAGGGAGCTGCATTCCACAGGACCCAGGAGGCAGAGTCCACCGGCGGTGAGGGCACCAGTGGGACGGAGGGCGAGGATAGCACCTCGGCAGAGACAGGAGGGGACAGTTCGGACACCGATGGAAGCTTCCTGGTAGTGGCGGACACTTCTGTGACCACCCCAGCAACAGGTACATCCGCCACCCCCTGTACCAGCACCGCCCTCCCAGCAGCCCCTCATCGAGTTGCCCGTGCCTACTCACCCAGGAGGGTGGGCATCTCCTTCGCCCCAGGCACCTCAGGCCCTGCCCCAGTTAGCCCTGCTGCCCCGAGTGAGGAGGCTATTGTCCTCCTCCAATTCATCTCTGTAGGACAGTCAACCATTGTGAATGCCACAAATACATTCCTGGAGGGCATTCACACTGGCTTGGCGGCCCAACAAAGCTCAATCCAGACTCTGGCCTCTTCTCTGATGGCAGCCATTGTCCCTGTTTCCACCCTCCAACTTCCTCTTCTCAACCCCATTCCCCTCAAACCCAACCTATCCCAAGCACACAGGCTGACTACCATGCACACAGGACAACACACAAGAGTGGATATGGCAAACACAAACACAAACACCACACATCATCCCACAGGCACTTACACAAACACCATCCAGATGCATACATACCAACATCCACTGCCTCCACAGTGTCCCCCTCCTGCTCCGCCTCCACCTCCCTCCCAGTTGCATCTACACTCACACATGCATGCACTACACCATCATCCACTACCAGCATCACCACCACACCCAGCAGAACACACAACTCACTGGCAGACACCTCCACAACATCCATGTACACGTCCTCTGGGTCCTCTCTCACCATGTCTGCCCCCCCTCCCAAGGTACACAAACGCAAGCACTCAGACACTTAACAGCCATCCACCTCAGAACAGCATCCAGCCCATGCACCTGCACCCAAACACAGCAGACAGACACCTCCTACAACCACTCCCTCTTCCTCCACTCCCAAACCTTCTCCCTTTTCCCGCCCCAGTGTCCTTAAGAAGCTTTTCATCTCCACCATTGGCCTCTTCCCTACCCCTCCTCCCAGTCCTTCACATCTGACCAGGGTGGCAAAAACCCAGGCAAGCGCCTCAGCCACCCAGTCCATGGGCACAGTAGTGTCCACACCCACTTGTGGTGGTAAAGGATCCAGGGCACCAGGCAGCCTCAAGGAGAGGGTGCCATCCCAAAGTGCTGCCCAGCAGGGCAAGGAGCCTGCCTGGCAGGACTGCAAAGAAGGGCAAGGTGCCATCCCCAGCTGCTGACAGGAAGGGCAAGGAGCCTGCCCCAGCTTCTGCAGGAAGAGCAAGGTGCCATCCCCAGCTGCTGTCAGGAAGTGCAAGGAGCCTGCCTCAAGTGCTGCAAAAAAGAGGCAGGAGCAATCCCCAGCTGCTGCCAGGAGGGGCAGGGGACTGCACCATCAGGCAGGAAGGACAAGGGGCCTGGTGCTGGGACTCAGTTAGAGCCCCCACCACCAACCATGGTTGTGCAGCCATCCGAGGTCACAGGGGATGGGCTGGAGCTCCCCCCACTACCGCCACCAGCAGCAGCAGAAGCAGTAGCACCACCACCAGTGGGCAGCCATCCAAGGCTGCAGGGGATGAGCAGGAGCTTCCCCCCACAACCGCCACCAGCAGCAGCACCACCACCAATGGGCAGCCACCTGAGGCTGCAGGGGATGGGCAGGAGCTTCCCCCCACAACCGCCACCAGCAGCAGCACCACCACCACCAGTGGGCAACCATCCAAGGCTCCAGGGGATGGCAGGAGCTTCCCCCCACCAGCGGCTGCAGCAGCACCACTACCACCACTGAGGAGCTATCACCGCCAGCAGATGGTCTGTAGTTCTGCCTCCATTGGCTGTTGTGCGGCCTTCCCCCTGCAAATCCTGTGGGTATGACACCCACCTGAGAGACTGTGACCTTGCACTCCCCAGGATCAGTAGCATCGGGCATGATGCCCCCTCCAGAACCAGTGGACAAGTAACCCACTCACCCCATCCTCTCCAGGATCAGAAGCACAGGGCACAATGCCCCCTCCAGAGCATGTGGGCAAGTTACCCACTTGAGAGACTGTGGTCTTGCACTCACCAGGACCAAGCTGCCCCCTCCAGAGCATGTGGGCAAGTCACCCATTTAAGAGACTGTGGCCTTGCACTCCCCAGGACCAAGCACAGGGTACGTTGCCCCCTCCAGAACCAGTGGATTTGTTCCATCTGCCGGCTGAGGTTTCCCCCCGTTCCTGCTGAGGTTCCTGCCTATTTTCCAACTGATGCCCCTGCAGTGTTCTCTCCGTACTGGTGCAGGAGACAGGTGGAACCTTGGACTTTGTCGTGTGGCCCTGTGGCCCACGTACATTGAGGACTGGGCAGTGTCCTTGAACTGTACATATGTATATACTTTTGGATTGAATCTTCGTATTTTTAATGTATTTATATTATTACACTCACTTTCATCTATTCGTGTTGTCCTTGCATTATTCCTGAGGGGTACGGAGTAAATGTGTTGTCTTACTGCATCTGATTGTGTGTTTGGTGGTGGGGGTGGGGGTGTGTGTTGTGCATGTGTGTGTCACTCTCTCCCCACCCTTTGTGCTAGGCGTCTGAACTCACCGTGGTTGTCTTCACCGTCGTGTTCGTGGTGGAGCAGGATGTAAAATATAATGGGAAATATTTGCAGCTTGGGCTCCATGGCGTTGTGGTTCTTCCCTGTGTCTCCAAAGATGACTCCTTTCCCTTCAGAGCTCTGTTTCCGCCAGGCTTTTGATGTTGTTGATACCACCCCGGAAAAGGTGGCGGTTTCATGGGTCATAATATGGTGGGTGGACCATTGACTTCTGCCTGGTCGTAGGCGGCTACCGCCATGGTGCTTGTTTTTTCCCCCCGGCGGTCAGTGTGGTAAAGTGGCTGTCTATCTGAGATCTTTCCGCCATGGTCATAGTTACCGCCAGCCTGTTGGCGGTATTACCGCCACTTTATCACTGATCGCCAGGGTTGTAATGAGGGCCACAGTTTCTATTTTTATTTGTTTTCATTTCTTATTTATTGTATAGGTTTTCATTTTATTCATATATACTTCAAGTAAAATTTACAATTTATAAAGTAAAGTAAATAAAACATGTTTTCTTTTTTTTTTTTTAAACAGGTAAATCATATTTATATACATTTGTCTGCTGTACATTTTCAGCTCCTTAACTATTTAATATACATATTTTGAAAAAAATTGTAACATATGTTTTAGTAATTTATAATAGATAATTGTATAGATTGTATACTATTATTTAACTTATACTACACAATTTTTTCATAATTTGTTATACTATTATTTGATATGTTTTACAGCTTGAATTATTTTTTACATTTTTTGAAATATTTATTCACCATTTTTACAATTTCCCATTCATTTCTATGGGGAGATGCTCGTTTTTTTGTTCCATTTTTTTACAGCTATCTTCTATTTTGCAATCTACTTGTGGTATTTTTAGCCCATTTTCCCTGAACAAGGTTTTAGTAAAGTACTGGTGTTCATCGGGACAGGTGTGTCCTTTTTTCAGGACTTTCTAGTGGGTTGGAGAATAGGTGGATTTAGAAGGGAGGTCTAAAAGTTAGTTGTAGTGTTGCCTTTGAGCTTTCTGTATACTTTTATGCATGATGTATTACTATTAGTGTTTTTCACTAGTTTGTCATTTTGCATTTTTGTTTACTGGTTTAGTAATGTACTACTATGCTATGTCAAATTGTGTTATCTTAGTTATATGTTGATGATTAACTGTTATGTGTATGTATTTGTGGGAATGTAATGTGTTCTGTGAGTGCGTATGTTTATTTACTTTAAAGGTAATATTTGTCTACAAATGTGCTCCATGTACATTTGGCATTTATGTTGTTTTCCTAAAGTCAGTTTTGGTTTATAATACAACAATGGTTTTTACTTTGATTTTCTTTTTTGGGGTTTTCTGGGGAGTTTCTTTTTTAAAACACTTTTTTGGGTTTTTGAAGGATTTCTATTGGATTTGTCATATTTTTGCATTTTCGGGGGGGATTTGTGGATATTATTTACCTCGCTTTTGGTGGATAACTATTTTTTATTATGTGGAGATGGCGAAGCATCTGCAGCTACAGAAAAGCATGTTTTATTTATTTTGGTGGGAAATGTGATATATTGTTTGTATCACATTTATTTGATTGTTATGCGAAATTGTTTGTATTGTGTGTTGTAATTATTTTATGTGATGATTGAGTTTGCTTTTGATCATCTTGATTGGTGATGGTTACATTTAAAAAGACAAATTATAGATAATTTTATTATATCAGTCTTTATTAACATTGAGATTGTATTATAATTGTTTGACTGATCTAACATAATATTATATTATTTACAAAAAAGATCTGGTGTGTTGGTTTAGAGTTTGTCATAGTTTTTGAGGACTTTGGTAGATTAACATTTATTTTATAATATGCTTTGGCTATGATGTCGAAGTAAACTACTCCTTTGTTAATAATGAAAAGTGTGCCTTTAAATTGTACGAGTTGTGCATTCTTTTGGTTTGTTTGCTTAGTTTAGGGGCACATTTGCTACCAGATTGCCCCATTTGTAGTTTTTGATAGCTTTCTTCTTTTTGCAATGTTTCTATTAATTTGTATAGTATAGGTAGAGATCTGATTAGCGTGGAATGGAAGTTGTTCCATCTATGCCCTGAGTTTCGTCTTTTGGCTTTGGGTTGCCTTCTGTGTCTTGAGAAATGCAGTCTGCCATCCCACGTGTTTTCCAAATAGTCTGTTAGGGGACTAAGGGTCTGATTATGAGTTTGGCGGAGAACAAGGTTGTAATCAGCAGGGAGGCACTAACTTCAGCACCGCCTTGGCTGATTACAACCTGCACTGCCTTTATCCCATCAGAGATCCTGGCGGGGACAGTGGTAGGTTGGCGGTCAGACTGCCATAACCGTGGCAGTGTAACTCACAATAAGGCCCAAAGTTTTTCTTCATTTTGTTGGCAGAAAGGGCTTTCTATTGAGTAAATCGCAGACGCTGGCTACCTCTGTGACAGGGACATAGGCTAGTGCTATCATTTCTTTAATTTCAAAGGCAAATTGGCTCTTTGTAGAATATTCTACACAGTGCAGGTTTTTGTTTTAAAGGTGTCTCCATGTACTGTGATAGAAATGATAGTAGCAGCCTTGTATGGCTTTGTGTGGGGGTATGGTTTTAGAATGATTTTAATCATGGCTTGCTCAAAGCCTGTGATTATGTTTTGGGAGTAGTAGTTATTTCTTAAATTTTCTATATGGCTTAAGAGGTTGTTGTAAGTGCTGCTTTGTTTATTTGGTAGTAGGGTATTATAAAATGGTTATTTCTGTTTTTATATTCACCATGTATGTTGTATATCTGATTGAATGGTTTAGGACACATTTTGAAGGTTTAATTCATTATGCAAGCTTGATATTGGATAAGTTGAGTTGTCTGTGGTAGAGAATATTAGGATTTTTCTCTCGTAATTTAGGTTGTCATGTAAAAGGAAAGGTTCCTCATTATGTGTATTTGCTAAATGTTCAGGTATATGTATGTCTTGGTATCTTCTAGGGGAAGGTGGGGTATCGCTGCAAGTAAATGTTTTAAGGTGAGTCTGGGTGGTAGTGGGCTTGCTATATGTTTGGGGATACTAGGTAGTATTTCTTTAAGGAGTTTGCTTGTGGATTACTGGGAACTAGTGCTTGTCTCTCTTACTACTACTTTCTCATATTTTTGCTGGTTTGCGATAGTTTTTATTTTCAGGCAGTTTATCGCTTTTCAAGTCATATATATTTTTCTTTTATGGACGGCTATGTAAAAAGATTACCAGTTGGAGAGTGTTCTAATATTTATTTGCTATTTTACATTTTTAAGTTTAATAACAGTTACGTTTTAGTTTAAATATAAGTATTACTTACTGGTTAAGTAGTTTCTGAGATGTATATATTTGTTCTTTTTTGGTTTGTTGAGAGAATCCGGCATAGTTTCCTTGTCAAGCAGCTTTTGTCACATTTAAAGTAATTATTTATATAAATGAGTGTGCCTTTTGTATTGTTAATTTCATTGTTTGTTCAGTTGTGTTGCTTAAAAGGCTTATATATGGTAATTGCTAATTAGCTTTCATTTTTGATGTATGACATATAGTTTGGTATATTTGGATATATATCTATATGTCCTAATGTCTATGGCCCTCATTATGATATTGGCGGTAAAAACTTCCAACGCCCGCGGCGACGGCCGCCAAAAGACCGTTGCCATGGCTACCAGCCATCCACCGTATTATGACCACGCTGGCAGATGGCAGTAAGGTGACCCCTAATACGGCCTGCCGGTGTTCTGCTGGCAGACGCTGCTGGTGACAGCCGCCCCATCCAGTCTCCTGCCGGAGGACCCCCTGAATACAGGTAAGTGGGCGCTCCAACAGGGGAGAGGAGTGGGGGGTGTTGTGTGTGTGTGTGGGGGGGGTGAATGTTTGTGCATGCGTGTATGCGGGTGTTAGTTCCGTGTTGAATGTGTGGGCATGTATGGAGGTGTGAGTGCGTGTATGTTGTGTTCTGTGAATGCGTGTCTGCGTGTATGTATGAAAGTGTGTACGGATGTATGTGTGAATGGATGTATACATGCATGGCTGAATGTGGGAATGGGTGTGTGTATGTGTGTGTGCGTGTGTGAAGGGGCATGAATGTTGCGGGGGGCTTGGAAAGGAAGGGGGGGAATCTGGGTAGGGGAGAGGCGGTGGGGTAGACCTCTATCAGTGACAGGGAAGGGATTCACTGTCACTGATAGTGCCTACCACCATGCTTTTCGTGGCGGTAAGGAAGCCACGAAAACCGTGGCGGTAGGTGGGGTTATTATCCCGACGGCCAATACCAGCCTGGCGGTCGGTGTGGTACATTGGCGGTTTGGCTTCAATGTCATAATATGGTGGAAAGTACCGCCAGCCTGTTGGCAGTACTTTCCATAATATTACCGCCGACCGCCAGGGTCATAATGAGGGCCTATATGTCTTAATGTCCACAGGCCATTGGACATTACAAGCTTATAACTGTTCTTTCCCTTGAGTCCTACTTCAGCCAAAATCTGGAAGGTGGGAAAGATAACTTTTATTACAACTCTAGAGGTAAATATCCACTAAGAAAGCTCTAAGGAGTGGGCAGCAAGTCTTAAATATAAAGCTCAGACAACCCCAACTCTGAAACATTGCACTGAAAAGACTGGATTTTTGCCATCATGTCTTTCACTTCTCCTCATCCCATTTATTACTGTTATGCCAGGTACGATTTGAAGTTCCGTACACAGATGAATGCAAACCAAGTTTATTGGCAATTATGGAGAACAGTACACAATGTCTCTGCGAGGACTGGTGCAGGCTCCACCAGGAAACTGATGTGGAGCATGGAACACTCACCAAGAGATGTATGTACAAAGAACATAAATAAACATCTTACATTTGAAGAGACACACTAAAGAAGATCCATAACATCCCTCCCGCTTTACTGAACATTTTTTCCTCCCTAAAACTTTGAATAACAAGTTAAGCAGAAAGAAGTACGACCATCAAGACAAGATATAATCTTACAAATATTTGGGTGGGCAGATTCAGTTTTGGGCAAACTGCTATGGCTCAATATCATTCAAATCACTACTCTAGACTTTGGCCACAGTTTGTTTACTCCACCATTTGCCATTTTCTACCGAACTGGCATTTTTAGGCACTTGGATTGCACCGGTAAAACTACAAGGTCCCTGTCCTTGATCCTGTAGGTCTTCTAATTTGTACCACATCACCTACAAAAGATGCAACCTCTCTACCCTTTTTTTAGGTTCATCTTACCTTTGCCTGCTCCTGCTTTGTGCCTTATTCACACTTTGGCATGCATCCTTCTTACTAGGAATTCTCTCACACACAATCACACATGTGTTCTCCAAAACATACTAAATGACAAATTGCTTGAGGGATTTCTCTACCTCAATAGCACAAAGGAGCAACTTCTTTATTTAAATTACCGATATTGTGATAACTCCATAATCTGTTAGATACCAGCTCCAAAACATTTGAACCAGAAGACACCACAAATGGCAAGGTTTCTTTCTTCATTCTGTTTGCCCTCTCCACCATCCTATTTCCTTGAGTACTGTAAACCACCACTAAGAGATGCTTGATGCCAAAAGATGGGATAAAAGCTTCCAGAGCTTAAAATTATAACTGTATCACATTATGTGTCACTTGGAGCTTGGGAAACCTTTCTTTCTTGAACAACTCTTTCGAAAACTCAGTTACAACGCCTGTGTTAGTTTCTTGTACAAAAATATATTACATTCATTTAGATTGATAATTTATAATTACTAGTACATAGCTCAAATTTTCTTTCAAACAATACACAGGCCAATGAAGCCCATTCCTAACTTTTCCCAAGGTGATTCTAGAAGCAACACTGTCAACAATTCAGTATTATAAGTAGGACAAGATTTGTCTGTCTTTCTGCGTTCAACACATCCAGCGAAGAACACCTCCACTTCTGCATTCACTTGTGGCTACCAAAAAAACCTCCACTTCTGCATTCATGTATGGCCATCAATGATAAGTACAGATTTTCTTCTTAGTTCACGTCAATCCAACATGCCCTGATGAGCAAACTTCATCAAATGCATTCACATCTCTGCTGGAGGAAATAAAAGATCCCCTCTCAAAATCAAGCCCCCTTCCTTGGAATATGACCTAAACCCTCATTCTATGCTATTTTCTTTGTTTCATCTCTGTCTTATAAATTTCTTCAATAAAAAGTGATAATCACCACTTGCACAACTATGCTCCAATTCTTGGTGAGTCACCAACTCTTTCGATTTCACACCACAATCAATGGATCCTACAATAAATTCCATATATTCCATACCGTGATTGTCAGCTACCACCATAAGAAGACATTTGGAAAAAAAGTTGGCTCTGGACTTTTTTTGTCCAGGAATGTTTTTTACTTCTAAGTTATTTTTTCGTATTTTGGACAATAATCTGACCAATCCTGGGCTTGCCCTGTGGCACTTCTTTCCCTTGGTAAATGTATTAACCTCTTGTTATCTGTAACCAGAGAAAACTATTTTACCCATAAACACGCTAAAAAATCATTAGTGGCCAAGACACAGTCCAATGTCTCCCACTCTATGGTACTATTATTTCACTCAGCTTTAGATAAACCCCTTAAGGCAAACACAATGGTGTTTTCTTTGGCCTCCACCATTTGGCTAAACATTGCTCCTGGGCATTTAATGTTACCAGATATCTAATATGAGCTCTATAAGCATGAAGAGCAGGGGCAGTTATAATCACAACTTTCAAGAACTCAAAAGCAGCATTTTTTCACTTCCCCACAAATATTTAACACCACCCATCAACAACTTTCTTGAGGGTTCAGGCTGCAATGCAAAATTGTCTACAAATCATGAATAATAATAGCATAGACCAACGAAAGAACCTTTTTGAGAGTAGGATTATCTTTAATTGCTGCAAACAAATCTGATTGGCGTATAATACCTTCCTCTGAAATGTTACGTTCTAAATTTTCTGCCTTCTTTCATAAAAACAAAATTTTTCTCTTTTGACATTGAGGCCATGGTGTTGAAATCATGACATTCTTACTAACATTCAGCCTGGAGGTTTATCAAAAAGCAACTCACCTCAGGCTGTAGAATACATAACATTTCAGTGCCATATTTATTGAAATGGTGCTGTCCTTTGGGTCCGAATAAACCATTACAAAATTACATTATGCAGGGTTTTAGAAAATGGATTGTTGGTTGACTGGGGTGTGAGCCTTGGTCAAGCAGCAACCACAAACCTAGTCAGGATAAGGCACAAGTCAATTCAAAAAATGTCTGCTCAACCCCTTGGTAGCATGGCACAGAGCAGTCAGGCTTAACGTAGAAGCAATGAGTAAAGTATTTGTGCAACACCTCAAACAGTAGAACAGTGAAAACACCACACAAAAAGTTCCTAAACCAGGTGTGAACGATTAAGCTCAATTTAATAAATAAAACAAAACCAGAACAACAAAGGCGTAAAGCGGCAACCCTGGATATCTGACCATGCCAAACTAGGACAGAGTCACAAGTTCAGAAAACAACAGAGTACCTTAAATCCTTAGAGGGCGAATTGTGGCTGTGAGAAAACACTGGTGCGCACTTCCAAGATTTATGCTTATATTGTAAATATGAGAAGACAGTCAATCATGTTGAAACTTGAAACCTATAAATTCCAGGAGTGCCAAGGTAGTTCCACACCCAGCCACAGGGTGTGTTGTAGACTGTGAGCCAACTGGTCCACAGTGGATAAATAGAGCAGAAGGAACCACTGCACATCCAAATATTCAAAATAGTGTCCTTTATTCTTCCATTTAGTTTATCCGTTGTAACAGAAGAGAAGAGTCCACAGCATGCTGTGAGAAAGACGCGTACACGGACTGGTTTATGGACTTACTATGGTCCGGGTGCAGCCATTGATTTAATTCTAAAGTGCACCTGTGAATCCAACATGAAGTACCTTCATTCACAAAAGGACTCTTCTCTCTGAATGCTATATTATGGACATAAATGGTACACTTTGAGTACCATACACTATATCAGCAAGCCTTGAAAAAGTCGTTGTTACGACGAAACACGTGTCGGCTGTCTTCACATTGAACACTCTGGCTGATGTTACAACGGATAAACTAAATGGAAGAATAAAGGACACAATTTTGAATATTTGGATGTGCAGTGGTTCCTTTTGCTCTACCTTAATTCCGTGGTTGCAGACCTTTGCATGGATCAGTGGAGAAGATGCATAATGCAGTTGAGGTGATATGTCGGTTCTGAGAGGCGCTGAGGCTGCTGTGTGAGGCCCTGCTGCTTCATTGTTGTGGATCCTATTGACGGGGCATGCGATACAATGTCTTGATTCGTGGATGCAGCACACAGACAGGGCGATGCATCATTTCTGAAGACCTGCGAGGCTGTGATGAGAAGTTAAGTGTCATTGTTAGAGCTGACAGCCATAGGGTGGTCACCCCTAACTTTTTTCCTGCTTCCCTCCACTTTTTGTACACTGTTTTTGCTGGTTTTAGGACTCTGCACACTTTACCACTGTCAACCAGTGGTAAAGTGCATATGCTCTCTCCTTTAAAACATGATAACATTGGTTCATACCCAATTGGGTTATCTAATCTACTTGTAAGACCCCAGTAAAGCACTACATGTGCCCAGGGTCTGTAGATTAAATGCTACTAGTGGGCCTGCAGCACTGATTGTGCCAAACACATAAACCTATTAACCATGCCTCAGGCCTGCCATTGCAATGTCTGTGTGTGCAGATTCACTGCCACTTCGACTTGGCATTTAAAAGTACTAGCCAAGCCTTAAAACCTAAAAGAAGCTGTGAGTCCTGCCATGCCTGTAGATTGATCTTGAGTATACTGCCTGGAAGGAGGTAGAGCTCAGATCCCACCTGGAGATGCTGGGTTTGCCTTAGTGGGTCTGCATGACCACAAGATCCATGGCTGCCCGGGAAGAGAGTCAAGGGCGTCTAGATCCTGGAACAATGGTCCCAGAGGAGGAGGCCCCTGAGCCATCTGGGGAGAATATTGCCGACCTGGGTAACCTGCCTGAACTTGCTGGCTGGCAAATAGATGGTGGGCCAACCAGGGAGGAGTTCTGCAAAGCGCAGGAGTGCCCCACTCTTGAGGGTCTGAGGCAACAGGCCTCAGCCCAAGCAGCAGGGGAAGCCTCTGACAATCACCACATATTTGGGAGAATGATCTCCTACACAGTGAGCCTAAGGTACCGGCAACTGGGGCAGCACTTGTGCTGGTGGTCCCCCATTGTTACCGGGCCTTCCTACTGGGTCTGGCTCATGACATCCCCCTGACAGGACATCTGGGACAAGACTAGACCTTTTCCAGGCTTGTCACCCACTTCCATTGGTCTAGAATGCGGGTAGCCTCAGATAATTTCTGTAGGGCCTGCCCAACCTGCCAGGCTAGTGTGAAGACAGGGAAAAGGCTTAAGGCCTCACTAATCCCACTCCCTGTCATTGGTACCCCCTTTGAAAGGGTGGGCACCGACATCATTGGTCCCTTGGACTCCAAAACTGCCTTAGGCAACAGGTTTATCCTGGTTTTGGTGGAACATGCCACCTGCTATCCAGAGACAATCCCTCTAAGGACAGTGACTGCACTGGTGGTGACCAGAGCTCTGATGAAAATATTTACCCGTGTGGGGTTCCCAAAGGAGGATGTATCTGACAGAGGCACAAAATTCATGTCAGCATCCATCAAGTCCATGTGAGATGAGTGTGGTGTAACCTACAGGTTTACCACCCCTTACCATCCTCAAACCAATAGGCTTGTTGAGAGATTTAACAAGACCCCAAAAGGCATGATTACTGGCCTACCTGAGGCCATTAGGCGTAAGTGGGGCATCCTCTTGCCATGCCTTCTCTTTGCTTATAGAGAGATGCCCCTGAAAGGGGTCGGGTTCAGCCCTTTTGAACTACTCTACGGTCACCGTGACAGAGGTCCATTAAGCATAGTCAAGGAGGGGTGGGAGAAAGCTCCCAAGAAATCTCCCCAGGATGTGGTCAGTTACATGCTGGCCGTCCTCAACCAGACCCAGCGTTTCTGGAAACAGGCCAAGAGTAACCTTGAGGCCAGTCAAAAGGTGATGAAGGATTGGTATGAGCAGAAGGCCACTCTGGTACAATTCACACCTGGTGACAAAGTCTGGCTGATGGAGCCAGTAGAGCCTAGAGCTCTCCAGGACTGCTGTACTGGCCCATACGAAGTGAAAGAGCGAAAAGGGGAGGCCACTTACCTAGTGGACCTCAATACCCCTAGAAACCCCCTAAGGGTTCTCCACCACAACATGCTGAAGCCTCAGTTTGA
Source organism: Pleurodeles waltl (assembly GCF_031143425.1). Lineage (NCBI taxonomy): Eukaryota > Metazoa > Chordata > Amphibia > Caudata > Salamandridae > Pleurodeles > Pleurodeles waltl. The sequence continues at coordinate 612,059,984 of NC_090436.1, read as the reverse complement.
GAGGTCTGACGTCAGTCTGCTCCTTGTGACAGATGAGGGCATGGAAGAGGAGAGTGAGCCTCTCCCCAACATCCTATCTGCCAAAGAAAGTGATGGGTCAGTGGAGGGAGTTGATCTGTCTGACTCCCTGACTCAAGAAAAGAGAGGAGACTACTTTTAGTTATTAGAGCAGTTCTCTTCCCTGTTTTCCCTCACTCCTGGACTCACCCACTTTTGTGTCTACAATATTGACATGGGAGACAGTCCCCCTGTAAAGAACAAAATGTACAAGTTGTCAGACAGTGTGAAGGCCTGCATCAAGGAGGAAGTCTCCATGATGCAGGCCCTAGGGGTTATTGAGAAATCCAGTAGTCCCCTGGCCAGCCCTGTGGTGCTGGTACTCAAGGCTGCTGCACCCAGTGCCAAGCCAGGACTCCGGTTCTGAGTGGACTACCGGGGACTCAACTCAGTCACACAGACTGACGCTTACCCCATCCCCCTAGCTGATGAGCTCGTAGACTGGCTAGGCGCTGCCAAGTTCCTTAGTATCTTTGACCTCACGTCAGGGTACTGGCAGATCGCCTCGACTGAGGGGGCTAACAAGAGATCTGCATTTTTCACACCTGAGGTCCATTACCAATTCTGGGTGATGCCCTTTGGGATGAAAAGTGCCCCGCTACCTTCCAGCGGTTGGTTATCGGGGTCCTAGCTGGCTTCTGCGCAGCCTGCCTAGATAACATTGCTGTCTATAGTTCCAGCTGGGAGGAACACCTGCTCCACCTCAAGGAGGTGCTTCAGCCCCTGCAACAGGCCGGCCTGACCATCAAGGCCAGTAAGTGCCAAACTGGGCAGGGTTCCGTCGTGTACATGGGATACCTAGTAGGTAGTGGCAAGGTGCAGCCCCTCCAAGCCAAGATTTAAACTATCAAGGCCTGGAAACCACCTAGAACCTAAACTGAGGTGAGAGCCTTCTTGGGCCTTACTGGTTATTACCGTAGGTTCATCAAGGGTATCCAAAAAGCAACCTAGGTTGGTGAATTGGACAGAGGCTTGTCAGAAAGCCTTTGACTCCCTGAAGGAAGCCATGTGCACGGCCCCCGTGCTCAAGGCCCCTGACTACTCCCAGGAATTTATTGTGCAGACGGACACTTCAGAGCATGGCATAGGGCAGTTCTAGCACAGCTAAATGAGGAGGGCCCAGACCTACCAGTAGTCTTATTAGCAGAAGACTATTACCACTGGAACAGAGGTGGAGTGCCATTGAGAGAGAAGCATTTGCTTTGGTCTGGGCACTGAAGAAGCTGAGACCATACCTGTTTGGGACTCACTTCCGGGTTCAGACAGACCACAGGCCCCTCAGACGGCTCATGTAGATGAGGGGCGAGAATCCTAAACTCTTGAGGTGGCCCATTTCCCTACAGAGGATGAAGTTTACGGTGGAGCATTGCCCGGGGATTGACACGCCAACACTGATGGTCTCACCAGATACTTCCGCCTTAGCGATGAGAGCTCCCAGGGGGTTGAGTAGCTCTTCCCACTTTCAGCTGGGGGGAACACATGTTAGACCTGACAGCCTTACGGTGGTCACCCCTAACTTTTTGCCTGCATCCCTCTACTTTTTGGACACTGTTTATGCTGGTTTTAGGACTCTGCACACTTTACCACTGCTAACCAGTGCTGAAGTGCATATGCCCTCTCCCTTTAAACATGGTGACATTGGTTGATACCCAATTGGCTTATTTAATCTACTTGTAAGACCCCAGTAAAGTGCACTACATGTGCCCAGGGCCTGTAGATTAAATGCTACTAGTGGGCCTGCAGCACTGATTGTGCTACCCACATAAGTAGCTTGTTAACCATGCCTCAGTCTTACCATTGCAAGGCCTGTGTGTGCAGTTTCACTGCCACTTCGACTTGGAATTTAAAAGTACTTGCCAAGCCTTAAACTCCCCTTTTCCTACATGTAAGTCACCCCTAAGGTAGGCCCTAGGTAACCCATAGGGCATGGTGCTACTTAGATAAAACGCAGGACATGTACCTGTGCAGTTTATATGTCCTGGTAGTGTAAAACATCTAAATTCATTTTTACACTACTGTGAGGCCTGCTCCTTTCACAGGCTAACATTAGGGCTACCCTCCTATACTGTCTGAGTGGTAAATTCTGATCTGAAAGGAGTAACAAGGTCATATTTGGTATGGCCAGAGTGGTAATACAAAATCCTGCTGACTGGTGAAGTTGGATTTAATATCACTATTTTAGAAATGCCACTTTTAGAAACCGGTCCCAGGATGCTTGTTTCTGGCCCAGGGAGGACTTGGTCTGGCAGTTCGGGCTGGACTGTTCCCATGGGGAACAGGGTCAAGACTGATTTGCATATGGCTGGGTCCAAACTGGGGTGGCATGGTGAGCAAAAGAATTGATGGATGAAACCCAGATCTGTGACTGGGGGTAAATGTTTGATTGGTTCTTCATTCCGTTCATCATTTGTGTTTGTTTGCTTTTGTCGCCATAAGTGCGCCAATCATACCCAAACGTGGGTCCCGGGCTCACTGTGCCACTGGAGTCAAGCCAGCCTGGCTGATGAAGGGTGATGCCCTGAAACTGGTCCCAGGATGCTTGTTCCCGGTCCATGGAGGACTTGGTCTGGCAGTTCGGGCTCAACTGTTCTCATGGGGAACAGGGTCAAGACTGATTTGCATATGGCTGGATCTGTGACTGGGGATGAATGTTTGATTGCTTCCACATTCCGTCCATCATTTGTGTTTGTTTACTTTTAGAAAGTGAGCATTTCTCTTCACTTAAATCCTTCTATGCCTTACAATCCATGTCTGGCTGGGTTAGTTGATAGCTCCCTTGTGCATTCCACTCAGACAAACCCCAAACACAGGATGCTCAGTCACACTTGCACACATCTGCATATTGAATTAGTCTTCCAGGGGTGGGAGGGTGGAGGGCCTGACACTTACATGTCAAAGGACAGTAGTCTGCCCTCACACAAAGGACACCACACCCCCTACTGGGATCCTGGCAGCCAGGTTGGAAGTGAAAGGGGATCTTGTGCATGTCTAAGCCACTCTTTGAAGTCTCCCCCACTTCAAAGGCACATTTGGGTATTCAAACAGGGTCTCTGACCCTACCAACTCAAGCACTTCTGGACAAGATACCACTGGTGAAGAATCCCTGAACCAGAACCTGCAACCTGCCAAGAAGAACTGCCTGGCTGCCCAAAGCACTCACCTGGACTGCTTTTCTGAGAAGGACTACTGCCTTGCTGTTGCACTGCTGCCTTGCTGCTCTCTGGCTGTGCTGAGAACTGCTCTCCAAGGGCTTGGATAGAGCTTGCCTCCTGTTCCCTGAAGTCTCAAGACCAAAAAGACTTCATTCCTGCAAAAGAACTTGTGCGCGAAAATCGACGCACAGTCTTCAAGAAACGACGCACAGCCTGCATTGCGGTAAAAAATCACCGCACTTCAAACCGGACCGACGCAGCCCGATTTCCCGAAGAGTAGAAAGACGCAGCACCAGCACTGCGACCGCAAATTCGACGCACGTCCCACTAGATCGAGGCAAAGCCGGAACGATGCAGCCCGACTTTCTGAAAGGAATCGACAAAGCGCCTGCCGTGCAGCAAAAATGCCAACGCAACGCCCACCTGATCGACGCAGCCCTTGTGACTTCGTCAGGTATGCCCAGGATTTCAACACATCATCCCCGGGGCATCCGAAAACTCTGCAACCCGAAGAGGATCCCAGTCTATGTGCCAGAATGCAATGCAAATTCTGCTTGCGTGAAAACTCAATGACGCATCGTCTGTGTGCACTGGAAAAATTGACGCACACCTCCCCATTTTCCACGCGACCTCTCCTCTGTGGTCCCTTGCAGAGAATTTGAATGCAAACCAGGTGCTTTGTGCTTGCAAGAGACATTTGTTACTTTTTAAAGACTAAAGACACTTTATTTCATTTTACAGTGATATCTCAACGTATACTTCTTGAATCTTGACCTGAATCCTACGAGATAAATATATATTTTTCTAAACACTGTGTGGTGTATTTTTGTGGTGCTATACTGTGTTATTGCATGATTGATTGCACAAATACTTTACACATTGCCTTCTAAGTTAAGCCTGACTGTTCAGTGCCAAGCTACCAGAGGGTGGGCACAGGATAATTTGTATTGTATGTGACTTACCCTGACTAGAGTGAGGGTCCTTGCTTGGACAAGGGGGTAACCTGACTGCCAACCAAAGACCCCATTTCTAACAGTCATCATTAAGGCTGCTGTCACAAAGAGATGCTCATGCCTATACCGAGAATGGTTCGTGCAGTAGCGGTTCTGAAGGGGATGTGGTCGTGGTCGTGGTGGTGATGCAAGTCATTGTGATTGGTCCATTTCATGCGGCAGCAGAGATGCATCAGTTCTGCTTGGGATGGCGCCATGCAGTAGAGGAGATATGTTGGTTCTGCTGGTATCATAGAGGCTGACAAAGCACGTTAAGCCAATTTCCAGGTGTTCAGGACTAGGATGGCACCACTTGGCTGGGTAGACTCTCAGATAGTTGAGTCCAGATGCATTTCAAAGTTGTTGGAAACCTGTCATGCCCCTGAGACTTCAGTTCAGGAGGCCAGTCAACTAGCCCTTGGAGTCGCTCTGGGTTGAAGTGATGCCGATCCAGACCTTGTCACCCAGGCAAGAGGGCAGGAGGCAGCAGGTCAGCACAGCATGGCAGCAGCTCCTTCAGGGGAGCAGTCCAACAGAGTGGAAGTCCTTGTAGCAACACAGCAGTCCTTCTTTCTGGCAGAGTAACCACAAGTGGACTGAAGTAGTGGTGTCTATGGTCCAGTATTTATATCCAGTTGTACCTTTGAAGTGGGGGAGAAGCTTCTAGAAATGTATTTTTGAAGCCTCCTGGCACCCTGGCTTCCCTGTCCTGGCTTCAGACTAAGTAGAGGCTGTATGCAGCTCTTTCTATGGAGAGAGGACACAGCTTATTCAGGTGTAAGTGGGGTTGTTCCCAGCTCCTCCTTCCCATCCTGCTGGTGATGGCCAATCCAGGGACACCAAAACTCCCTCTTGTGTCTGGCTGACTAGGAGGAATACACAGAGTCTACTTTTCAGCTACATCTGATGCGGTGACCAGGGACAGGCTCTAAATAGATAAGGCAGGAAAATGCTAACTTTCTAAAAGTGGCATTTTCAGAATTGGAAATTAAAATCTGACTTTACCATGAGTTAGGATTTTAAATTGTGATTCCAGAGAAACCAAACATGAACTGTTTCTAGCTTCCCATTGGGAAATTACACTTATAAAATGTAATAAGGCAACAGATATGCCTTTCAGTAGTGAAAAACAAGTTTAAGAGTTTTTCACTACCAGCACATGTAAAACTTAAATGTACATGTCTAACTTTTTTAATAAACTGTTAATCTGTGCTGGCAACATAGATGTGTTGAAAAAGAAGGTTTGGGCCTGGGAAAGGTTTATTTTGCGGGGTGGTAATATTAGTTCAAAACTGCACACACACTCTACAATGGCAGGCATGAGGCATGTTTAAATGGATACTTAAGTGGATGGCATAATCAGACCTGCAGGCCTGTCAGTAGCATTTAATTTCCATGTCCTGTGTACATATAGCATCACTTTCCTAGGGACTTATACGTGAAATAAATATGCCAATTGGGTATAAGCCAATATTACCATGTTTATAAGAGGGAGCACATGCACTTTAGCACTGGTTAGCAGAGTCCTAAGATCAGCAAAAACAAGGTCAGAAAAATGGAGGAGAAAAGCAAAAAGTTGGGGGAATACCAGCCTAGGGCTGACAGGTCTGGAACGCAGTACAAATTAATTGAAAACAAGCTTATTAGTAATTGTGGAGAACAGCAGACAAGATCTCTGTGTGGTAACTGGTCCGGACTCCACGAGAAAACTGGAATGGAGCAAGGAACATTAATCAAGAGATGTGCAAAGAATATTAATAAACATCCCACAGTTAATAAACTAAGATATAGCCCATAACATACTAATGAAATGGATGCCACCTTATAGGCCAGAAATATCAGCTGGTACATTCTAAACAGAAATGCTACAAATGAGACTAGGATGTTTAAAATCCTGCTACTGTTCCTTTTTCTCTAACAGGAGAGAGTGGTTGCAGTTCCAAGAAATTGAGCAGGGTCTATTCCTGGCCATCTACTTAATGCCTCTCAGTGTGCATTAAATTATCATGAGATGTGCATCAAGGGCTCACAAACAGCGTTCAGAGGAATTAATCTGTGGAAAAGGCAAACATGAAGTTGCTTAAAGCATTTATGTGAGAGCCCCTGAAGCAGCTAGTCAGGCGTGGTGTAGGAAAGAGAAAGAAAGCACGGAATGACTTTTTATAGTTGCGCATATTGGTGAGTTTTTAATGGCCTTCAGTAAGGGTCACTTGTGTCTCATGGTTAAGGCTTACCTCTCGCAATTACTGAAGGGATCCTATTAAACAAGGAATAAATTAACATTTGAAGAACTGCTGTTTAAATAACCGTAGGACATAAAAGAAACAATCTGAACTTCAATTATGAGCCTGTGATTGAGACTAACCATTATGAAGGCACAAAGGAGTTCTGATGACTAGCAACCACAAATCCTTCTGAAGGTCTTTGGCGGCTGACTCAAGTGCTCATTTTCTTGAACTATATGCACCCAGGAAAGCTAAGACTGTGTTAATATAGTTGAGAGGAAACAGTATACTGGCAAGTAGTTACATATGTAAGGAGCAGTAACTGATGTTTCATGTTTTCTCGTGTAGTTTGTGTAGCTCAGTATTACCGTATCCACAGCCGGTTATACTTGTTTGACTTTTTCACCTCAGCCTCATAGCCAATAAAGCTAGACTCTCACTCCTGTTTAACATGCACTGCACCAAAGTGCATGTTAGTAGATAAAGGTGGAGTTGTAGAGTGTGCCACTGCCGTATCTAGAAATTGTTAAAAATACTTTATTGATCACATAAGAAACCGTCTGCATTGGCATCCTCCCAGTAAGCTAGTAGTAACTCTGTTTTATGCTTTGTTATGTAGTATTGCATAGCTCAGTATTTGCCTTTTTCACAGCCCCTTATTCTAGCTTCAGCTTTCTCCTTGCAAAATATTATCAGTCTGAGTAAATCCAAATGGAAAAGAATCCACTTGAGTTGTGGCGTCAGAGCTGCCTGAGTATGATCAGTGGGTCTTGTGTTTGTGACTTTGTTGCATATGTCAGCTTCTCTATTTACCCATGTGTGAGTTGCTTTTTTCTCTCCTCTAAAGTCAGTGTATCCATTGTTGATGTGTTCTCAGTCATCCGCCAAAAAAGATTGCAGCCTTTCTTTTCTTTTCTGACTAATCAGTACATTGATCTAGCTTGTCCAGAGCTCAAGAATTTGAGAACTTCTCATTTTGCTCTGACTTCGGTCCTAGCAGACGAAATGGTATAGGCAAGAACCAAGTGGCGTTCAGGGGACAGGGACATCATTGTTCAAGAGAGACACTCAACTCATCCCAAAAGCACTATAAACTGAAATTGACACTGCTTCGTTGATTGTGAGATAAATATTACTCAATTTCCCAAAAGGACACATGGAATCCATTGTATCTATAAAGCTTCAAGGCATCTTAATCTGACAGGATTGCAACTGCTGTACTTAAAAATTACCAGCCTTGATGTGCAGCACTGTTGCATCCTATATTTAAAAGGAATTCTCAGAAGAAATAGTGTACCACCCTCCTGAAAAGGAAGAGAACCATTTAAGAAGAGGGGACTCGCCGGTATGTACACTGAGAAGAAAGACTGCCAGCGTATATTTCTTTACTAAATTAATATTAGGCCACCTTGAACTTGGAAACACATCTCCGAGGTTCAAACATGGTTCTGCAATTCTACTGAGAGTGAGCACCTCTTCTTCACCGTATTACCTTTGAGGGTTGGCAGAGTCTCTTTCTTGAATGAGTGGGATTTGAGGGGATGACTTTTAACAAAGTTGACCAGAGGACGAGATAACAGGAGTAGTTCTAATTTTACACCATTAAGGTTGTCTTTCCATTCAAGTACATTGGCTCAAATGCCAGTGCACATAATCTTACTACCGGGGGAGAAATTAGTTAGTTTTTGGAAACAGATGAGATACATGCAAAACACTTACTTACAGACTGCATATATTTGGGTCTGATTCCTCGCCAACTGTAAGCTGAACACTTGAATATTTGCTTTGTAGTAAGAGCAATGCAGCCAAAAGGAGAGGGGAACGGCTGTACTTTCTGCCAAGTTGTGAGAGGTCAAAATAGTTAACCTACACAAAAGTAAACAGGCTGTATGTATGTCGGCTTCATAATAAAACTTCTCTCTTTCCCTACTTAGTCGCAAGACACTGTGTCTCAGGTTTAGATTTCAATTCATCATTTGTTGTCGTGGCGACAGTAGTTCAGTAGCAGAGAGAGATTAATTTACAAGAATATTCTCTCTATCAAAGTAACACAAAGAAAAATCCAAGGATTCCTAGGGGCTCTTATTTTATCGATGTGCTTGTTTTCAGTCGCACTGACCTTCAGAGAAAAAGAACATAATTGGACATGGGAGTGAATCCTGACTCTTCTATTTCTCATGGTCTGAAATGAAACTCAAACATACCGATAAGCTACTTAGCAACCTAAGTGGACTGCTTGAAAGGCTGAATTTCAGTCTTTAGCCCAATAATCACCTAGGCAAACCCTGCAGAGCTTCTGGAAAAACAGGCTTCTTGGTTAGATTCAAGATCATCGTAACAATGACAGTGTTTGGGGAGGAAACCTGGCTTCGTGTTCCTGTACTAAACCGATTGAACCGGTTGTACTAAGGCACGCTCTATGGATATCGTTGTTCCATGCATTGTTAAATGAATAATTCTCTTAGTAGTGATAACGGTTCAGATGAGTGGTAAAATGTGATTCTGTTTTCTTTTGAAATATTAAAATAAGTTTGCAAGCAATTATTTAAAGAAAGGCCATATTACGTTCTTAAGCTCCTCTAGCAGTGCTTTCAGTGGCCCTCACAAGTCGGCAGGTATTGCGGATTGGCAAACAGTAAATCAGGCCAGAATTGGGGAATAAGATGCGGGAATGACTACATAAACATTGAAGTCTGCATGTTATTCGCTATTGCAATAGCAGCATCTCACAAAGGTCTGGAACAAATGCACAAATAACACCACACCCAGTATTACCGTGCCCTAACTACCGATCACATAATGTTAAAATAGTACATATATTATGTCTTTGAAAAAATTCCAGTTGACTCTAGATGGCACGGGAACAGAGATTCTAAGAGTACAAATAGTATGTCTTTAAAAAATGGGAGCTGGCTCTACGTGGCCCAAAAACGGAATGATAAGGAGAAACCGACCACCCCAGCGTCAAAGAACCTCATCTTGGGGACTAACAATGCTCTTTCCCCTAAAGCTCTCTAGCTCGCCTTTGATAGCATGGTCGAGCTCTCTACTCTCTTTTTCAATAATTTTTTTTTTTGTTTTGCTTTCAAAAAGTTATAACAACCAGAGCACATCTCGATACATGAGACAAACAAGCAACGAAAAAGCATATAAATAACCATGTTAGACAACATTATTTCAAGCAGTACCGTTATTGCTACTGAGTCCATAAAATTCCTAATAAACAAAAGGGTACACTGGAAACAAGGGGAACCTGCAGGTTTAGGAGCAAGAGCCCTCACACACCCATTTGGGTGTCATGCTTCATCATCGAGGGATGCTCCTCGTCAGACCGGCGCTGCAATGAATGACGGGCACCACAAAAGGGGGCTCTTTGCCAGAGATCTTTTGAAGAGGCTGCAGAGGAAAATGTCTATAGTGGTACCTAGGGGCAGACACTCATCTAGTAGGAGAGAACAAATTAAAATTGATTCTAAACCTCAATCAACTAAAGTATTTAATTTTTGGAAAACCGAGTGTTAGAAATGGGGTTTTTGGTTGGCAGTCAGGTTGCCCTCTGTCCAAGCAAGAACCCTCACTCTAGTCAGGGTAAGTCACACACAATCCAAAATCAGCCTGTGCTCACCCTCCAGTAGCTTGGCTCGAGCAGTCAGGCTTAACTTAGAAGGCAATGTGTAAAGCATTTGTGCAATAAATCATACAACACCATAGTATAACACCACAAAAATACACCACACAGTGTTTAGAAAAATATAGAATATTTATCTGGGTAATTGTAGGTCAAAACGATCAAAGTTGCAATACGAATTTGTAAAGATATCACTGAAAAGTGATATTAAGAGTCTTTAAGTCTTTAAAAAGCGATAAAGTGTCTTTCAAGCACAGAGTACCTGGTTTCTGGTGGGAAATCTCCTCCGAGGGCCACAGGAGAAGAGATGCGTGGAAAAAGGGGTGTGTGCGTCGATTTCCGCTCAGCACACACAGACTTGCGTCGTTCTTTTCCACGCGGGGAAGTCGGGCGTCGTTTTCCGGCGCGCAGACAGTCTCTTTTTGTGGATCGCGAGGATTACCAGATGTCCCGGGTCTGTGCGTGGATTCTCCTGCTTATTTTCCGGCTGCGCGTCGTTCTGCGGGGCTGCGCGTCGAAGTTTCGATCTCACGGTAGGCGTCGCGTCGATTTCTCCTTGGAAGTCGGGCGGCGTTGTCCTTGCGAGGCCGTGCGTCGAAATTTTGGTCTCACGGCAGGCGTCGCGTCGATTTCTCCTTGGAAGTCGGGCGGCGTTGTCCTTGCGAGGCCGTGCGTCAAAGTTTCGCACTCACGGTAGGCGTCGCGTCGATTTCTCCTTGGAAGTTGGGCGGCTTTGTCCTTGCGAGGTTGTGCGTCGAAGTCTCGATCGTCCCGAGGGCGTCGCGTTGATCAGCGTCGGTGTGCGGCGTTTTTCTCGCCGCGAAACAAGCTGTGCGTCGAAATTTTCGGCGCACGGAGCGTCCACGTGAAAGGAAGAAGTCTTTTTGGTCCTGAGACTTCAAGGAACAGGAGGCAAGCTCTATCCAAGCCCTTGGAGAGCACTTTCACAGCCAGACAAGAGTTCAGCAAGGCAGCAGGGCAACAGCAAGACAGCAGTCCTTTGTAGAAAGCAGACAGGTGAGTCCTTTGAGCAGCCAGGCAGTTCTTCTTGGCAGGATGTAGTTTCTGGTTCCGGTTTCTTCTCCAGCAAGTGTCTGATGAGGTAGGGCAGAGGCCCTGTTTTATACTAAGTTGTGCCTTTGAAGTGGGGGTGACTTCAAAGAGTCTCTAAGAAATGCACCAAGTTCCCTTTCAGCTCAATCCTGTCTGCCAGAGTCCCAGTAGGGGGTGTGGCAGTCCTTTGTGTGAGGGCAGGCCCTCCACCCTCCCAGCCCAGGAAGACCCATTCAAAATGCAGATGTATGCAAGTGAGGCTGAGTACCCTGTGTTTGGGGTGTGTCTGAGTGAATGCACAAGGAGCTGTCAACTAAACCTAGCCAGACGTGGATTGAAGGGCACAACAAGATTTTAGTGCAAAGAAATGCCCACTTTCTAAAAGTGGCATTTCTAGAATAGTAATATTAAATCCGACTTCACCAGTCAGCAGGACTTTGTATTACCATTCTGGCCATACTAAATATGACCTCCCTGCTCCTTTCAGATCAGCAGCTGCCACTTCAACAGTGTATGAGGGCAGCCCCAATGTTAGCCTATGAAGGGAGCAGGCCTCACAGTAGTGTAAAAACGAATTTAGGAGTTTTACACTACCAGGACATATAACTACACAGGTACATGTCCTGCCTTTTACCTACACAGCACCCTGCTCTAGGGGATACCTAGGGCACACATTAGGGATGACTTATATGTAGAAAAAGGGGAGTTCTAGGCTTGGCAAGTACTTTTAAATGCCAAGTCGAAGTGGCAGTGAAACTGCACACACAGGCCTTGCAATGGCAGGCCTGAGACAAGGTTAAGGGGCTACTGAGGTGGGTGGCACAACCAGTGCTGCAGGCCCACTAGTAGCATCTAATCTACATGCCCTAGGCACATGTAGTGCACTCTACTAGGGACTTACAGGTAAATTAAATAGTCAATCATGGATAAACCAATCAATAGTACAATTTACACAGAGAGCATATGCACTTTAGCACTGGTTAGCAGTGGTACAGTGCTCAGAGGTCAAAAGCCAACAACAACAGGTCAGAAAAAATAGGAGGAAGGAGGCAAAAAGTTTGGGGATGTCCCTGTCAAAAAGCCAGGTCCAACACCGAGGCATTAGACCAAGATTAAAATCCAGGTTAAAGTGATACTGTGAGAAGTAAGGCTCAAAATCTTTCTATTAACGAGTCAGGGCAAAGAAAATCACATCGCCTCTTAGACATGGGTCAACATGTTTCACATCTTACAGTCCAAGCGGATCCACTGACGCTTCATTAGGACCAACAAGAAAAAAAAAAAAAAACTTCTCCTGAAGTAATAAGGCTATGGACACTATTAGGCCTCAATAAGGACAAAAAAGAGGACATTTCAACTCTGATCACTTACATTCAAGCCTATTGTCCGTCCGGTCACCTAAACAAAAAGTTCGCCCTGCAGAAAAAAGGGAAGTTAATTCAGAGTCAAATTGTGCATATTTGTGTATTCAAACGCAACCCCGTGTTGAAACAGTGCACACACTGGGTGAAGACCATAATGCAATAAACAACCAAAACAAAAGGGCTTGCCATCCCCAACTTTAGGAATAGGCTCCTTGGGAAGATAAAAGCCTAGGACTGTTGCTGCTAACATCAAAAACATTTTTTTTTTCATAAAGCAGTAGTTAAGACTAATATATTGTCAATCAAAGAGTACTACATTCAATCTCACACTCCAGGGATGGGAAGGTAAACAAACATAATAAGTGTTTTTCACATGGTCTCAAATGGGGGCATTTTGCTGCCCCTGAGAGTAAAGACATAATAAAGCCATTGTGCAACATCGGAGAAATGGTGTTAGAATAGTTCTGTAAAAATTAGTTAAAGCTTAGTTATCATTATGAGCTCTGTCAGAAGTTACCACAGAATATTGTCATGGAAAAAGTTGGTGTTACAGATAGCACTTTAAACAATTCACCGTCAATCAAATTTAAAACGCATTTGTTATTTCTAATAAAGACAGTTTCAAAAGGTGAGAAGGTACTCACAATCCATAATATTCCTGACAGCGACCCCATTTGTTGGCATGTTGGTGGGGAATGCTCTGGCGCCAGGTAGATTGTTTTGCACCAATCCATTGTTGCAGGTCAAGCTAATAGTTTGGGTGCTTGTGGGGATTTCCAAACCCGAGCGATATCTCTCTTAGCCAGGGCCAGAGTGCATTCAGCCCTTGGTACTGCCAGGTCATCTAGAATACCCAGTAGGGCCACTCTAGCGGTTAACATTACTTATGTTACCATTACTTGAGTAAGCCCTATCTCGATGGCTGCCTTTAGTCGGCAATTTGGGGGCACTTTCACACTATATGAAAGAAGTCAGCATCTTCATTAGTGCATCAAAAGCTAGCTGAAGTGGGCAACTTGTGTGCCTGTCAAAGGTGACGGGGAGTGAAATATACTGCATGTAAATATTTCAGTTGGCTTAATTAGAGGGAGCAGTGACCTGGGGATCCATGCAATCATCCCTCCAGTTGGCATCTTCTAAGCAATCTACCTAATTCCCCACTTTTGCTTAGGAGCTGGGTACTTGTCCGGAGGTTAATTACTAATGACCAATGAATCTATGAGGCCCCTCCCTTCCCTATTTGTCCCATTTAAAGTTTAACTTCAAGGGGGCTATAGTCTGGGAGTTCTTGCAATGCATTGTTATGACGTAAGTGCATGGTGCAACCGCAAGTAAGTATGAAACTGGGTTCTTGAAAGCAGTAATTGAGATTGCAAATGCTTGAAATGATTTCATACATAACCCTTGCCAGACATCACCTAGAGTGATGATGCAAAATCTGTCACATTTTGAGAACCTTTCCAATTGTACAGTGTGTTGAAGCCACTTCCCTTACCATAGTGGATGGGGGTGCTGTGTAGGCCCCTCAGCCCAGACAGTCATACATAATGCTACTCGCAAAGTTAGAAACACTACCTTGGTAGGTTCTGAAAGATGGTGGTGTATGGAGGTCCTGTAAAGCAGACCTAGGTTTTGATCTAGGTCAAACTTAGACAATCTGTACAGAAGCTGAGTCATTCCACTCCCTGCTAATCCAATCATTGATCACTATCAGCTATGAAACCCAATAGTATAGACATATTTCTGCCATAACCAAACCTCCATTATATGATGATTGGCAACATTTGTTGACGACTATATGTGGGGCTGGCCAACCCAGAGGAAGGAGCTGAACAGGTAATTGACACCCCAAAACCATGTAGATGGATTGTCAGTCGGAAATTTTGCAATGACTACAGAAAACAGGAAAGGATCATCATTTTGAACACAGCTGTTCTACCAAGGATATGAAGCAGAATATGAAGACAGTGTTGGAAATCACGTTCCATTTTTGTAAGGAGAGGCGTAATGTTGAGATACAGGTAAGGTTTGGTTAAAGTGATGTGTGAATTCCCATAAAATGGAATTACGTTTTTTTTAGTGATAGAGTCCTGCCATAAAATAGCATGACCACACTTAAACAGAACCAGTAGTAATTTGGACCAGGTTTTATGAAATCCTGAGGCATCCTAATGCAGAACTTGGATCTCTAAAATTCGTGGTCTCAATTATTGAGGATCTGGCATATACAATAAGACATTGTCAGCATATAATGCCACTTTATCTTTTGTCCCACCCTCCCAGTGTCAATCCTGTGTCTGTGTATCACACCTTACCGAACGGGCAAGGGGCTCTATGGCCATGCTGACAAGCTCTTTACTCTTGAGATCAGAGGAGTGTGCAACATAAAAATTTAAGCATTTATTGAAAAAACAAATAAAGAATATAACCATCCAAACCAAATCCTAATGAATAAGTTATCGGAGAAAGGCAAGCTTTCTTACAAGATTATGAAGTCCACTTCTTGGCACTTCAGCGGGACATAATGACCACGTAAAGTTGACCGATAAATGCAAACAATCAGATTGAACTTTAGGTCAGCATTTTGTCTTCATTGTGGAGTGCCTAGCTGTTAAGTGAGAGATGGCTGAAGGTTGTATTAGCTGAAGCCTGCAGATTCGCTGAGCAGGCACCCAGTGCAAGAAAATCAATTGTTAAGTAATACGTCCCAACCAGGGGAATCTCTGTTTCGATGGCTGAGGTGCTACCAGGGCTTGTTAGGTACTTCCAGGACCTTCTCTGAACAGGGTTCCAGCTTCTATACTTGAGGTTGGATGCTCACTCGTGACACTTTTTGAAGGGGTAAGATTTCTATCAATTGGGACAAGACATTTCCTAATTCCATTCGGTCATGGCTTCCTCAGACAGGTATAGCACAATATATTTGATTCTTTGAATTTTGCATAAAGTCAAATTTTTCATCAACGGTAAAAAAATGTTTTATCGGTGAATGAGGGAAGTAACAGCACAGCCGAATAAGTATATGATACATTTGCAAACCTGGGCTTGAATAAACATGTTTCATATGAATACTATTTTGTATGACTACCTCAAGCAGGGAAGCTGGTCACAAAGACTTTTTCTTCTTCTGAAAGTGAAAAGAATGATTGGCAGTTTGCTACAGACTCCTCGTGTTTCAAGCACCATTCAGCTCCAAGAAATTACTAACTAGGCAGGCAGACTCCAACAGCAGCTTGCAGACTAGCACCAACACAAATTGCATTACTAGTCAGAGGCAACGGTGGCCTCCGCTAAGGAGAGGGATGGGTGAGGGGCGAGGGATGGGGATGGAGGTGAAGGGAATAAAAAAGAATAATAAAAAACATACATCTTCCGTTCGCCACTGCCGCCTTGATCCTCTTTGGGTGTCCCAGCATTCACTGGGACACCAGCACAGATGCCCCAGCAATCCTGGCACTGCTTTCACGCTAAACCTAGCATGAAAGCAGCATCAGGATTAGTATGAGTGGCTTGGACTGCCACTCAGACACAACCCCGGGGACTGTGCAGTTTCTCCTGCCCGGCTGTTCAACACAGCCAACTGTAGAAACCTAAGTGTGCATGTGTGTTTGGCCAGCCTGAGACAGCCGGCCAAACAGACAGGTGCAATTAGGTGCACTCTCTCCTCCTTCCCCCTTCCACCTGACGTGGCCCAACCCGCGCCTCCCTCCACATGCTGCTGGCTGAGCCAGCATCTGAAAGATAACATGATAAAGAAATATTGTTCTATCTTTCAACTCCTGGCTTAGCCAGGGTGGCGATGTTCCTTCGTCATTGCGAAGCAGCCGTCCCTGTTCCGAGGCCATTACAAGTATCAAGTAGGATAGCATAACTCCCTCGCGTAGGGCAAGCACTATTCCTGTGCTCCCCTTTCAAATCTCAGATCTTAAAACACAATTCACATCTCCATAGAGAACAACAGTTAAGAACACACCACATGTAGTGTAGTGAGAGCATCCTGCGAAGACTACAGTGAGCACCTGGG
Organism: Pleurodeles waltl; assembly: GCF_031143425.1. Lineage (NCBI taxonomy): Eukaryota > Metazoa > Chordata > Amphibia > Caudata > Salamandridae > Pleurodeles > Pleurodeles waltl. The sequence goes on along the minus strand of NC_090436.1, from coordinate 612,043,489 downwards.
AGAGATGTGAACAGTAATTTACACCTGTTCTTCTTGTCCTGTCAGAGGTCACAAAGTCACTTCCCCAAACCAGCACCTCTGTGGCTGCAATGTTGGCAGAGGTTGGAAATTACATATTTCTCAGATGAGTTAATTTGCATTTCTTATTTAGACTTCTCTGATAACCACATATATGAATTAACCTTTATCAAAGAAAGCCAAGAATACAATGAAACATTTAAACCTTTGTTACTTTTTGTTATAAAGTAGATAATTCAATTCTGGTTTTACATTTTGAGTGTGTCAAAGGAATTAGACAAAAACATCTAAAAATCCAAATATAGCACACATTGGGAATGTTAATTTAGAAGAGGTCCAGTTAGGGGTCAGTGTTAGTCTGTGGGAAGTAAAAAAAATGTCATACTTCAGAGCTTTATATATCTAGCACACATTTGACAAGAAACAGGTGGTCTTGTTATGATTGTTAGTTTACAATGTCCTGGTTATTATTATTTCACTTCTCTTAGTGGTAGTCAGTTGACCTGCCTAAGTCTATTTCTTCATCAGGTCAAAAGATGATAAACTATGGGAGAAGGTTATGCTTGTTTAGCGGCCTCCAGACTTCAGCAGACAAAAATCCAAAAGTTCAAAAACCAAAATGCCTGGGAAGAAAGCCTAGAAGGGTAAGCCAATTTACATTGGGTTAATATAGCATTAGGGTGGTCTTTCTAGTCCTTGTTACTCGGGTCTTCAATGAGTAGCTCGTGAGCTACTAGTAGCTCTCGAGCAATCCATTAGTAGCTTTCCTGTGTGTAGCCCAGCCAACAAAAACTGAAATGTTTATATTCAAAACAAACATGTAAACTTGTCTGATGTAATATTTGTAGCTCTGGATGATTTTTTATCAACATAAGTAACCTTTACTCCAAAAAAGGTTGGAGACCCCTATGTTTTAAGTCACCTCACTGATTATCAGGATTTCAGATGAAGTAGTGCCAATTGCACTGAAACAGAAGTGAAACTGAAACTATAGTCATGCACATAGTCCTGTCTAAAATGGACTATGCCAAACCAGCCTACATCGGTACCACCCCTAATGAAACTAAGAAACATGTTACATTTGATGCAGAAACAATGACTGATTGGTACTGAATGTTCCACGCATAATAAATGCCTGGCCTCTAAATTCCTTAAAAAAGACACTGTGCATTGGTCCTGCACAAAACCAGCAACTCAGTGTCAGGTTCCCCAACAGCTCTGATTCAGCATAAATGATACTGTTATTGGTCCTTAAATATTTCTGTCGTAGGGCAGGCATTCGATCCCCCGAGTGCAAGGTGAAATTAGCTAAAAAATCTCCGGTGACATGTTTGAACAATGCTTTAAAAGCCTATAATACTCAGGAAGAACCCATATCCTCTTTTTCAAATCATACCTTGAATATTCCCAGGTCTACATCCAGCATGGGTCTGAGAGAAATGAACGTGTTTGGAATTGCTTATTGTTTTGCACATTGTAGGCCAAATTTACAAGAAGTGTACATCAGCTCTGATGCAGCACTTTTCTTGCACCCCCCTACCTGCACCTAACAACACCATGATAGCGCCGTATTTACAATATGGCGCACCATGGCGCACGTTAGGACAATAGCGTCTGAATTTATGATGCTATTGTGGTACTTTGCAGGATTAGTGCCATAAATAATGGTGCTAATCCTGCAAAGTAAACTGAGGCCCATTGAAAGTAATGGGTATGCCATTTTAACGCCTGCTGTATGCTAACAATGGCACATTGAAATGTTGTAAATGTCACTGTAGTATTTTTACAGCCCTTCCACTGCTGGAATGCCCCCCTTGCATACATTATGCCTGGCGCAGGCATAATGTCACGCAAAGGGTCGCATTGCGCCACTTTGTAAATACGGTGAAGGAAAATGACCTCCATAATGCCAGATTAGCGTAAAAAAAATTATGCTAGTGTGGCACTAAGAGGCGCTAGGGCCTTGTAAATCAGACCCCATACGTTTTGAACCATGAAAAATTTCACTCTTTGGGTTAATGTAGTGCACCCCTTTCAAGGTATAGCATGTCGCATGTGTCGTCTGATGAGATGGTGGAAAATGTATGCAGGCTTTGTTGCGTTGGTATTTCTAATGCATGCTAAAGTGAATTTGAAAATTCAATCAGCTTTGAACTAGGAGAGTTTTGTGCTGGCATTGTATTTACTGGTGTTAGAAATGGGGTCCCTGTTTGGCAGTCAGTTTACAATGTGTCCAAGCAGGGACTCTCACTCTAGTCTAGACAATGGAGAAACGCACTTAGATAACCCCTGTTTAACCCCTTGGTAGCTTGGCACAAGCAGACAGGCTCATCTCAGAAGCAATGTGTAAAGCATTTGCACCAACACACACAGTAATACAGTAAAAACACTACAAAATGGACACCACACCAGTTTAGAAAAATAGGTAATATTTATCTAAATCAAAAAAGACCAGAACGACAAAAATCAAACACACACAAATCAAAATTTCCTCACATAGCATTCTGTGGGTTGATTTCAGCTCTTGTTCTGCCAACTTCACCTTTCAAGAGCCCAGGGACTAAATAGGGAACAACTTGGCAGGGCAGGAGTCTCAGCAGAGAGCCCAGTTGCTGGCAGAGGAAGTCTTTGATGGCCCTGAGACTTCAAAACAGGAGGCAAGCTCAGTTCAAGCCCTTGGAGATTCTTCTTCAAGCAGGAATGTACAACAAAGGCCAGTCTTTGTCCTCTTTCACAGACAGAAGCAGCAACTGCAGGATAGCCCAACAAAGCACAGTCACAGGCTGGGGCAGTACTTCTCCTCAGCTCTTCAGCTCTTCTGCTTGGCAGAGGTTCCTTTTGGTTCCAGAAGTGATCTGAAAATCTGGGGTTTTGGGTCCACTACTTATACTCCTTTCTGCCTTTGAAGTAGGCAAACTTCAAAGGAAAGTCTCTATTGTTCACAAGATCCTGCCTTGCCCAGGCCAGGGCCCAGCCACACACCAGGGGTTTGGAGACTGCATTGTGTGAGGGCAGGCACAGCCCATTTAGGTGTAAGTGACCACTCCTCCCTCCACTCTAGCTCAGATGGATCCTCAGGATAAGCAGTCTAGAGGAGATTCACAAATAGCTCAACTGTCAGTCTGACTTAGATAGAGAATTCATAAACAGGCAGATTCACAGAATGGTTAAGGCAAGAAAATGCCTACTTTCTAAAAGTGGCATTTTCAAACCAACAATTAAAAAAACAACTTTGCCAAAAGATGTATTTTTAAATTGTGAGTTCAGGGATACCAAACTCTAGATGTCAATCTGCTCTCAAAGGGAATTTGTACTTTAAAAAATATTTAAAGGCAGCCCTCATGTTAACCTATGAGAGAGATAGGCTGTGAAACAGTGAAAAATGAATTTGGCAGTATTTCACTGTTAGGACATGTAACACACATTTCCCACCTTTAACATATACCGCACCCTGTCCATTGGGCTGCATGGGGCCTTCCTTAGGGGTGAATTAGGGATGCCTTACATGTACAAAAAGGGAAGCTTTTGGCCTGGCAAGTAGGTACACTCTCCAGGTTGAATTCGCAGTGCAAGACTGCACACACAGACACTGTAGTGGCAGGTCTGAGACATGTTTACAGGGCTACTCATGTGGGTGGCACAACCAGTGCTGTAAGTTCACCAGTAACATTTGATTTACAGGCCCTGGGCACCTCTAGTGCACTTTACTGGGGACTTACTAGCAAATCAAATATGGCAGTCATAAAAAAGCCAATTACACATATATGTTACACAGGAAACACTTGCACTTTAGCCCTGGTCAGCAATGGTAAAGTGCCCAGTGCACCAAAAACAGCAAAAAGAGAGTCCAGAACATAGTCAAAACATGGGAAGCAGAGGCAAAACAGACAGGGGAGACCATACCAAGAATGCAAGGTCTTGTAGTGAATCCTAGTTTGTTTTAACGGGTTAACAGGAGTTAGCTTAGCCGTAGGCTTGTAAACTCGTGCCCCCGTCACCCAGTGACTTTTAACCTACTTAGCTTGCTCTGGCTTAGTCCATTTAATTATTTATTTCCTTTAAAATGGCGGCCTTGTTTATAGTTAGGCCACTTGTTATGGGTTCTATTATCAGTGTCACTGCGCCAAGGCGTCAAGATCAAGCACGAAAGACAAACATACAGTAGGCATTCACACTTAGGGATTTTCCCTCTCTATACTTTCGAGGGATTGTTGATATTAATTGCCGTCCCAAGCATGCCTGTTATCTATTGTTATGAATAACACTTATGTCAGGGGACCTTGTAGATCTGTATAAATACAACACACTTTTAGACAGATAATCAGAGGGATTCCGACCAGAGGGCATCGCCACCATCGCTGATACCGATGCTGCAGTCATCTTGACACTGATCCAGTCTTCGTGTCCCTGCGGAGTCTGAGATAGAGACCTCATTCCAAGGTAACGAGGGTTGGGGGCTCCTCTCATGGACACGGTTTTGGCAGATTAGGTTTAACGAACCCAGCTCTTCTTTTTTAGGTAGGAGGTTAGACCTACTCTCCTTAGGGTATTAGGGCTTATTCCATCTTTTACATATACATATATTTCTTTCATATATTGCATAATGGTGGGGGTCTTTATAACAATGACTCTCCTCTTTACAATACTGTTGCTTGGAATATTAATTATCCTAATCATTGCAGTTCATGCAACTTATCACAAATTGCAGTTATGTTGAATAAAAACTATTATAACTTTACTGCATCTGTGTTATTGCCTTTGTTTGTATGAGACATAATAAATCTGTGAGAAAAGGGTAATTTCCGTTTAACCACGACAACCCTGAGATATTGTATTTTGAGTCCATGCGTAATCGACTGCTACAAATCACCTTTTACTATTGTGTTTTTGGTGAGGTACTGCTAGTAAGCCGGTAAGGTTTGGACAACAGTTACAAATAGTTGTAGGAAGAGACTTAGGGGGTCATTCTGACCTTGGCGGTCATGGACCGCCAGGGCCAACGACTGCGGGAGCACCGCCAACAGGCTGGCGGTGCTCCCATGGGCATTCTGACCGCGGTGGTACAGCCGCGGTCAGAAATGGAAAACCGGCGGTGTCCCGCCGGTTTCCCGCTGCCCTGGGGAATCCTCCATGGCGGCGCTGCAGGCAGCGCCGCCATGGGGATTCCGACCCCCTTACCGCCAGCCTGGCTTTGGCGGTTTTGACCGCCAGAACCTGGCTGGCGGTAACGGGTGTCGCGGGGCCCCCTAACAGGGCCCCACCAAGATTTTCAGTGTCTGCCAAGCAGACACTGAAAATCGCGACGGGTGCAACTCCACCCGTCGCACCCCTTCCACTCCGCCGGCTCCATTCGGAGCCGGCATCCTCATGGAAGGGGGTTTCCCGCTGGGCTGGCGGGCGGCCTTCTGGCGGTCGCCCGCCAGCCCAGCGGGAAATTCAGAATTACCGCGGCGGTCAGAAGACCGCGCAGCGGTATTTTGACGGCGAGACTTTGGCGGGCGGCCTCCGCCACCCGCCAAAGTCAGAATGAGCGCCTTAGTCACCTACAAACGAAAGTACTGTCATCCTGAGACCAGCAGTCTTGCTCAGAGCAAGAGTCCAAACTACGACAGTCTAACAACTGGTCTTTTCATGTTAAAGCACATTATGGCCACCTACTTGTGTGTTATTTCGTTCTTATGGTGACGTGGTCTAGGGAGATCCAGATCAATGATTTGGGTGGCCCTCTCAGTGGTTGGATTTAAGAGGGTGGCTTTCATTTGAATCATGTTCTAGTTGTAATGTATTTTCTTCTCTCATTTCATCACTCCACGGAGTAGGAGATCTCTGAACCAAAGAAAACACCGAGGTTTACCCACATGTATATCATTCTGAACCTGGGACAAAGCTTACTAGTTCCATAGCTAGTAGAACGTATGGTATTTCTCTGTGAAATGACTAGCATCAATACCATGATTTTACTGATGTCAAGGTAGTTTAGCGCCTAACTCTAGGTGGTTGGCATGGGTTATTGGAGTAAGAAGCCCCTCTAACGTTGATCGAACTATAATCAGGTCTGCCGTAACCAGTGAAGAACCAGAACCTTATGGGCCTGGCGGCGCAGGGTACGCCTGAAATCTCCTTGGATTCACCTGCCTCAACTAACAGAGACACGGGACACTCTGTCAGGCGTAAAAGATCAGATTTATTAGCTGCAGCTAGTACAGTTGTCCAAGAAGTACACAAGGTATGTTCTCAGGAGACTGCCACTTTACTTTGTGGCGCACAATCTTATATACCGTATAAAAACATTTATTAACTACATACACTCCCAGAACACATAGAAAGGAGCCAGTAAGAATGATGTAAAGATAGAACAGAGTCAATAGAAATGTCGGAAAACAAGACAGAACAAAGTATCAAGTGACTTAAGGTTGCCTCCCCTCCAGCTGTGTTTGTCACCCCTCCCTTGAACTAATTCATTAACCGATCCACAACGAAGTTTGCATGTGGTGCGATAAGTTTGTGTGCGTTTGGAAGACAGTTGTGAAATGAGAGAATACTAGCAAAGGACAGCGAAGGCCAGACGATAAGATAAGATCGGCGGAGAATAGTGTGAGCCTACAGATAGTTGAAACAAGGATTAGAAAACCAGACAGGGATTAGTGTACTCGGTCAGACCTTAATACCAGCCTTGTAAAGATAGAGGCAGAAAGCTGTTTTGAACGCCATGTTGCAGAATAAGCAGAAAAGGCAGAATGGACTTCGTTCGCTGTGCTGCCTGAGTGAAGGCAACATAAAATGGCGGCGGGCCACAAAATGGCGGGTCGATACGATCGTATTAAAAAATCGAATTTCCTCAGACCCTCCTTTTGCCAGAACTCAGGCAAGATACACAAACTCATGTTAGTCTGAGTCGATGTCTATGGCCATGAGGTCATCAAGCTGTTGCTGTACCATCATTTTGATATTTTCTGTGACTTGGGTTTGGGAATACATGCAGTAGTACATAGGTTGCAGATGGCAGGACCGCAGTGCATACAAAGACAACAAGAGAATATAAAAGCTAAAATTACTCCAAAGAATGTCAATACCTTCCAACCCCATTTGGACAGTAATCCCCAAAACCACTCTGAAAAGGACCAATCTCCTTCGTCCTGATGAATCGACTCGGAGATTATGTGTAACTTAGAGATAGCTTGGTATACTGTCGGAGCGTCATTAGGTATGAAAATACAGCAACTTGATCCGATCAATTTGCATACTCCACCACGGTCCGCAAGAACAAAGTCTAAGGCAACACGGTTCTGCAAGGTCATAAGACGATCAGCCTGTAGTTCAGCTGTAATGTTACTTAAAGCTCCTACAGTGATGTCTATGGTGGTTTCTACGACACGAACCAATTGCCTTATATTTCTGCTGTTGGCCATTGGACCCCAGAAGGGAAGAAATCCTTTGAGGAAATCTCCTCCCTCTTGTCCTGCTGTGTCTTTCGAATCCACAATCCCTCTGCCATATCTATTTTTATGATGGTTCGCAGGAGCGGTGTATGTAGGGGGAAGAAGAAAGGCTATATAACAAGTACCAGAAAAATCAGCTGGCAACCATGTATAAGCCCTATCGTGGCAAACGAAGTATGTACCTTGAGATGGTACTAACGGCGGTGAATTCAGGGCTGAATAAACATATGTATGGGAACATAAACTTTCTCTTTGTCCGGTGTTTGGAGTCCTACCATTTATTTGCAGACAGAAATTTCCTTGTTGGGGTATGACCCGTATCGGAGGAGATTTTCCTTGCTCAATCTTATCATTGAGGCTGGAAATGTAATTAGTTATGTTCCAATTGGTATATGCTTTTCTTTCATCTATGGAAGCTTCACTTTTTTCCATGATTTTAGCCATAGCTACCATTCCCTTTATCAATAAACTATGACTGAAATCTGAACCAACACTATGTGAACTGACAGGTTGTTTAATTTTACTTTGATATGCATTATTGAAAATGACAAAATAAGCCCAAGCGGAACCTTCATAGGAGAATGGAAGAACTAAATATGGCATTCCTTTTTCTACCGTATGTGGTATGAGTCCACACACCCAACAGTCAGTTGTATTGATCACTAACTGATGTTGATGTAACAACTGGACGAAGGAATTGTTAAAGTATTCAGTTCTTCTGATGAGTTCATGCTGGGGAAGAGTGTGAAATAGGTGCGGAGAGATAGTAGAAGAAGATGTAGAGGTAGGAGAAGAGACAACTTTTTGCTGCAGAGTAATAATGATCCAGTTTACAGATGCCAAAAGAATACACGACAATATAATGACGCATAGAGCAATACTACAACGACTACATATTTCTTTACAATTATTCTTTACATTTTTACTTTCTCTTTTATTTAATGTAGCCTCCATCTTTCTAAGTGGATGCTCACGGCAATCTTCCTCAATCACTGTAGTCACGATTATCTACCGTCCTATGACACTGTGAGGTCCTGCAGGCCTATTGCCACTTACTCAGGTCGTGACTAAGACTCCTACCGTGACCCTGCAACCGGGATAGAGTACTACATAGGAGAGAAAGTTACAAGTTCTTTGGTCTTGGTCTCAAATTATAGCGTTCCTGTCCAGAGGCAGTCTGGTTTTGAAACAATGTTCCTGGATTTGTCGTGTTCAAGCGTCGATGCGATGGTATTGCTTCTTGAAGGATGTCGTCGTCCTCTTTCTCAGAAAGTGTTCCAATTAGACGCGCATCACTGAATGGTACAAATTGCGGAACTTTCTCACTTTCAGAGTCACTGATGCCTCTACGGACCCACTGATCGAAAGGCAAAGGCAAAGGCACTTTCTTGCAGTGCACGGCATGCACCCAGTTTTTCTTTCCTTCGACTTTAACTGCTGTTCTTGTGGTCAAAAGAACCAGGCGTGGCTCTCTCCATCTGGGCTCCAAATTTCTCTGTCGTTGGAAATTTTTCGTGCAGACCCAGTCACCTGGTCGGATGGAATGACCTGGGTCTGTGGAAGCCTCTGGTAGAGCACTCTGAACCTGTTGATGAAGAACACGCAATTTAGTTGTAAGGTCATGCAAGTAGTCAATCAACATCGGGTATGGCAAGTCTGAGTATTTTTTAGGGCGAGGAACTCCCCATACATTAGCTGGGCGACCAAATATCACTTCGTAAGGGCTAAGCCCCAAACGAGAGTGTACTGCTGTTCTGGTGGACAGAAGAGCCAATGGTAAAGCATCAGGCCAATTAAGTCCTGTGCTAGCTTGCACCTTAGCAATTTTAAGCTTCAAGGTTCCATTGTAGCATTCTACTAAACCAGCCGACTGTGGGTGATTCGCCACGTGGAACTTCTGTTTTATGCCAAGACCTGCACAAACTTTTTGCATGACTTGACCCACAAATTCGCTCCCATTGTCACTCCAGACAATGCGCGGCAAACCAAACCTAGGGAAGAATTCTTTCAAAAGTATTTTGGCAGTTGATAAAGCAGTATTGTCCTTCAGAGGGTAGGCTTCTACCCATCTAGAAAAAGCACATACTACCACCAGAACATATTTGAGGTTGTTGCATCGTTCCATGTGAATATAATCGATCTGCAACACCTCAAATGGATATGTTGGAGGAGCAAAATGAACTGCTGGAGTTGGGGTTCCCTTTCCCGGATTGTACATCAAGCAAACAATACAATGTTTTACTACATTATTTGCACACTTTGGGATCCCCTCATTTTGCCACACTGGAGCCAGAAGTTTACATATTCCTTTTGCACTTAGGTGAGCTGGACCATGTGCCATAGTAACTACAGGTAGTACATAAGCATCTGGTAACAGCCAACGTTGATGTTCTGATAATTCAACCCAACATCCCATCTCATCTAACATTCCTGTACTTTCCTTCCACTTTCTCAACTCATTCTCCGTAGCCTCTCCTTGAATTGATTTCACACTCTCTACTGTATCTTCACACATTCCCTTTTCTCTTACGCAGTTTGCGGGACCTGCAACATACATTCGACTTGTGTTGTCTCTGGCTGTCTTTTTCGCTACCTCATCTGCAAATGCATTTCCTCGACAAACATCGTCCACAATCTTTTTGTGTGCACTACACTTCACGATCGCTATCTGAGTAGGCATTGTAAGTGACTCAAGAAGTTCAGTCACTAATTGACCATGTTGTATCTTAGTACCATGGGAAGTAAAGAATCCTCTTTCCTTCCATAAGCGCCCAAAGTTAAACGCTACACCAAAAGCGTATTGGCTATCAGTGTACACGTTTACTCTTTTTCCTTTGGATAACACACACGCTCTAGTTAAGGCTATCAATTCAGCTGCCTGAGCTGAATTATGTCTAATGCGTGCTGTCTCCACAATCGTATGCAAAGTAGTAATAGCGTAGGCTGAAACTGTATCTCCATTCGGGAGCTTGAAACAAGAACCATCTACCCATAGTGTTCCATCTGGATTCACTAATGGCGTGTCTTTTAGGTCAATTCTACCCTTAGTCTCTTCTTCAGTACGGAGAAAACAATCATGCTGTTCAGAGACATCTCTCTCTTCTGGAAGAGGCAACAAAGTAGCTGGATTCAGGGTATTACATCGTTTGATGTGTATGTGACTAGCCAAAAGCGTCAGCTCATATCCGGACAACCGAGCACTCGTAAGATGCTGCGTTTTTGTCCTATTTAGTAAAGTATCCACTGCATGTGGCACCATAACAATGAGAGTATTATCTAGCACTACTCCAGCAGACTGTCGGATAGAAATTGCTGCTGCCGCTGTCGCCTTAAGACAACTAGGCAATGCTTTAGCTACTGGATCTAACGTAGCTGAGAAATATGCGCATGGTCGCTGTTGATCTCCAAAACGCTGCGTTAAGACTGACAATGCACAACCCTCTCTTTCGTGGACATAGAGCGTAAAGGGCTTACTGTAATCAGGGGTACCCAATACAGGAGCAGAACACAAAGCAATACGCAAATCAGTAAAACTCTTCTGACACTCGTCAGTCCACGGAAGAGGCTGAGGCGTATCTTTTAAAGTTAGCGCCAACAGCGGTTTAGCCAATAAAGAGAAACTCGGAATCCACTGTCTACAATAAGAAGTAATGCCCAAAAAGGCACGTACCTCTCTTTGTGTGGATGGCACTGACATTTGTGCAATTGCCTGAATTTGTTCGGGGGTCAATCGTCGTCCCTCCTTTGACAAGAGATGACCCAAATAAGTCACCTCGCGACAGACATATTGTAATTTAGGAGGAGAAACCTTGTGATTCAGATCAAACAAATGACGCAACAGTGCAACGGTCACGTTTTTGCAAATCTCCTCTGAATCAGCGGCAACTAATAAGTCATCCATGTACTGAATGAGAGCGGCACCGGACGGTAAGGAAAAGGCATCAAGATGACATTTTAGAGCTTGACTGTAAATAGAGGGACTTTCACAATAACCTTGAGGTGCGCGTTTAAACCGGAAGCTTCGGCCTCCGAGGGAAAAACCAAAAATATCTCTACTCTCTTCGGCGATGGGAATACTAAAGAAAGCATTCTTTAAATCGATAACTGAAAACCAAGTCGCTGTAGAAGGTATCATCGTCAACAGAGCAGTGATATCTGGGACTACAGGAAACTGCGGTACGACAATCTTGTTTACCTCCCGAAGATCAATTACAAAACGATAAACAGGAGGCTGAGAAGGATCAGTGCGTTTAAGAACCGGAAGAACAGGACTGTTACATGTATTTCCTCTCGTTTCCTCAACCACACCCTTCTGAATCAAATCATGGACAATTTCCAGAAGTGCTTTCTCACCTTCAGTAGAGATTCTGTATTGCGGAATACGTGGCATTTCAGCATTGGGTTTAAGAGTAACAACATAAGGTGGGATCTCAAGACAACCAACGTCATTCGGACCCGTAGCCCAAAGCGTTTCGGGAAGAGAAAGCAATTCAGGTGGGAATTGATCTTTTGAAAAGTACATTGGACTAGTCATTTTCTGTCCTAGAGTGAGGTATACACCAGAAGGTGAACAATATATCGTAGCATGCATTCTTTTTAATAGATCTAAACCCAACAGATTTTCACCACAACCATTCGTCAGAAGAAGCGGAGCTTCTAAATCATAAGGGCCTATTGAAACAGGCAAAGGGCAAGAAACTGGATTGCGAACAGGGGCGCCAGAAAATCCTACAGATACATTTGTTAAGCCAGACAAAGGTGCGCCAGGGAGTTTAGAATGAATGATAGAGCTTCTCATGGCACCAGTATCTAAAAGAAATGGCTCTGAAACACCCATTGTAGTGACATTAACATAAGGTCCATTCTGATCCACTGGAATTGACGTAACCCCCTTACTTTGTCCATGGCTGTCCTATTCAAAATGAAGACTTTCATTCCCTCCTTCAATATACTGATCCTCACTGTAATACTGTGTAGACCTAACATTTTGCTGGTCAAAGTAATTTCCGGAATTTGGAGGAACAAAAGAACGCTGCTCTTGGGTTAACACACCTCGACCTCTACCTCTATTTGCTGACTGAGAACCACCACGACCTCGTGAAGCAGATGTTGCTCCATTACGCTGCAACAATGCCGGACAACTGTTCTTAAAATGACCTTCCTCCCTACAATAAGCACATTGATTGGGACCTAGCAAAAGTCTTGGAATGAATGGTTCAGGCTTTTGATACAACCTCTGAAACTGCGGAGGCTGTTGAAACTGAGGCTGAACATAACAAGGAGGATAAGCCTGTTGCAAGAGAACTTTAGTTTTTAATTCTTTCGTCTTTTTCTCTTGTTTTTCCCTTTCTTCTTTGTCTCTATTTTCATAATATTGTGCAGTAGCCAATATCTGGGCGGAAGAAGAAACTGCCCATGAACTCTCGGAGTCTTTTAGCTTGTGTGATAGTTCAGGAAGCAAGTTATATACGAACTTATCCACAAATAATCGCTGTCCCCCTTCTGTAGCCATATCTTGACCACTGTGATCAATGAATGTCTCCTCAAATCGGGTAAAGAAATCGGAAACACTTTCATCTTTCTTTTGTTTACATGCTGCTAGCTTATCCCAATTAACTCTCAAAGCAGGCATCATTGTTTTCATTAATGTAATAATCCTACCAGGGAGTTCTGAGATCAAAGCGTCGGGCTTTGCACCACCTACTTGACCTCTATCTGCGGCAATAATAGCGTTCCAATCGCCGCCTAATTCTTGAGCGTGATCCTCTCTACGAATTTTAGCCCATATTGTCTGTGGAACTACATTTCCCATCAACATGTCAATATCTGCTAAATTCATAGTACATGCATCAACTGTTTGCAACAACTCTTTATAGTAACCAGCAGGATTTTTGCGTGGATCTGGTAGTGACTGTTTAAGTGCTAAAACTTCAGACCTTTTCCAGGGGACATGTATCCATATGCGCTGAAAATGCGCAGGAATAGCTGGATTAGCACCTGCTGCTGCAACTTCTTCCTTCCATATTGGAGAAACCTCTCTCATGGGATAGTTTTTCAGTGCTGTCCTAACTGAAGGATCAGAATCAGGAAAAGTCTGTGAGAACAATAGGGATCTGAAAGAAATGAGTGTTCTGACAGCGTTTTCAACCTTAGGACCCACAATAAGTCCTTTGTCAAAGTCAGCCTGAACATCTAACAGATCCTGTGGGACCGAACCCAAATTCATATCCTCCCATTCTTTAGCGAGAGTATTGCACATAACTTTAAAAACATATCTCTGCGTAGGTGCATTCCATTGCAGAAAGGTGGACATAATATCAGACGTACTATATTGGGGACCCTTCTTGATCCATCTACAAGCAAGTGAGTCCAATTTTTCTCGCTCTTCGGAGTCTGGGAATTGACTACGAGACTGTCTTCGAGAAAAAGCTGGAGACACATTTAAAGCTTCAAAGAAAGGTGATAAGAGACCAGAGACAGTATCTGCAAATTGCTTACGCATAGATGGAGAATTTGACATAAGGATAGGGGACAAGGTATTAGGTGAATTAACTAAAGGAGCATTAGGAATTGCCAAAGGAGCAGAAGGCAAAGGAGTTAAAGGCAAAGCTGGCATAGGCAATACTTGAGGAGGCAAATGTGGAAAAGCTGGAGCAGGCGGAAGCACAACTGGCGGCTGAACAGGCTGTAACATCGGGGGTGCATTAGCACCTTGTACATAGGGCGGAGGCAATTTCAATAAGTGGGACATTAAGGAATCTTCCTCAAAATCTTTTCTCTTATCAAGGGAAGAGATAGGCAACGTCGGATAGCATTTATCTATTGCCATTCGATGCTGTCTGTCTGAAATTTCCATTGCATTATCTATTTCATCATCTTTGAATTGCTGAGCAGCCTGTATAATCGTCATTCCCTGTGTTTTCCTATCTCGTTTCGCTTGTTTAATTTCTCTCTGTTTGGCTTCCTTACGCAAAAGGCGAAAAGAGTCAAACATTGCCGGCCGGGCTTTTCTTTTAAATAACGTTGCTTCTAAATTATCTAGCACATCAGTTTCGAAACTACCATTTTCTGGCCATTTTAAAACACCATCTTTCTTTGTATATCGGGTCCATGTCTTATTAAAGGCAATAGGACCAACACCATGTTTAGAATAGAGCTCATATGTGGGAGTTCCAACCGAAGGAATCGGACAGGAGTCCTCAAGCTGGGAGTCCCTATTACAACCAAAGCAACAAAGTTTTCCAAACTTAGTCAGACCAGACATCTCACGATTTTTACTGGCTGTTCACAAACATCAAGGGGGTAAAACTTTCAGTTTACACAGCACAAATGCACTTACCCCTCGGCTTTGGCCACTGCAATGGCCAAATCTAAGGACCTAAGGACAAAACAAAGACCAAAATTTGTGGGCGCGACCCACCAAATACTTAACTAAGGATGTCTTCTTACACCAACAGAGGCCCGTCTATCGTCTCGCTTTACCATACATCATCAAAGAAAGGGCCAAGGCAGGGCGGCAGTCAGGGCAGCAGTCGTCAGTAGCCGTCAGGAAGGAGTAACCGCGCTGAAAAAGACCTTCGGACCACTTCGACATACAGGGGTCGCTTGGCGTGGCTCGCGATTCCTCCAGAATTTTCTTGCGGGGTTCCTCACGACCTTCAGGCAGAACCGGTACCGCTGAAGCCGCCCCACGTTGGGCGCCAGTTGAAGAACCAGAACCTTATGGGCCTGGCGGCGCAGGGTACGCCTGAAATCTCCTTGGATTCACCTGCCTCAACTAACAGAGACACGGGACACTCTGTCAGGCGTAAAAGATCAGATTTATTAGCTGCAGCTAGTACAGTTGTCCAAGAAGTACACAAGGTATGTTCTCAGGAGACTGCCACTTTACTTTGTGGCGCACAATCTTATATACCGTATAAAAACATTTATTAACTACATACACTCCCAGAACACATAGAAAGGAGCCAGTAAGAATGATGTAAAGATAGAACAGAGTCAATAGAAATGTCGGAAAACAACACAGAACAAAGTATCAAGTGACTTAAGGTTGCCTCCCCTCCAGCTGTGTTTGTCACCCCTCCCTTGAACTAATTCATTAACCGATCCACAACGAAGTTTGCATGTGGTGCGATAAGTTTGTGTGCGTTTGGAAGACAGTTGTGAAATGAGAGAATACTAGCAAAGGACAGCGAAGGCCAGACGATAAGATAAGATCGGCGGAGAATAGTGTGAGCCTACAGATAGTTGAAACAAGGATTAGAAAACCAGACAGGGATTAGTGTACTCGGTCAGACCTTAATACCAGCCTTGTAAAGATAGAGGCAGAAAGCTGTTTTGAACGCCATGTTGCAGAATAAGCAGAAAAGGCAGAATGGACTTCGTTCGCTGTGCTGCCTGAGTGAAGGCAACATAAAATGGCGGCGGGCCACAAAATGGCGGGTCGATACGATTGTATTAAAAAATCGAATTTCCTCACCAGTGCTGGAAATGGAAAAGCATTTACTGCAGGAGTCCATAAATTCGGTGTCAGGATGTGGCATCAGAAAGATAGCTGGATTAAAAAAGGGCGGAGTCATGAACATCAGAGTCTGACAGGCAACATGTACATTTGTTTAAGAAAAAAACACTGCTCAAAGAAATTGACAGTAAAGACAAACATGACAGTAAATCTGTTCTATCTTACCTAATTGATCATAAACAGGCTGTGTTTCAAGATATCTTACGGAGTAAAGGCAACAGCTCCAATGATCTTTGTGTGCTCAATTTCACTGGCTTTTCATGGCTTTGTAGAAAACAAAGTAACACAATGTAGTGCATAGCGGTGCCTTGGGTTACATGCTTCAGGGAGGTGTTCAAAAGGTGGAGCATGGGCATTCCAAGGCATCCACCCATGGATTTTGACTCAAACACATTTTATTAAAGCGTGTAAACCTGGGTTTGTGCCAAAATGTTGCACCTACATGAGGCTGGCATACCGAAGAGGAATATTTTATTTCTCCAAGTTACTTCCCTTTCTATGCATGCATTCCAGGTAAATCCACTTAAATATATAAAGTACACCCACCAACCCTTTAGCATATATATAATTAAAAAACATTAGTTTCCCTACCTCATCGATAATCCTGCAGATGCTTTTCTTGATGTTCATTTGGAAAAGAAATGAAAAATTACTTTACAACAGTTATTCTTGAAAACAATGGCTGCAAAATAGAAATTAAAAATACGCTACAAATGCAATAAAGAATAAAAATAAAATGTGGGTAAAAAATGACAAAATGTTAAAAAATATGTACACCTAAATGTAATTTTTGAATGTAATGAAAATGTACAAAGATTGTTTTTTATTTTATTGTAATTGAAATTGTCCTAAAAGTAATTTCCCATCAAATGGTTTACCAGCCTGCAACAGGAAAGACTGTCCAGCATGTAAAGATCATGAAGTTTTGTTTGAAATTCAGTTATTCTGGGGATCTCAGTAGTTGTGATATCTGGGCGCAGGTTCAGTCATGGCCAAGGAAACCTACCAACCACAGATTCAACTGAAACTTGACACCTGGACATTTTTTTTTCGTACCCAGAATGTCCTGCAACTATAAAGATCTGGCTAAAATCACGACTTACAAAAGTCTCTTCATTTGCAGGGATTGACTAAAGTGCTGATACACAGTATTCTCACACTTTTCTCAGTAGAGAGACACTCAATGTTTGAGGGAGGATCTGTCATCTATGATGGATTGAATTTGAGTTTGTGACTGTGAGACTGAGTTTGAGTGGAGTCGAAATTGTTTTTCAGGGAAGTTATTCCACAAGTTATTTTAGCAGATAATGATGCATAGTCCTTTTCCAAAGGGAAAAACAATTTTAAAGAAGTAATGTAATTTGCAGTGTAGTCTTGTTCTTTATAATACCAAAGTGAAGATTTTGATGGAAAGAGTAAATAGAAAGGTGAAGCAGAATTTACAATGAGCCATTAGAATTAGGTTGTCTTAGAAGAAGCAGCTGGAAAACCTGTTTGGGGCCTATTGAACAATACCACATACTGTAACTGGAAGTGGGCCATTCAAATAAACAAGAGGTAGGATTGCATGAAAGAAGACGTGCCCTCCATGGGTGTGTCACCAGTAAGCAAAGAAGGATCTGGGTAGGGTTTTAGAGAAGGTGAAGGAAGGAAAATAAAAGCCTAAGAAGTGGTATTATGAGGAGACATTTCTGAAGATATGCATATTATTGTGTGGTAGAAAAGATGTGAATTAGGAAACCTGGCAAAACATTTCAGTCAAAACGGTTTTAAAGTAGAATAGACAGGAAAAAGGTATGTGGCTGTAGAAGTTGGTCATCTCTGGTACAAGGATAGGTTTGTTAAGGTTTCAATGTGACATTAATCTCTAGGATTTAGTTTGTCTGGATGCTGAGTCATGTGAGTCTGTAAGAGAACGTTTGTGAGGTTTAGATGCTGGGTGTGTGTTTTATTGTTTTGAGTGGATGATATCCATGTTAGTTGATGTGTTTTGTGTGTCCATGTTAGTTGATATGTTTTATGATTATTTTTGTGCCCTTGAGTTATATGCCTTTCTTTATGAATTATAAGCCAGTGTTTAAGTTACTATGCCCTCATTAGAAGTTGCCTGGTGAATTGCGATATGTGTGGTAACTTCTGTTATGGCCCGTTTTGCAACTAGGAGATTGTTCTGGAGTTTCCCCTCAAAAATCTTCTACAGGTCTTACCTACCGAAATTCGTCAGATGACCATTAGTTATCAGAGCATGCAGATTTTGGTGTGCTGACCAATACAATCCACAGGTTAGTCTCCTTTTTGGGAGCCAGCTCCTAACTGGGAGATATTTATTGGACCCGAAAAAGTTCAACCCAGCACAGTTGGATTTTGTTGTGTTCAATAAATTATGGCCCAAACAACAGACCAATTATAATGAGGACCTATGAATTTGTGTATTTGTAATGAGGGCATATGTTGTAAGGCAGTCATTGTGTTCTAATTAGGAATGTGGAATGAGAATGTAGGTTGGGAGATTCTTCCTATCAATTGCAGCTGGACTAGTGTGAGTTTTTTTTTAATAAAGGTTCATCTTATTCCCTGGGACGCAGAAAGACAATCTGGTGCACAGAGATGGGGCAGACTCTCCACTCTTATTTTATTCATGTTGTTTACTTACTTCATGGTAAATGTTACAAGCTCCCCCACCTGGGGACAGAAAGATAATTCGGGGACCAGGAAAATGGGGAGTTGCCTGGTGCTAGGACACTCACGCTATAAACTTTTACATATTTTCTAGGGTCTTGTTAGGCTTCCTTCCTTTTGGAGTTGCAGATTGGAATATTTACCCCCTATTCTGTCCACCCAGGCAGGGGCAGTAAGAAAACCAAACCTAAAATAGAAAAAAGAAAAGCAATGAGATGGGAGGCTTTACCTTCTTGCCATTTAACTGCCTCTACCACCTGCAGGCAGCAGAAAGTGTTTGTGTCCTCCTAAGGGGTAAATTGAAGGTTTCACATCCAATCTTCCTGTGTCAGGGAAGCTGAAAGCCCACTAGACACAGGATTTTGATGTAGAGTGTAGACAGTTTTGGCATTTGACGTCCCTAGCCACCAGAGAGTCTCATTATCCACCGGAGGAGGCAGTATGGGGATCATACCTCCACTCTGCCACCTGATATGTTAATACTACACAAACAAATTCCAGATTTCTTTCATGTTGGAGAAGTTGTAATATTTAGTCTCTGGGTCCCAGGTGGGCAGAAAGAATGTCTTGTGCAACGGGTGTGGCAGCCTGATGCCAATAAGTGCTAGCTCCCTGCACCATTTCTTTTTTTTTTTTAAATGCTGGTTGTCTAGTGGTATTTCTGCCCTCCCAGCCCACCGTTGGTGAGCAGGTTGGTGTAGAACTCCCCCATCTGCACCCCTGCGGGGACAGAAAGATTTTCTGGTGCCTCGAGTGTGGTCGGATTCCAAGACTTGCCGCCTTCACCCCATTCCTTTTTTGGAAATTATTCCGCAGTGGGTAATGGATTGCTCAATGCCTGAGGTGGCAGATTGGGGTTAAACCTTCTGTCTCATCTCATTTGGGGGGTAACGGGCAAGCAGGGGCTTTTTGTCACAGTAGTGGAGGCTTTGGTCAGTTGCCTCTGATATCTCATTGTACATCCTTCTGTGGCTCTTAGAGACTGGGTCAAGTACAACCCTTTCAGTATTTGGCTCTCAGTGGTAGAGATGGCGAGCAGGCATTGGCCCTGCATCATACATACTTCTCGCTCCATCTTCCAGAAGGAGACATATAGGCTGGAGGATTTTCTAACATTTGGGCAGAGTCCGAGCAGGCTGCAGCAGAGGCTGCTGCCCAAACGTTCTAGTATACCTCTGGTTGAAAAAGTTCCTCAGTTGTCCCACTGACTGCCTGCCACTAGCAGCCCTGCCGAGTTTCCCAGGTACACATGTGATGTGCTGCTCCAGCCCAGTTTTTTTCTTTCAATTCTGGGACTTGTAGTTGTGTTTATTCCATTATAAAAAATAACTACAAATCTCCTAATTCAAATAAAGAAACCTGGATCAGAGCAGCACATCACGCATGGACCTTGGAAACGCCTCAGCTATACACTAATTCTATGTACTAGTCCTCTAGGTATTATGTTTAGAATTTCCTGGGAGGTTGTCAAGAGCTAGAATGATGGCCTACAAAGACTGCCTTCTTTTTCCCCTTTGACCAAGAGGTGTCAATAATATCAAATGCTTGCAATTAAAAATAGATAACACCCATTTTCTGACTATGTGTAAACATATTTTTAAGCTTCATGTTAGACAGGAAAGTAGGGTCCTACATCTTTTTTGCATTATAAAAAAAAAAAGCTAATAATCACATTCAGAAAGTGCTGCAGTCTGCAATAATTGGATTGGTTGGCAATGTAGCAAATAACCACATATGGAATCCTATGAACTACCAGTTTAGTGTCAGTACATTAGAGTCTCGTATCCACCACTTGTTTCCTCTCGCCCTAGTCAAAGTTCTTAGTTTAGTTTCTAAAATATGTAAGTATATTTATAGCTATCACAATTTTGACAGTGTATTGTTAACTTCAAAGGAATAATTGAGTGCCTCCATTTCTCAAACACTGATAAACCGTCCTCCTCTTGGATGAATTAGTTGTTTTGAATCATGATTTTTAGTCAATTAATGTTCTCTGCTAATCTTAATTCCTTTAATTTCCTGTTTAATATAAGTGTTGTATTCTGGTCTTCTTAAAATACACTTTAAATCTGCCCTACTATACTTTAGTAATCTACATTAACCTAACTTATTTTCCACCTGGAAATGCATATACTACTAATAGAAGCTCCATGACGATTGTTCCTGTTTTTGAGAGTGTAGGTGTTGTATATTACAATTTCTTAAGTGTATGTTGTTCTATGAATATGTTGCCATGACATTTACAATGTAAATTGGAATGTGGAGTTAATAAGGGACAGTTGCTCTGGACGGATCCCTGGGCTGGCTGTATATGCATCCCACTGAATAAAAACACCATTTGGATAAGAATGATTTACTCATTGAAGAAAAGAAGCTGTTTTAGTAGGGTTTTACGCATTTAACATTAATGCAATTGTAGTGTCTTGTATGATTTAGAACAAAACCTTTCTGGCTCCCCGAGGACCCCATTTCGTTGTGGCTAGAATTGAATGTAATGAACACTTGGCCTAGAATTTGGAGTTCACAGGCACACGCAGAGGAATAAAGACATGAGACTTACAGCTTTGTGCATGGCCTGGTCATTCAGCGGGTACCTGGCTGGGAAAGATGCTACAATTTGTGACAAAATAGGGGATAAGAAACCTGAAGGAGAAAGTGCTCTACTGGAGAGTTTGCCTTGGTCTGAGGTAACTGCTTGTGTGTTCCACGTGTGCCTTCTTCAGAATGGAGAATCAACGGTTGGCGTATGTTGAGTGAAAGCTCAACTCCAGCTGATGTGAAGCATGGAAATGGAAAGAGAGCTTCACAGGAAAATCTACGCATTGTTGGTCAAGAAACTAGGACCAAAATACTGCAAAGTAACACAAAATAAAGTTATACAATATACAGTGCGTTAACCCTGAAAGTAGATTCAAACAGGCTTATAAAGCACAGTTAAACACAATCATAATTTGCGATATATCATTACGAATGATTGCACTGGCTGACAGAACAAGAAAAAAGGAAGCCTAATGTTATTACTCCTACCTGAGTCTTGATACATGGAGTATTAGGACCTCAGCACTGGGCAGGGAGACTCAAGAAGAAACCCTGGGGTTGTGCTTACTTAGCTGCCCAATACATGAAGCAGCATATCATCCAAGCTGCCAGGTGGTGGCTCAGAATAACTCCAGAGGTCTCCATGAGTGACAGGGCTCCGATGGAGACCAAGAAAAAGGTCAAAACTTCAAAGGCTATCCTGAATGACTCGAACGCTGAATAATCGTTGGGCCTCAGTGAGGATGCACATTCCCAGGGACAGGGAGCATCTGATAGAAATCCATCCTCAATGTTAGCCACTACCATGAACAGTTACAATGCTGCCACGTTCCTCAAACCACCACTATCGTTCAACACTGCCAGAGAGCAAACTATTGCCGATAGTTCAATTGTCTGGATAGAGACATTTGAAGATTTCATTGATGCACTTGAGGAGACTGATAACAGGAAGGTTATCAAAACCTTACTGGTGATGGTGTGAAATAAGTCAATAAGAAAATGCCAAGAAGTGATGAAGAAGTCACATACTGACAGAATAAGAATGTGTTGAATCTCAAGTATAATCCAGTACCAAATGTTGATTTATGAACAATATGTTTTCAGTTAAGAATGTCAAAGTGTTAGCAAAACAATCAATAATTTTGTGGAAAGACTTGTCACACTCGTCAAACACTGTAAATTCAGTGAATTTAATGATGAAGAAGCCACGCAGCTTAGAGTGATCGATGGATGCTTTTCCAATTCAATCAGACGGCAAACCAGAAAGGAACTCTTAGTCCAGAGCAATTCTTGATGGCTGCCAGAGCTGAGGAATAAGTTGAGAGACAAGCTGCCGGCTCAGACTGAGTCCATCATGATTGCGAACTGTAAGTCAAAACAAAGGACTGAAGGACACAAAGTGGTGTCCACACGCAAAAAGTTGTGTTTCAGAGGTGGATTTGCTTCTTCACATGAAGAAAAGTGGCTCATCATTGTGCAAATATGGAACATTTTGTGATGATGTCCAGAGTGAAGTGAAAAGTAAGTGCACCATGGCGCAAAGACAAAATGGCTGCCAGAAGCAACATTTTACACAAGCCCACAAAGGCCAATCTTCGACATCAGTTGAGGCAAATAGATACTAAACAAAGTCTATCATCATCTAAGTCATCATCAAACAGTTCTTCTGCCTCAATAATAAGTGAAGGTGAAGAAAGTAATTGTGCCATGTTAATGGTTACCTCAGAAAAACATGCTCAATTTGGAATGAGGAAAAAAATCAGTCAATGAAAGGTTCACATGTCAAGGCAAACAAATCATACAAACATTGTCGAAAGGGTACATTCAAAATAAGTGGATGTTCAATGCCCTTCATTACCGATAGTGGTGCCTCAATAAATATAATGCCTGCAGAAAAGTACAATGACATTTCTCTGTTACCGCAGCTTACGCTATCAAAGACCAAAGTGTACACTTTGTCTGCATCGACGACCATGAAGAGTATTGGTTTGTTTATGGTGACAGTGAAACATAAGAAAACAAAAGTTCAAGCACCAACCCATGTTCTTTAAGGTACAGAGGCAAGTGACTGTTTGCTTAGTGTCAACATGGCTACTGAATTGGGACTGATTCAGTGAATTACAACATGAACGTTCATCACAAAATATTAAGTAAATTCCGTTCATTGTTTCATGCTTTAAAAAATTAAAGACTATGAAAGTAAAACTGGATATTAATGAGATTGTCTGTCCTCTTGCTCAGAGATATAGAGGTTGCTTTTCATTTAGACGAAGCTGTTGAAAAAGAACTTGAATCATTACTTAAGCATGCCATTATTGAACATTCCACTGGTCCAACACCATGGGTTTCTCCCATAGTAGTAGTGCTTAAAAAAAAACATGGAGGACCAGTGTGGATATGTGTTGACATGCACCAGGCAAACAAAGTAATTAAATAAGAGTGGCATCTAGGGCTGCACTTTGCTGACATTATCATGCAATTGAATGGTGCCAAAATGTCAGGTGGCACAGACGGCTCATTATTATGCCCCTTAGTGTTGGTGTGTCATCGGCTGCAGAACGTTTCCAAGATGTCTTACGAGGCATCGTACAACCTGTTGTGAATGCATTTAATTATAGCGATGACATACTGGTTTTCAGAGCCGCGCAGAAGGAGCAAGATAGAGCCCTCACACAAGTATGTCAACTATTCAATGATGCAGGTTTGACTTTAAAAGCAGATGTGTGAGTTCATTAAGACAAAACTGTAATTATGTTTCCATATTTTTTCTGATGGGGGCATGATGCCTGATACTGCAAAGGTACAAGCTCGGACAGATGCTGAACCCTCACAAGATGTTTCAATTGTACTTTTCTTAGAATGGCCAGCTACTGTTCACAATTCATAAAGGCCTTTACTATGTTCTGTGCTGCATTACGAGAGTTAACAAAGAAAAATGTTTCTTTTAAATGGTCACAAGAATGTGAAAAGACTTTCAAAGTAACCAAACGCACCATAGAAAATGCTACAGAAATGGTGTACTTCAATCCCAAACTCCACACCAAGGTTGTGGTTGGCACTAGCCATATTGTGTTAGGTACTATACCTGTACAGCATAGCGGAAACCCAAATGCAAGATGACATATTGCTAATAGAAGTTTGTCTCAAACAGAATGTCCTTACTCACATCCTGAAAAGGAATGTTTGGCTGTAGTATGGGCTTGTGAACAATTCCATGTATTCCTGTCTGGAAAGCCTTTTTTGATGGTGACTTATCATCAACCTTTCCTGACCATAAATCCTGCTGACTACTTTTAGAGACTACCTACTCAAGGTCATGGCACTCCATCCAAAACAGCTGAGGCCTACATCAATTTCATTGTCAAGTTAAGTACACCAGCTGCTGTATATCGTAAGCCCAGATTGTCACTGCTACAAGTCATAATACTGGCCTGCTAAAGTATAAAGACATAGGGCCTCATTACGAGTCTGGCTGTCCAAGAACCACAGACTCGCAGAGACGGACGGACCACTGACTCCAGGCAGTCTGACCACCACATTACAACCCTGGTGGGTGTTCCCAATGGGTAGATGGTGGTATGGGTTGTGCTCAGCTACAGTGGCGCTGAACTCAGCGCTGCCGTGCTGATTACAACTCAACTTATCGCCTGCCTCTCCATGGCAGTGAAAAGATGGTGGAAAGCCAGTGCCAGGGGTCATAATAGGGACCCTTGCACTGCCCATGCCAGTGGCATGGCCAGTGCAGGGCTCCCCTGCCCAGCACCATTGGAATGCACATTGTCTGCTTTGCAGAAAGTGCACATTCTGAGGGTGCTGTACTGCTATGGTATTGGCCTCGGCTCCCTTAAGGGAGCCAAGGCCAGTACCCTAGCACTGTTCCTGCTGGTCCAACCAGCGGGAATGTCATAATACAATGTTCTTGCCAGTCAGCCAGGGAAGAACATTGTAATACGACTGGGGGAGACGCCGCCAGCATGATAGTGGCGTCCTCCCCACTGTATTGGCAGTCCCGTGGTGAGACCGCCAATGCCATAATGACCCCCATAATTACACCTCAGTCATGGAACAAAGACATTCAACCTCTCAGTAATGATCGTGAATATCAAAAGTACAAGAATGTCAAAGGTGAATTGTCAATAACTCAGGAAGGGGTTATACGGAAAGGATCAAGGATCCTGATTCCAGTGAGCCTACAAAAGGTAATAGAAGTGGCTCACAAAGGACATCAAGGTATTGTTGCTACAAAGAGAGCTCTTCACGACTGAGTATGGTTTCCATACCTAGATGAAAGAGTAGAAAAGGAACTCAAGGCCTGTCACATATACAATTGCCTGCCAACTAAAGTCACTCAACATACTCTAACATGTCAAAATTCCCCAAACATGCCTGGGAGGGAATAACCATTGATTTCTATGGTCCACTTGACAATGGACATCAGTTAATGGTGATTGTAGATGAATATTCAAGTTTTTCTTTGGCTGAAGATCTCTCGAACATAACACATGAACGAGTAATCAAAAAACTTAATGGCATCTTTGCTTTTTATGGCTTACCAGCCATTATGAAGTCTGACAATGCTCCATCCTTCAACAGCAAAGAATTTAAAGAATTTATGGAGCATCTGAACATAAAGAATGACAAGATCACACCCTTATGGCCACAAGCCAACAGACTTGTTGAGCATTTTATGAACATGTGAAAGAAAGCAGTGCAGCGTGCAACTCTTGAGAAGCTTAGTCTAAAAACAATATGAACTGTACCTTAGAAGCTCATTGTTTCGATCCCACCCAACTACAGTTGAAAGTCCTGTGATTCTGATGTTCGGGAGAGCAAGGGCACCCAAGATACCCCAATTGACCACAGAAAGGGATAGTAATGAAAACCTGATTCATACAAGGGACTTGGTTCTAAAACAGAAAAAGAAAGTGTATGCAGACAAGAGGCAAAATGCAAAAAAAATCTTATTCAGAAAAGGAGATTTGATGATCGCTCAAAAGTTACGGAAAAGAAAATCTGATTCTCCATATGATGCTGAACCTTTTCAAGGAGTGTCTACCAAAAGACACATGGTGAATGCCCAACGACCTGGTAAGTCCTTTACCAGAGACTCTTCTCACTTTAGGCCTGTGTTTCATCGGTCTTCAACTCAAGATGGTGAAATGCTGATTATAAAAACCCAATGACTGTTGCTGATTCTTTGGCATCATTGGCAATCTCTGACATAGAAGGCCACCGTTTACAGCTTCCTTTAACCAGATCAGGTCAACATATCAAAGCACCAAGTAGATTGATTGTAGAGATATAGTTGTACATGTTTCTATATATTGCAAAACAATTTGTCTGAAAAACGGTGGGCTCTGAGTGCCGGTGCCAGCATAGGGTTGAGACCAGGACCCTCAAAATATAAGCCAACAAGAATTGCTGCACTCCCAGAGGTAAAGATTAGCACTTTCAGTTTATTCACAGAGCAGCACTTCAAACACCACTACGAGTTTCAAAATTTCGTCTTCCTCAGGTGGTTTTAGTCTGTAGGCACACATGGTTCTCATTTACCTGCCTTATATAAACACAGGGGCATTCTGGTAATTATAGTTCAAAGTGCCACTTCCAGACTCTTTCTTTACATGTTGCTAACCAATATTTGTTAACTGTTGCACTACTACAAAACTGGCTCCCAGTGTCAAAAGCTACCAACCACATTTCCAGCCTCCCGGAGAAACACCCATACACAGTCTAGCCAGTTCAGCCTTGGATGAAATATATATATTTATATGTATATACATGGACATTTATTGAGGTTAGCTAGGATGTTTGCTAAGGGTCGTTTTAAGGTTTGAGCCTGTGATATCATGCGCTAGTGCATTCCTCTGCTTGCAAGACACTCTTGCAAACAGAAAAGGGCTTGGAGCCCGCCTGTTGCTTTCTATTTGTTGGCTTACATGGCACTCTTCTTTATAGCCACCTAATTCGTCACTGCAGGCATATCATCATTTCTGTTCCTGACTGAGGAGCAGGGATAAAGCACTGATTTATTCAACCTAATCAGTGCCCGTCCACTGCTTCTGATGTGATTGAGGTACTATTCTGTTCTTTTTAACTTTTAGTGCCCTGCAAACAGAAGGCGTGTGGCTGGCAAGAACATGCCCAGCAAGACAAACAAAATTGAAAATGTTTTATTTTCTATGGTAAACTCTTTTTTGTTTTGTTTACCAAGTCTTCTTTCCCCACTTTGCACTCATGTTGTCTTTTGTATTTGTCCGTGGGGGCTGTTCTCAAAAGATGATGATTATCTAAATATTATACAGTGACATTGTTTCTTTCTTATGTGCAATTTCCAAAATTAGGCATTAACACATATTTGTGCAGTACACCCAAATACACCAACTCCAATCGAATCCACCCCAATCCAGGCCACCCCATCTCACCCCACACCAATCCACCCACCCAATCCAATCCACCCCAGTCAAATCCAAACCATTCTAATCCAAACCATTCACTCCAATCTAATCCACCACACTCCAGCATCCCAACTCACATCAGTCCAATCTGTCACACTCCATTCCAAAACAATCTGCCACACTTTAATCCAAAACATCTGCCCACTCCAATCCATAACAATATGCCCCACTTTAATCTAAAACAATCTACCCCACTCTAATACATAACAATCTACCCCCCTAATCCAAAATAATCTGCCCCACTTCAATCCAAAACAATTTGCCCCACTCTAATCCCAAACAGTCTGCCCCACTCCAATCTGCCCCACTCCAATCCAAAACAATCAGTGTCACTCCAATCAGCTGTACTCCAGTCTGCCTATTCCTATCCAAAACGTTCTCCTCCCTCCAATCTGCCCCACTCCCATCTAAAACAAACTGCCTCTCTCCAAATCAAAACAATCTCCCCAATTCCAATCTGCCCCAGACCAATCCAAAGCAGTCTGCCCTACTGCAATCGGCCCCATTCTGATCCAAGGCAATCTGCCCTACTCCAATCTGCCTCACTCCATTCCAAAACAATCTGTGTCACTCCAATCAGCTGTATTCAAATCTGCCCCACTCCTATCCAAGACGTTCTGCCTTTCTCCAATCTGATCCACTCCAATCCAAAACAATCTGCCCCACTCCAAATCAAAACAATCTCCCCAACTCCAATCTGCCCCGGACCAATCCAAAGCAGTCTGCCCCACTGCAATCTGCCCCATTCGGATCCAAAGCAATCTTTCCCACTCCAATCTGCCTCACTCCAATCTGCCCCACTCTAATCTTCCTCACTCCAATCCAAAACAATCTGTCTCAGTGCAGTCAAAATCAATCTGCCTCACTCCAATCTACCCTATTCCAATCCAAAATAATCTTCCCCACTGCAATCTGTCCCACTCTAATCTGCCCCACTCCAATCCAAAGCAATCTGCCCCAATCCAGTCTGCCCCACTTCAATCCAAACATTCACTAAATAGGATATGGAGGAAAGGCAGATGCTCTTGAAGGTACACGAGCAGCTCCTAAAGGGGAAACAATGCTAGGTTCTTAAAACTTCCCTCAAACGCTAGTTGTGTCATGCTTTGTCATTAGGTTTGCTACAACATCCCCGTAATATCCAACATCAGGGATGGAGCAAAAGGGAGGGGTAAAGACAATACTAAACATAAGCCTATCAACTCTGCAGAACACATATACCTATTCAAATGGGTGTCCATTGTTAATTTTATTCATGGGCCTCATGGATAGGATAAAAAACTTGTATCATGGTGATGATGTTGGGTAATTACTGCCTATTCATCCCTATCATCTGCGCTTTTGTCAGCATGTTTCAGCCATTCAATATCACCCATAGAGGTCGGACGACCTTCTTTAGGACTTTGAATCTCTTCCACAATACACGGTACCTGTATTCGTAGTTTTATGGAATTAAGATATGCTGGACTCAATGGTCCCTTACCAGTAAACACACACAGACAAACAAATGAATGTCGACAAAAAACAAGAACCTAGCGTTTTTCACTTGGTGTACTAATTGTACACCAATCATGCGATCATTGGCTGAATTCATTCCGAATATCATGCAAGATAAAAGATCCCAAATCCAGAATCTCCTATCTCCATCTTCCTGTCACCTGTATGTTGTCACCCCACCATCACCAATACACATCACCCATAGGCAGAGGCTGCTTGTCAAGTTTCTTTACTCAATTTTCTTAAAATGGAGAACCCATGGCAGTGCCTCCCTGAAGTCATACACTGTCACCGAAATCATAAGACATATTTTCATATGGCACAATAGTACAAAACATTGTTGTTGCGCAATCCGATTCATCTTAATCTGATGTTTCAGATTTATATAATCACCATGAGGACATATGTCTTGTGTGCGCCCCCATTGACCAAATTTTCGGTAATCTCTCTAATGGTATCTGAAGTATAACCGTGAACACCCCGGTGCCCTGCCCTTGTCTAGCATATCACCCCCAGTGTCATGGGTGCCTTCTGTAGTCCATCCCCCTGTGGCTTTCCCCATTGCTCACTTCGTCAAGGATAAGGTGCCACTTTTCTCTGCCACTCGTGACTCCATATAGACGCCGGTATGGAGTATAGGTCCTTCCTTTATTCTCATGCCCCCAAACTGACATGACATTCACTATGTCACGTGTTCCCTGGAGGACTGCATCCATCGCGTCTCAAATCTAGCTGGAAAAACAGCATCGCCATCTTGAGGTTGTTTCCCTATTATTGTTTATATGCCTAGAAATGACTCTTATCCTTCATGAAGTGCGTAATCTCTACATAATGATGTAAATCTAAGACTGCCTAGATGGAGGAATGTATTACACTAATTGTCTCCTTGGCCAGGACAGGTGTGATACATGTTCAAAATGCTGTGTCTAAACAGGGAACCACTGTGTACAAGGTTCCCAGATGTAAGATGTTATTACTGGTGCTATGTTAAATATGAGCCAGTAAAAGGAGGAGGGTTTGATGTTCATAACTACAGGGTACATTGCAAAGGTGCATATGCACAAGGGAGGGGTGGTTGTCTCGGAAGGGTGTGAAACTTAATTCTCCCAATCTTGTTCCTGATACCCATACCATGTGTTGAGCCTCTCCCATCTTTCTCATAAAGTATGGTCATTAGATGGGAGTGTGAGCCTGTTTTTCAATTATGGCATTGTTTTCATCAGTCACAGAGAGGAGGGAATGCAGACCCAGGAATATCCCTACTCTAAGTTAGTATTTTAGAGGCAATTCAACTGGTGCAAGTGATGTCATCATTCAATCCTATCTCATGGCTATAGATCCAATATATCCACTTTTGTTCTTGTTTAAATAGGAATCCCCTTCACATCTTTAATGTTACCTGGAATCTTTGGCTTGTCCAGTACTGTCCATGCTATATCCTCCACACTATGGGCCTGATTATGAGTTCGGCCGATGAGAAAGACCCATCCGCCGAACTTCCAACAGGGAGGTTGCCACCTTACTGGTGACCTCCCCGCCCGACGTATTATATTTCCTGCTGGGCTGACAGATGGAAACCAAGGTTTCTGCCCATCAGCCAAGCAGAAAACTGGTGGCAGCATTGTCGCCAGCTCGTAATCAAGCTGGCTGCAATGCTGCCTCCTGCAGGGGTCACCAGCACCCTCACAATGCTCACTGTCTGCACATCAGACAGTGAGCATTGCAAGGGTGCTGGGCAGGGGGACCCCTGCACTGCCCATGCCAAGCGCAGGGGCAGTGCAGGGGTCCCCCTGTGGCCCCCATCCTCTGTTATCTGCCAGCCTTTTGATGGCAGTAAAACCGGTAAGGCTGGTGGAGAACCAGGGCGGAATCGCCATCCCGGCTGATTCTGACCTCCGCCACCGTCATCCCGTCGGGATCGGCCAGGGTCCTAATGAGGCCCTATTAGTCAAAGTAGTGGGATATTAATTTAGTTGTCGCTTTCTTGCATTTGATGTTACTCCTATGTTCCATAATTCTGATATTGATTTTACCTGTTGAATCATTGGATCAAATAAATGACAACTTCTGAATTGCAGTTCAATTGTTTAGTTTGAACGCAAGTATAGGTCAGGACCACGTCTGCTGTCTTTGTACTTTTCAACAGTGGACACACACTACATAATCCACATGCAGTGTGGCCGACAACTGGGTGAAGATCCCTCATCCTTGCTTCCTGACATAGAACTCTTTCTTGAGGCCTTGTGTGTACAAGCATATCACGAAGACTTGGACTCTTCCAAAAAGAAAACATAGGTGTCTTCAGATCCAAACCACTGGAATTTTGTATATGCCAATTCCTTGTGATTATTCATTTCAGGTAAATGGACTCTGCTGAATGTTGTTAAGCATATTGGTTTGTCTACTTTAGATCTCTCCTTCTGTTCCAGTAGAGTATCTCAGTCACAATTCCTTGCTCTCTTCTGTGCCTGGTGCACCGCATGGGGTGGATAATCACGATCCCTAAACTTTCTTTCTATTCTTAAAGACTCCTTGAAATCACTCAGTTCAGAGCAATTCTTCCATATGGGAGATTCTCCCTTAGCGATTTTGGGTGAAAAATCTTCAAATAAGGGAGACTGTTCCTATCCGTAGGTTTGTGGTTCACTCTTCTAATAAGCTTCCCGTCCTTAGCTGTTATCTTTAGGGGTGGATGGAGTGTGTGGAGTTGCGCTACATCGAACTTCACAAAGTTACAAAAAAACTCTGCTGTGCTACGTGGAGTTCAAACACAACGCAACATACATAAGGACAATAAAAATCGCACATGAATGACACCACGGGTTCGCAAGGGCGTGGCCATCTTGTTTTTCACTCTGCTTATGGTGCTGGGCCTGTTTTTTAATCTCTTTTTATCCATGTAATTTTCCAGCCTCCTAAACTATTTACCCCCATTTTTATTTATTTTATTATACTCTCTCTTATATAGAATCTCTATTTTTACTTTTTTTTTTAAACAAAATCCTGATTTTTGTGACTTTTTCTTTTCATTCATTCTCTTTTTCTTCTCATCTCTTCACCCTACCCCACCCCACCCCACCCAGCACCATGGCAGATCATAGCAGCAGCTGCCTACCTTGTGGGCGGCGGTGCCGCCAAGGGGTGCAGCTTCGCCCCATCTTCAGGGAGGAGGAGGTGGCAGCACCACCCCTCCTCCATGCTGACAGCAGGCTGCAGGCCTAGTTCGGATTACCCCCTTCGGGAGCGTCGACTGCTGTTGGAAGTGTGCACCAGCTGGCTCATGGCAACCTATTATGCACCAATGCAGGGGTAAAAGAGGACAAGAATGCACCATGTCTATTCTAGATACAGCACATTCCTGCCCTCTCCATTTGATGTAGGGAAGAGGTGCAAGAAGGCTTGTGGTGCTGCCGTGCATCAAAAGTTTGTAAATACTAATATGGCTGTAGTTTAGGAAATTTGAAGTAGGGTTTAGGTGTAGGACTTAGGAAAGTAAAAATAATAGGTCAACTTGAATTGAGTTCATCATATTGGCAATTTGATATAGAGAAGTACATTACTGTATTTTCCTCTGCCTGCTTGTCAAAAAAAATATTTTTTGGGAGATTATCTGTGCCATTAATCTTTTTTTTATCTTCTTTATTTCTTACCTCAGCACTCAAGGGAAGAAGAGGGCAACAGCTTTACATTATCTTTTAGTTACCTACTTTTTTTTATTTTTCACCTTTTCTCATTTCAAATATTTTTTAATTCAGTTTTACTGTGCCTGTCTAATTTTTTGTCTACGTTTGTTGTACTTATCTACGTTTTATGTAAGCTTTATTAAACTCTTGTAATCCCTTCATGTATCTATTTATTTACATGTTTCTTCTGTACCTGACTTCCTCCTGTTTGCAGTGTGTATTAGCTTTCTTCTGCTTTGTTACTATTTACTAAGCTTAGCTTTCCCTTCTTCCCTTATATGTTTTGCGGACTGGTACTTAATATTAAGAGGACAGATTATTAGGATAGGTGCCCTACCAACAAGAGTGCATGGCCAAGTCAGCTTTTCTATACACAATTGTGAAGTTTCTTTGCCTTGCTCATGCCCATTGCATTTGACAACCAAGACCTCATCATAGGTTCTCCTGGATTGACCAAAGTGTTCCATCCTGTATTGCGCTTCAGTGACTCAGCTGAGCTCTGACCCTCCATTACAAAATGTTTGCAGTTGATGATTTGTCAACTTTGCTTTTCTAGGAACCAACAAAATTCCTGTTGTGAATGATAGAAGAAGATAGAACTGTAATGATCAATTGTGGTTGTATTTATTTTATTGTAACTAAATTGTTTAATGTTTTTTCCAGTGGCACCAACCACCAGTGCTGGGGCCAGCGGCTGGACCAGCACACCGGACGCGGTCAGAGGGGGTGAAACAGTGGCAGCAGGGACAGGCGTTGGTAAGTCATATTGCTCTTGCTCATTGACAATTACTAATATACTCACTGCAAGAGTGTTACTTGTGAAGCACCTGGTTGAGCAGCAGCAGTGGGGATTGAGTTCCTAATCATAATGGCCTCTTCTCTCTGCAAATCAGCAGACAAAATCTCATCATAATGATTGAATAGGGGCTACAAATGATGGCTTAATGGAAAAGCACAGGATGGATGACAAAAAAAAAGAAAAGGGGAAATGGTATATGAGTGAAAGAATGTTTGGGTGAAAGGAAAAGTAAGATGTATAGGTGACTGATAGGAGATGCATGGATGGGTGAAGATAGATGAAAGGGGTGAAAGGATGCCTCTGTGGGTGAATGAGTATGCTCGGGTAAGGAATTGGTTGATGGTAATGAACAATACATGGGTAAATGCCGGATGGATAGGTGAAAGCAGAGTGTTAGAAAGGCTGGATAGGTGAGTCTATGGATGGGCGGGTGGATAAATATGGATGGCTGGATTGGAATAGTGAAAGACTGGATAAGAGAGTGTAAGCTTAAATCAAATGGTGGGTATCAAAGGGTGAATTGATTAGATGAATGAAAAAAATAATGTATAATTACTTGGATCAAGAAGAGATAACATAGCTGTTGTCGAGAGAGATGTGTCTGCTGTTGTTCACCTAATTTGTTTGCTTGGTTTGCATGGTTATCAAAGTTATAGTTCAAAGTGGGGGTATTTTAATTTTCTGTCTTCTCCCTTAACTGCCTGTAGTTGAAGCAAGGCAGATATGTATCCCCCTACTCGTCATGGGTCATAAGTCCCTCCCTATTAGTCACCAATGCTATTATGAGTATGTAACTTCAGTATGGCACTGTCACCTCCTAGTACTTCAGCCCTTTATTTTTTCCAAAGTTCTGTCCCAGACCACCCAAAACAATTTTAAAATCCCTTTTGGCATGCGCCACATTTATCTATAGGTTAATAATCTGAAATTGCTTCCATAATGGATTTATGCCAGTTCAAATTTTACCCTTTAGACATTTGGACATCAATTCAACTACAGTGGGTCATGTGTGGGTACAAAATTACCCTGTAACTCATCGTAAATCACCAGCCACATCAAATTCCAGTGGCCCTAAGGAACCAACAATTGACTGCTACTATGGCATTGTACTTTTTTTTTAAATTGTTTGAACAGAGCACAGTTTGTCATTTTCCTTTTTCTTTCCTGGTATAGCTACTCCTTATGCACTTCATCATCCATCTCACCAGCAAATAGCAGCACGGGTCTGGTAGCAGAGGCACAAGGGCATCAGAAATAAATATCGGCGGCTGGTAGCCCTCCAAGAGGAGGAGGAGGATGCTGAGGCAGCACTTATTGCCACCCACCCTAGCTCCTTCAGCCTCCCTGTGGTACGGCATACCATTGCAGCTGGCAGCCAACCCTTCCCAATTCCACCACTGCTGCCCCCTCCTCATGACAGGCCCAGGACCTCATTTTCTAATGCCGCAGCCTACACAACATTGTGAGACTAGAGCACCTTGTGGCACATATTGAGGTGGCCCTCAATGATATCTGGACCCTTCTCTAACTTGGACACACCCTCTTCTGACCCTTTTTTAAATATTTTGTTTTGGTGGGAGGGACACGTGTGGGTGGAGAGGATGGGGAAGGGTTTGGGATGGGGTTTGAAAGTTACTTGGACCTTTCCTTGGACTTTGTGGGGACGGGACTATTTGTTTGGGGAGAGGGTCGGGTCTGTAGTAGGTGTTCCATCTGTAAAAATAAAAGGGTATCATTTACTTTAGTTTATTTATGCCTCAGTCAAATTTTTATGTTTTAGTTTGCACTGTCGTCTTTTAGTGTAGACTGTTTTTTAAATCTGCTAAAAGAAAATGTATGTCATTTACTTATACAGTTACCCTTGCTCTATTGCCCTCTGCAACTGAACTATATTGATCATTATTGGATGATAGCCATTGTCTGTTTTACCTAAAAAACCTAGGTACACATGGCATGTAAGACAGCATCTTCTCTAATAGGAGTTAAATTGCTAACTTTCTTACCTGTAAAGATGAAGCCAGGGAGTTGTCTTCTTACTGCAGGGATTTTCCCAAGTTGGCATAGTAACTCATAAATGGGTGGAAGGTGGTTGTAGCATCAGGCTAGCACACTAACAGGGGAACGTCACAGAAGGTGCCACTCCAACTACAGGATTAATCAAAGGGTTATGCATCACTGTCAACTTGATTGAAAGAAAAGTCAAGCAAAGTTAGTGTGTCATCATATCATAACTTTAGGAAGAGTGAGACCAGACTACCACCATGACAGTATTTGACACACAGCAAAGATCTGATATGACAATAACATTTTGCAATATCTATTTCTTATGAGCGATGGTGGGGAGCTATGAAAACTAAACGTAGGAAATTAAATCATGGAGTCAGGAGAAGTGGACTCAAATTCCAGTGGTTGGACCAGGTTAAGCATATATGGAACTCACAAACAAGGCATGAACGATGATAATTTAGTTGGGCCAGTATGAAATATTTCTCGGGTAGAAGAAGGCAAAAGGTCATGCAGTGAGTTGGTGTCGCTTTCACCAC
Organism: Pleurodeles waltl; assembly: GCF_031143425.1. Classification (NCBI taxonomy): domain Eukaryota; kingdom Metazoa; phylum Chordata; class Amphibia; order Caudata; family Salamandridae; genus Pleurodeles; species Pleurodeles waltl. The sequence goes on along the minus strand of NC_090436.1, from coordinate 612,007,314 downwards.
ACCTGGCCCAGCAAGTGTGTGATTCATTTATGTAAAATTAAGTCACATCTCAATAAAACACACAGTCTAGGGGGAAGAACGTTAGAGGTTCGGTGAATGGATGGGAAATGGGATTTGGGGAAAGGTGTGACAAAGACAAACGCTACACAAAAGAAACAGCAACAATATTCATTAGTGCAATGAGCAGCGCACCACCAACAATCAGTTGTGGAAGGAAAGTGGAAACAAAGGGATTAGCATGACACAGTTCAGTTAAATGGACGCAGAAACTGCCTTTCTGCCCCAGAGAGGCCCCAGATAGTATATCCTTAATTTTATGTCTTCTATTTTTGAAAAATAGAAATTTTGGAAGATTGAAGATAACTCAAACAGTTCTAAAAATGATGATTGTTAAAAGTACAATGATACTGTATTGCCAAATTGGGCGATGCAACTCTCCATTTTTCTTGGAATGTCTGTCTCTCCTGGGTGCCTGTCTGAAGTCTGACTCTGAACCTGCCCAGTAGGTAATCTGGAGTCATGAGCTTTCCCCAAGTTTTGTTCATGCTGCAGAGGACTAAGAGAAGGCCTGTATATTGCAAGGTAAGCAAGGTAAGCTTCATGAGGAGTCAGAAGTGTGCCAGGAGGACGCAGAGCAAGAACAAAAAGAGTTTCACTTTTGAGCCAGCAGTGCAGCAAACACATACCCAGCAGCATTTCCAAATCAACGCACCTCTCTCCAGTTCACCTAGCTGAGTGAGTGAGTACTAGGCCTCAGAGCCTTTGCCATCATCATGGTTTCTCTTTGAAGTCAATAACTTTCGCCTTTTAGCTGTTGAGGTAGTTCCACCTTGAGTCCTTCCATCCTTCTCCTTCGGAGTAACTCCGTTCCAGTCCTAAACCGAGCAAAGTAAACCTGTGAAGTCCACTGCAATCGAAATGATTAGATCAAATAGAGAAACAGAACTTGGGTATTTTATATACATTTTTGTTTGCTAACAAAAGTGGCTGGTCTGTTCTGAGTAATCAGAAAAAATCAAGGAGTGGACTCTGCAGGTAAATTTCACTAAGTTTGAAAGGCGGATCACTTTCAGGAAAAAATTATCAGCCCCCAAACATTGCAAATCCTCAGAAACAAGTTTATACATTTCTTGAACTCCTTTCCTCAATGTCAGCCACCACATATATCAGCCATCACTCACAAATTCACAAACACTCAGTATATCAAAACCCATTGGTGCAAAAAGTTTTTTTTTAGTGCTTGCAGTAATTACCTCTTCCAATCCAAGCACGGTGGTTAAACAAAATATCTGTTCTTTGATAGTAACTCAACACATTGTTGACATTGCCACTGGCAGTCTTTTGTTTTAATCAATGATCCCGTAGGGCAGCCCTGCTAGGTGATGTAAACAAATAGGATAGGCAATGACATGTGAGGGAGGCAGGTATCATCTCCAATGTCCTGAAGGGTATGTGGGGGCTTCTTCACTGCACACGTGTCCAACTCCAATCTGGGCTTCTAGTATGTGACTGAAAGATGGTGGGGTAACATAAATCAGACTCAAATATAATGTTCCACTTTTTTTGCAAAAAAGAAAGACAAAAAGAAGTTCAACAAGAAATAATTACAAAGTTCCATGGTAGCACTGGCATACTCAGTCCAGGAAGTGGAGTTTGCCCACAAACTCTTGTGGTTCGCACAGAAGTTGATCAGCTAAAACACTTGATTCTGACCAATCATCCTCTTCCTCCTCCAGTGGTGCTTTGGGAACGGTGTAATCAGGTGGTATAAAATGCTGGTTCATTTTAATCATGTCTAATCTCTTCACTTTTTGAGGTGAGAGACTGCTCCTTCTGACTGTTACAACTGCACCAGCTGCACTGAAAACACATTCAGGAGACATGCTGGCTTCAGGGAAAGCCAGAACTTTATTTCCAGCCTGCTGTCGCTGACAATTGGCACATCTTCCCATACCAATGCACAAATGGGTTTCGATCCACATACACTTCTTTCAGGTCATGCAGATACTTCTGGAACATCCTCTGAATCGTCATTGGTGCTGCCACCTCCTTCACCGCTTTTTCCTTTGCCTCTTCATTGGACTTAAGACCTGCTACTTGAAGCCAATGTAGAGGTTGGGTCTAATTATTCTGTCGCTGTTGTGGCCGGTTTTCTTGTTGGTGGGGTTGGCGTATGTGAGACCAGAGTGCCCTCTCTGGCACCCCAGAACTGCGGTTTGGGATTCCAAGTTCCAGCCGTTCTTCTTCCAGTTCTTCTGCTTGCTCAACAATCCACCTCTTGCATTGTGAAATATCCCCTTCAGAAATAGGAATGACAGCGGAAATAATTTTTTGTAGCGTGGATCAACTAGGCTTGCCCAGATGTACACTTTGGACGAGATGATGTCATTTTGCAGCCTTGCATTACAAGTCAAGCATTAGCTTAGGCTAGTATTCAAGGCATGCGCTTCTGGGTTTTTGATCGCACCCCCGCAAACCTTTGCTCCAGTAACAGAGGCGATAACTGGATAGCTTGGCCCACTGTACAGTCCTGCTTGCTAACTTCCTGAATGAAAACCTCAAAAGGAAGCAACATCTGTGTGAGGCATTTGACTAGGCCCCATTTGTCTGCATCCACAACCATAGTTCTCCCAATTGCAACAGCTCCTCTTTCAATGACATAGTCATTGATCTGTTTGTACTACTCAAACAGCCATTGTAACATATACTAGGTTGAGTTCCAATGTCATTGGCATCTCCTGTATCAGGGCTTTAACTGGTACTCTGTTATGACGCTGACTAATCCCCAACTGTTTCCGGGCTTTCTAGGAATGGCTGAAATGATTGCAGATGAGTCTTCAGGTGGTCAGTATGCTGCAGACTATGGCCCTCATTATGACATTGGTGGTAAATCCAGCTTACCGCCACGCTGACGCCCGCCAACTTATTGTGGCGGCGGATATCCGTTCACCATATTATGACACACACACACCAATCTGACAGAATTCAGCCACAGACATAAATCCGCCAGACCAAAATTCAGTGATAAACTGGCGGTATCAAAAGCCACACGATTACGCCAACAGAACAATGCCCACCACATTGTGATCCACGAATCACCATGGCAGACATTCAATAGCGGTAAACCATTGACGGTACATGCTGCTGCACTCACAATGGACACCCACAGACAAAACAACACCACATTGGACAATTCAAACAACACACACCTGGCACCCATACACACACACACACACCCACAGTACCCACAACCCTTTATGATTACAATTCATTGGCACAAGACTGACTCCAAGACCACTGACACAACTACATACACACACCACATACACCCATACATCCCTCATACACCCCACTTCACTTACCGTAACATATTGCCTCACGAACACACATCACATAACACCCCTGGCACTACAAAGGCACCCCCGTTTCACTGAGGAGGAGCTAAGGGTCATGGTGGAGGAAATTGTCAGGGTAGAGCCACAATTATTTGAAGAACAGGTGCAGCAGATATCAATAGCCAGGGAGATGGAGCTATGGCGGAGAATCGTTGACAAGGTAAATGCTGTGGGACAGCACCCCACAACAAGGGATGATATCAGGAAGAGGGGGAACGGCCTATGGGGGAAGGTACATTCCATAGCAGCAAGACACCAGCTCGCTATCCAGAGGACTGGTGGTGGACCCTCACCTCCTCCCCCACAACTCACAGCATGGGAAGAGCAAGTCTTGGCAATACTGCATTCTGAGGGCCTGTTCTGTGTCAGAGGAGGACTGGAATCTGGTAAGTCAACTCTCCACTATTATCACCCCCCTACCTGCATGCCATCACATACCCTCACCCTCACTCCCATCACTCCACTCGATCCCATACACCCCACCATCACATCTCACTAATTCGAATGCCAAGCCATGCATGCTGTACCAATGCATTGACACTCCTCACAACCTTGCATGGACACTCATCACTAAAGCATGATAGCACAGAGAACTAACAAGCCCACCATACACCAACATATACAAGTAAAAGCTGGCAGGGCAACACCAACCATAGAGGGGAAGCCAGAGATGTACAATATGTCATACACATCAACCATAGCACATCATTTACATCCCCACATGTACCCCAACCAATGTCATCGGAGATGAGTTGCCAGCACTATCCAGTTCCCCAACAGAAGAGGCCCACAGTGATGACAGTAACTCTGGACTTCAGGATCTGGACAATCTACCTGGCCCATCAGAGACCACTGGGCAGCCAGTTACTCAAGCCCATTCACAGACCACCAGGGAGCCTCCCCCATCAGGATCCAACACCACAGCACCCACCCAGGGTCCCCAAACCGCTGTCCCCAGAACACATCAATCAGCAGTGTGCCCACCTGTACAGGGACCCCAGGCTACACCTCGCACCCAAGACAATCAGGGACCTGGGGTCAGTGGCAGTGAGCACACCGTTCAGGGGACAGAGGCAGTGACCAACAGGCACCCTGGGCAACAGGGACATTGGGAGGATTGCTGTACGCCAGGGGGAGGAAAGGCCCAGGGAACTGACTCTCCAAGAGGCACTCTCAGAGATCCTGGGAGCCTATCAACATTCCCAGGACACGATGGGCCAGATCCTGGACAACGTGCAGGAGAACAGGTGGCTGCAGGAAGGACAGCACCAGGGGATCAGGGGTGACTTGTAGGCCATCAACAACACCCTAATCTACTTCATAGGGGTGCTAGCAGACATGGCCAACATTATGAGGGAGGCAGTCTCACACCAGCGGGCCACTGCCACTAGCCAGTCATCTGAACAGCTTTCCACTTTCACTACCAGTAGTGGCCAGGAGGCCCTGCCACAGGACTCACAGGCCACCAGCACCCCTCCCCCTGCAGAAGGTAAACCATCCCGCGAACGTTCCCTGCAATCCAGACAGAAGCCAGAGAGACTTGCCAAGACCCCACCAGGAAATGAGACTCTCCTGATTGTCTCCCTTGTGTCCCACACAGTCACCCTGTCCACCTTGAACTGCCATTGCCCCCCTTCCTATGTCCCCTTGGACAATGCACCAGTGCTACAAACAGACTGGAACAATACCCATGACTTTCCTCCATCATCACCCCATCCCATTGCACTTTCCCCCTATATGATAGCACTTTAATAAACACCCTTTGATAAAAATTGATTTCGAGTATGTCATGTATTTCAAATATGTATTGATTGAAACAGGTACAACCAGTGCAAATGAACTGTTCATATAATGAGCTTAGAATTAATGACCTGTGGCTGGCTGTTGTGATCACACCAGGAGTATTTGTCAAATCACCAAAATCACCAAAATGAATAGCCAGAGGCAACAGTAAGTGGGCATAGAAGTGGGAAATACCAGCATGCCAATGCCACACAGAATACAACCAAAGTCATTGAAATGTAAAGTTACACTGTCTCACCTGTGTGTCATTGGAAGTACTGACGGATTGCAGTTGTTCTGTTGTCCTCATCCTCATCCTCTGCCTATTCATCCTCACTGTCCACAGGGTCAACTGCTACCACAGGGGCATCTCCAGTCTCCTCCTCCTGCAGAAATGGGGCATGGCGCCTGAAGGCCAGGTATTGCAACATGAAGCATGCCACCACTATCTGTTAGACCTTCTTGGGTGAGTAGCACAGGGATCCATCTGTCAGATGGAAGCACCAGAACCTGGCCTTCAGGAGGCCAGAGTTTCTCTCAATTATCCCTCTGGTTCAACCATGTGCCTCATTATAACGTTCCTCTGCCCTTGTGCTGACATTCCTCAAAGGGTTCAGCAGCAATGATAGGTTTGGGTAACCACAGTCACCTGCAAGTATTGAGGGACATCATTTAGCCACACACTGGCCCTCATTACAACACTGGCGGTAAACGCGGCCTACCGCTGTGCTGACGGCCGCCAACATACTGTGACCGTGGCGGTAATCCGCCACGGGTATCATGACCTACACATAGAATACCACCACAATACAGACACCCACACAAGTCCGCCAGACCAAAGGTCAGTGATAAACTGGCGATAGCAAAACCCACACCGTTACGCCAACAGGAATACGCCCACAGTATCACGACCCACGAATCAACGCAGCGGTCTTTCAACCACGGTAAACCATTGGCGGTACACACCGCTGCGCCCAAAATACACACACATTTACAAAACACCAACACATTGGACAATTCAAACTACACACACCTGACATACATACACACACCACACCCACACACTCGTACCACTATAAAACACACACCCACATTATCAACAACCCTTCCAATGAAAAAGATTGCCAACAGAGAGAGACACAAGCCAGGAGCACCCACTCAATCTGAGCCACAGAACACCATCACCCATACACCATCCACGCACATCACAGCATACACCCCAACACATCACCCCACACATCCTCACGTATATCACTCGCACCACATCAATGGCACCCCAGAGACACCCCAGGTTTTCAGAGGAGGAACTAAGGGTCATGGTGGAGAAAATCATCCAGGTAGAGCCACAGCTATTCGTATCACAGGTGCAGCAGACATCCATTGCAAGGAAGATGGAGCTATGGCGGAGAATCGTGGACAGGATCAACACCGTGGGACAGCACTCAAGAACCAAGGTTAACATCAGGAGGAGGTGGAACGACCTACGGAGGAAGGTGCGTTCCGTGGTTTCAAGACACTAGATTGCTGTACAGAGGACTGGCGGTGGACCCCCACCTCCTCCCCCACATCCAACAACATGGGAGGAGCAAGTCTTGGCGATCATGCATCCTGATGGCCTCGCAGGAGTAGCAGGAGGACTGGACTCTGGTAAGGCAAATCTTTACTACTTCATCCCCCCACCCTACCTGCATGCCATCACAAACTCCTACCCTCAACCCATCACTCCACCAACTCACATATACCCCACTAGCACAACCCACCCATCCCAATACCAAGCCCTCCATGCGCCCCCAATGCATGGACACCCATTACAGACTGGCATGGGCACCCATCACCCCAGCATGCCCAATAGAGAGACTCACCCAGCCCACAAAATCACCACTCACACAAGGCCAAGCCGACAGGGAAATCACAATCATTGAGGGAAACACACCCATGCACAAGATGGCACAAGCAGATACATTAACAATGCATTTGCATCCCAACAGGACCCCTACCCAAAGTCACCGGAGAGGAGGTGCCAGCTACATCCAGTCCCCCCCCCCCGAAGAGGCTCACAGTGATGACAGCAGTTCTGCAGCCTGGATCTGGATGACCAACCTGGCCCATCAGGGACCTCTGGACAGTCGGTTCCCCTGCCACAGTCCCAACCCACCACAGAGACTCCCCCCTCAGGAAACACCAGCACAGCACCTGCCCAGTGGGCCCACACCACTGTCCCCAGGACACGTCAATCAGCAGTGTGTCCACCACTACAGGGACCCCAGGCAACTCCACAAACACAGGACGATCAGGGACCTGGGGTCAGTGGCAGTGGGCACACGGTTCAGGGGACAGAGGCACAGGGCAACAGGGAAGCTGGGAGGACTGCTGTGCAACAGGGGGAGGACAGGCCAAGGGAACCGACCCTCCACGAGGCACTCTCAAACATCATGGGAGCATACCACCATCCCCAGGAGACCATGGGCCAGGTACTGGCCAAGTTACAGGAGACCCAGCGGCTGCAAGAGGGACAGTACCTGGGGATCAGGCAGGACCTAACAAAAATATGCACCATCCTGGTCACCATTGCAGGGGTGCTGGCTGACATGGGCAAGACCATGAGGGAGGCAGTTGCACAACAAAAGGCGCCTTACACTAGCCAAACGAGGAACAGCCTTCCACCTCCACCAGTGCTAGTGAACAGGAGGCCCTGCCACAGGACCGACAGGCCACCACCACCCCACCCCCTGCAGAAGGAGAACCACCCCTTAAACGGTCCCTGCGATCCAGGCAGAAGACAGAGAACATTGCCAAGACCCACTGTCCCACTCTGTCACCCTGTCCACCTTGAACTGCCATTGCTCCACTTCCTTTGTCCCCTTGGACAATGCACCTGTGATACCAATAGACTGGACTCTAACTGGACATTCCTCCACCATCACCCCAGCCCCTTGCACATACCCCCATACTTATTGGCACAAAAATAAACACCCTTGAAACAAATACCATACTGGAGTCAGTGAATTGAAAAATGTATTAGTACAACATTATTAATGTATTGCAACGTATAAGTTCAGTGAAATATACTACAGGATGACCTTTGGTGGGCAGCAGTACATATAGCAGGAGCCAGAATGGGGCACACAAATCTGAAAATAGAGAATCCAAAGGATACAGTCAGTGTCCATAGACAGGGGATAAGAGGCTGCCATGTACAATGTCCAAAAGACTACTGAAATGTAAAGTTGAGTTACAGTCTCTTACCTGTGTGTCACTGGAAGTACTGCTGTATAATGTTTGTTCTGTTGTCCACATCTTCTTCATCTGCCTCCTCTTCCTCACTGTCCACAGGCTCCACCGCTGCCACAAGACCATCTTCAGGCTCATCCTCCTGCAGAAAAGGCACCTGATGTCTCAAGCCCAGGTTGTGCAACATACAGCATGCCACTATGATCTAGCACACCTTCTTGGGTGAGTAGTACAGGGATCCACCTGTCAGATGGAGGCACTGGAACCTGGCCTTCAGGAGGCTGAAGGTTCTCTCAATAATCCTCCTTGTACACCCATGTGCCTCATTCTAACGTTCCTCTGCCCTTGTCCTCGCATTCCTCACTGGGGTCAGTAGCCGTGAGAGGTTGGGGTAACCAGAGTCACCTGTAAATATCGAGGGACAACTGTTAGGCACACACTAACCCTTAGGGACAACCCCATACCCAGACACCTACTTATACTGTGTGGGGACCATGGACTCACCTATTAGCCACACCCAGCGCCTCTGGAGTTGGCCCATCACATATGGGATTCTGCTATTCTTCATGATATAGGCGTCATGCACAGAGCCAGGATATTTGGCATTCACATGGGAGATGTACTGGTCCGCCAAACACACCCTCTGCACATTCATTGAGTGATAGCTTTTTCTATTCCTGTAAACCTGTTCATTTCTCCGGGGGGGACAAATGCCACATGTGTACCATCCATGGCACCAATGATGTTGGGGATATGTCCCAGGGCATAAAAGTCTGCTTTCACTGTGGCCAAATCATCCACCTGGGGGAACACAATGTAGCTGCGCATGTGCTTCAGCAGGGCAGACAACAGTCTGGACAACACGTTGGAGAACATTGGCTGAGACATTCCTGATGCCATGGCCACCGTAGTTTGAAAGGAACCACTTGCCAGGAAATGCAGCACTAACAGAACCTGCACTAGAGGGGGTATTCCTGTGGGCTGGCAGATAGCTGACATCAGGTCTGGCTCCAATTGGGCACACAGTTCTTGGATTGTGGCACGATCAAGTCTGTATGTGATGATAATGTTTCTGTCCTCCAATGTCGACAGGTCCACCAGGGGTCTGTACACCAGAGGATTCCGCCGTCTCATCATCTGCCTCAGCGGTTGTAGCCTATGGAGGAGAACGGTGAGCAGATGCTCATATTTCCACGTAGAATGCACAACTGTTGCTGAATTTAGGTCACAGAAGCAGTATGTGAAGTCGAGAGTCAGTTGATGGGCCAATGTGTGCTGGAACGAAGTTAGGTGCCATGCCATGTGCCCCCCTGAAGTGCGCTGGCATTGTGCTCCGTTGCGGTAGGCAGTCGATGACCGCCACACAACTTCACATTGGTTATTATTGGGCCCTATGGGTTCCAGGAGCCAATGGCGATGTACGCCGATGATGACCGTACGCACCACCGCGGACGTCACCGCCATTTTCTAACTATTCACTCACTTGCTACCTGACCGCCAACAGGAGAGGACCTACACTGCAAGTGCTGCTGTGACCTGCGTCTGGAAGTGACAATGGCTAGAGTGTCTGGGGAATGGGCCCCTGCCATCACTGCGGAGGAGTTGGAGAAACTGGTGGATGGGGTCCTACAGCAGTACACATTACTCTACGGTCCTCCAGACAAACAGGTGAGTACACTGTGAGCATGATGTGTGGGCAATGCATGTTTGGAGTGGTGTGGATGGAAGCCACATGTTGGGGGGTGCTGAGGCGTTCTGGCCTGAGTGCTGCATGAGAGGTGGTCAGTGTATGTGCGTCAGGGCATGGGTGGGAACTGGTGGGCAATGAGTGTGCTGGTCCGGACGGGGGAGTAATTTCCTTTTCTGCTGTCTTTTCCCTCTAGGACAGTGCCCACCAGAAAAAGGGTATTTGGCATGCCATCGCCAAGGAGGTGCGGACCCTGGGGGTCTATCACAGGTGGAGCACCCACTACCGCAAGAGATGGGAGGACCTGCGCCGCTGGACCAAGAAAATGGCAGAGGCCAAGCTGGGGCTGGCCTCCCAATGTGGAAAGGGTGCCTGTCGCACCAAGACCCCCCCCCCCTTGATGTTCCGCATCCTGGCGGTGGCCTATCTGGAGTTGGATGGGCGCTTGAGGGCATCACAGCAGCCACAAGGGGGTGAGCACAGATTCTGAATCCTGACTTTGCTCGCTTTAGGAGCTAGCTGGGTGGGGGATGTGGGCTCTGGGTGCCCCATAGGCCAGGGCAATCATGGCAGGGTAGGTCCCTTGTATGCAGGCTCTGAAGCACTCCTACCCCAATGGTACAAGTGGGCAACACCTACTGGGCAGGAACCTGTGGGTGTCAGGTGTGCAGATGCTTGCGTTAGGCATTGTACCCCATGGGCTGGTGACTACCTTAGTGATTGGTTGGGCATGGCCTAGTGCATAGGGCAGCTCCCTGAGTGTTGTGTACGCCAACGGTAGTGTTGTTGCTGGCATTGACCAAGTGTATACTGTGTCTCTCCCCCCCTTTTTGTTTTGTCACCCTGTCCTTGTGTGCATTATCATCATCTGGCAGAGGAGCAGAGGCACCGGTGACGGAGGGAGCTACATCCCACATGGGCCTGGAGGCCGAATCCACTGAGGGTGAAGGCACCAGTGGGACAGAGGGCGATGGGAGCTCCATGACGGGGACAGGAGGGAAGACCAGTGACAGCGGCTCCTCCTCCAATAGAAACTCCCTGGTGGTGGCAGACACCTCTGTGCCCACCCCAACAACAGGTACAGCCGCCACCCCCCCACCAGCACCGTCCTTCCAGCAGCCCTTCAGTGTGTTTCCCATGCCCGCTCACCCAGAAGGGTGGGCATCTCTTTCGCCCCTGGCACCTCAGGCCCTGCCCCAGTCAGCAATGCTGCCCTCAGTGAGGAGACTATTGACCTCCTGAGATCCCTCACTGTTGGGCAGTTAACCATTCTGAATGCCATCCAGGGTGTCGAGAGGCATTTGCAACAAACAAATGCATACCTGGAGGGCATTCATTCTGGCGTGGCGGCCCAACAGAGAGCATTTCAGGCTCTGGCCTCAGCACTGATGGCAGCCATTGTCCCTGTGTCCAGCCTCCCCCCTCCAACTTGTACTACTCAGACCCAAACCCCTTAACCCCAGCCTATTCCAAGCACACCGTCAGATCAGCATTCACCCAAATCAACACACAAAAGTGGTTCAGGCAAACATAAGCACCGCACTTCATCTCACAGGCACTCACACAAGCACCATACCCATGCAAACACACCAACATCCACTGCCTCCACTGTGTCCCCATCCGCCTCATCGTCCACCTCCCTCCCAGTAGCATCTCCACTCACACCTGCACAAACTACATCTTTATCCACTACATCCATCGCCAGCACGCCCATCACAACACACCCCTCACGAGCAGTCACCACAGTGTGTCTGTGACCCGTCCTCCCAAAGTACACAAACGCAAGCACCCACCCACCCACCGAACAGCCATCCAGCTCACAACAGCATCCAGCCCATGCACCTTCACCCAAACTCAGCAGATGTACACCTCCTATAACCACTCCCTCTTCCTCCACTCCCAAACCCTCTCCATCTTCCCGTCCCAGTGTGTCTAAGAAACTTTTTCTGGCAAACTTTGACCTCTTCCCTACGCCTCCCCCCTCGTCCTTCCCCTCGGGCCAGGGTGTCCAGATCCGAGGCCAGCACCTCAGCCACCAAGCTGGCATCCACTGTGGTACCTGCAAGTCCCAGGGGATCAAAGGGGGCACCCGTCAAGGCTGCCAGTGTGCCACCCACCCCTGCAAAGGACCAACCCATTCCACCACCTGCTAAGGTGAAGAAGGGACCAGCATGCAGCACAGCCAAGAAGGATGACCCACCCATCAAGGCCTCCTCCAAAACTCAAGCTGCCAGTGCCAAGGTCCCAGCAGCATCTGCAAAGGTGGGGAGGGGGAAGAAAACCCTAGGCAAGACACTTCAGGCCTCTGATCCTCCAGGTGAGGGACTGGTGCCCACCATTAGTACCGACGGCCCCGAAACCTGTACCGCAGAAAGCACTGCTGCAGGCACCGCTGCCTGCAGCGCCATCTGCCCCGCCACTTGCACCGCCACCTGCACCGCCGCTGCCACAACAACTGTAGCAGCATCATCCACAGTGGGCAGCCGTCCGAGGCTGCAGGAGATGGCCTGGTGTCTCCCTCCACCACTACCAGCACCTGCACCATGGGCAGCACCGGCAGCATCTCAGCCGCAGACACAGCCGCAAGCACGCCACCTGCACCGCCATCTGCACCGCCACATGCCCAGCCGGTGCCAATACATCCAGTCATCTTTCAGCAGCAGCATCCCCAGTGGGCAGCCGTCCGGGGATGCAGGAGGCGGCCTGGACCCTCCCCCCACCACTTGAAGCACCAGCACCACCACTACCAGCAATTTGCAGCCTTAGTTGCGCAGGATGGAGTCTGGCTCTGCCTCCATGGAGTATCATGCTACCTGTACCCTGCACATCTCATGCCTCAGACACCCAGGTGAGGGAATGGGAACTGCCACACCCCAGGTGCAGCATCACTGGGCACAAGGCCCCCTCCAGAACCAGTGGAGAAATGCATCCACTCACCTTATCCTTGGCAGGATGAAGCAGACTGGGTCCAAGGCCCCCTCCAGAACCAGTGGTGATATGCATCCACTATCACTTTCCTTGGCAGAATGAAGCAGACTGGGCACAAGGCCCCCTCCAGAACCAGTGGAGATATGCATCCACTATCACTTTCCTTGGCAGGATGAAGCAGTCTGGGCACAAGGCCCCCTCCAGAACCAGTGGATATATGCATCCACTCACCCTATCCTTGGAAGGATGAAGCAGACTGGGCACAATGCCCCCTCTAGAACCAGTGGAGATATCCATCCACTATCACTTTCCTAGGCAGGATGAAGCAGACTGGGATCTGGGACCCCTCCAGAACCAGTGGAGTTATGCATCCACTGTCACTTTCCTTGGCAGGATGAAGCAGACTGGGCACAAGGCCCCCTTCAGAACCATTGGCGATATGCATCCACTATCACTTTCCTTGACAGGATGAAGCCGACTGGGCACAATGCCCCCTCCAGAACCAGTGGAGATATGCATCCACTCACCCTATCCTTGGCAGGATGAAGCAGACTGGGCACAATGCCCCCTCCAGAACCAGTGGAGATATGCATCAACTATCACTTTCCTTGGCAGGATGAAGCAGACTGGGCACAAGGCCACCTCCAGAATCGGTGGGCAAACCCCCCAAATTAGAGACTGTGGCTTTGCACTCCCCAGGAACAAGCAGTGGGCAAATCACCCACTAGAGAGACTGTGGCTTTGCAATCCCCAGGACCAAGCAGTGGGCAAACCACCCAGTAGAGAGACTGTGGCTTTGCACTCCCCAGGACCAAGCAGTGGGCAACCCACCCACTGGAGAGACTTGAGAGACTGTGGCTTTGCACTCCTCAGGACATCGCTGTGGTGTTGTGCCATCTTCCGGATGAGGTGCCCTGCATTCCCTTCCCCCTGAGGTGCCTATGTGTTTTCGACCTGATGCCCCTGCAGTGTTCTCTCCGTTTTGAGGCAGGAGTCAAGTGTGGGCTTCGCTCATGATTGTTTTGCCCACTGGGCCATAAACATTTGCAAAGGACAGTGTACGGCCTTCTGTACATATTGTAAATATTTGTATATACTGTTTTTTCTAATCGTTAACTTTATCTGCATATTTCAAAATATCACTATTTGCACTCAATTCCTTTTGTCCTTGCGTTCTTCCAGGGGGTTATGGGGTGTAAATGTACTGTTGCTGCATGTGTTTGTGTGTATGGTGTTGTGGGTGAGGGTGGGGGTGTTGCATGTTGCATGTGTGTGCCACTCTCTTTTTCCTCCCCCCTCCCTGTGTGCTAGGTGCAGTACTCACTGTGGTCGTCACCGCCGCCGTATTAGCAGATACACCAGCATCGGCAGGACCTGCAGCTCGGGCTCCATGGCTTCCTGGTTCTTTGTTGAGTGTCGAAGGGTGAGTGGTTTCCCTTGAAAACACTGTTTCTGCCGTGCTTTTGATAGCATTGGTACTGCCCTGGAAAAGCTGGCAGATTGGTGGGTTGTGATAGGGTGGGCGGTACATTGCCTTCTGCCTGTCTGTTGGCGGTTACCGCCGCGATGTTTGTTGCTACCGCCGTGGCGGTCGGAGTGTTAAAGTGGCTGTCTATGATGGTGGTTTCCGCTGTGGTCGTGATCCCATTTTTTTAATCACTGGCCTGTTGGCGGTATTACCGCAGCTTTAACACTGACCGCCAGGGTTGTAATGAGAACCACCATCCTATATGGCCTACACCATACCCATACACCAACTTTTACTGGGTGGGAACCAGGGCTCACCTATTAGGCACACCCTGTGCCTCTGTACTTGGCCCATCACATTTGGGATACTGCCATTACTCAGGACAAAGGCATCATGCACCGACCCTGGATAATTAGCATTGATGTGGGAGATGTATTGGTCCGCCAAGCACACCATCTGCACAGTCATAGATTGGAAACTCTTACGATTCCTGAACACCTGTTCATTCTGGTGGGGGGGGGACAAATGCAATATGTGTTTCGTCAATCGCCCCAATTATATTGGGGATCTGTTCCATTGCATAAAACTCAGCCTTCACAGTGGCCTAAATCCTCTACCTGGAGGAATGCAATGTAGCTGCGCATGTGTTTAATCAGGGCAGACAACACTCTTGTCAGCACTATTGAGAACATTGGGTGTGACAATCCTGCTGCCAAGCCCACTGTCACTTGGAAAGAACCAGTTGCCAGGAAATGGAGCACTGATAGAACTTGCACAAGAGGGGGGATCCCAGTGAGATGACGGATAGCAGATATCAGGTCAGGCTCCGATTGGGCATACAGCTCTGTGAATGTGGCTCTGTCCTGTCTATAGGTGAGTATTATGTGCCTGTCCTCCAGTGTAGCCAAGTCCACCAGGGGTCTGTACATGGGGTATGTCTCTATCTCCTATTCAGCCTCAGCGGTAGGAATCTAAGGGACAAAATAGTGAGGAGGCTGTCACAAACTGAACAATGGAGCCACAATAGTAGTTTGCAATCTGTAAACATGTAATGGGTCAGTGTGATTTGTCCAGTATGTGCCTATTTCTCCTGTGACGCAGCATTATTCCATAGGCCTGCCCCCCCTGAAATGGTGTCTGCCTGTCCTGTGTGGAGGGACAAGTGGAAGTGAGGTAATGCCGCTGACGTTGTGCGCCATGGCGGGAGGTGGTCGGGAACCGCCGTGCAATTCAGCATTGGTTAATATTAGGCCTTTTGGGGTACAGTGGCCAATGGTGATCTACGCCAGTGGTGACGGTATGCACCGCCGCGGACATGATCGCCATTTTCTATCATGTTCCTCACTTGTTTCCTGACCTTCCATAGTAGAGGACCTACACTGCAAGCTTCTGTGAACTGTGTCTGGAACCTACCATGCCCTGTGTGACAGGGGAAAGGGCCCCAGCCTTCACTTTGGAGAAATTGGAGAGACTGGTGGATGGGCTCCTACCCTAGTACGGGCTGCTGTATGGGCCTCTAGACCAACAGATGAGTACACTGTGGGCACGATGCATGTGGCATGCATGTATGGAGGTGTGTCTGAAGGCATTGTGTAAGGGGGGATGGATGTCCTCCTGTCAGGGTACACATTGAGTGCTGGGCTATGTGCATGCCAATAGTGCTGAAAACAGGTATGGTGGGCCATTTGTGTAACTGGCTGGACTGTTTGTCTAATGGTGTTTTCCTGTCTGTATTGCCTCTGCAGGTCAGCGTCCATCAAAAGAAGGGTATATGGCATGCCATTGCCAAGGAGGTGCGGACCCTGGGGGTCTATGGCAGGCAGAGCACCCACTGTCGCAAACGGTGGGAGGACCTGAGATGCTAAGCATGGAAGACCGTGGAGGTCCAGCTGGGGATGGCCTCCCAACAAGGAAGGGTGCCCGTCCTGACCCCCCCCCCTGATGGCTCGCATACTGGCGGTGGCCTATCCTGAGCTGAATGGGCACTTGAGGGAATCACAACTGCCGCAAGGGGGTGAGTACAGTGGCCATCATTGAAGGAAATGGCAGGAGGCGTGATATCTGGGTGGTGGTTGACTGTCAGCGGGTGCCCCTAGGCCAGGCCAGACATAACAGCCTAGGTCCTCTGGTGGCTAAGGGTCTGAAGGGGAAATACTGCCTACCGAGCTTGTTAGCATCCACTACTGGTCAGGGCTGCATGGGTCCCAGGTGTGTTGCAGTTGGCGGTGTGTGCTCCTCCCCATGCTTTGGTGGCTAGAAATTTCACTGGTAGTGCAATGCATAGTGCGTAGGCCTGTACCCTGTGTGTGAAAGTGCTGTGTACGCCAATGGTGGTGTTGGTGCAGACACTGACCCAGTGTATCCTTTGTTTCTCTGCCCCCCTTTATTGTTTTGTGATCCTGTCCTTATGTGCATTAGCATCATCTGGCAGAGGAGCAGAGTCACCGGTGATGGAGGGAGCTGTATCCCACAGGACCCAGGAGGCAGAGTCCACTGACACTGAGGGCACCAGTGGGAAGGAGTGCGAGGGGAGCACCATGGTGGAGACTTGAAGGGACAATACAGACTCAGATACCTCCTCCGATGGGCGCTCCCTGGTGGTGGCGGACACCTCTGTGACCACCCCAGCTACAGCCGACACCCCCTGTACCAGCACTGCCCTGCCAGCAGCCCCTCAGTGAGTTTCCTGTGCTTGCTCACCCAGGAGGGTGGGCCTCTCCTTCACCTCAGGCACCTCAGGGACTGGCCCAGTGAGTTCTGCTGCCCTGAGTGAGGAGGCTATTGACCTCCTGAGATCCATCTCTGTAGGGCAATCAACCACTGTGAATGCCATCCAGGGGCTGGCAGCCCAGATGCAGCAATCTAATGCATTCCTGGAGGAAATTCACAGTGGATTGGCGGCCCAAAAGAGATCAATCCAGGCTCTGGCCTCCTCTCTGATGGCAGCCATTGTCCCTGTTTCAACCATCCCCCAGCCGACTACCACTTCCCAGTCCCATTCTCCTCAACCCCAACCCATCCCAAGCACACAGCCAGACGAGCATGCACACAGGACAACACCCAAAAGTGTCACAGGCAAACACAAGCACCACACTTCATCCCAGAGGCACTCACACAAACAACATTCAATTCCAGGCACAACAACATCCACAATTTCCACTGTCTCCTCCTCCTCCTCCTCCACATCCCACCCAGTTACGTCCACACTCACACCTGCATGCACTAAATCATCATCCACTACCTGCATCATCACCACACCAAGCATAACACACACCTCACTGGCAGACACCTCCACAACATCCATGCACGCGTCCCCTGTGTCCTCTCCCACTGTGTCTGTCTTCCCCTCCTAAAGTACACAAATTCAAGCCCTCAGACACCCAACTGCCATCCACCTCACAACAGCATACAACCCATGCACCTGCACCCAAATCCAGCAGACAAACATCTCCAACAACCACTCCCTCATCCTCCACTCCCATTTCTTCTCCATCTTCCCATCCCAATGTCCCTAAAAAGCTTTTCCTTTCCACCATTGACCTCTTCCCTAACCTTTCCCACTGTCCTGCACATATGGCCACGTTATCAAGAACCCAGCCAAGCACCTCAACCACACAGTCCACAGGCCCAGTTCCATCAGCACCTACTTGTGTTTCGAAAGGATTTCAGGCCACAAATACTGAAGGGGAAGGGGCCTGCACCAGCCATCAAAAAGGGGAAGGAGCCTGCAGCAGACAGCAGAAAGGGGAAGGAGCCTGCACCAGGCAGCAGAAAGGGGAAGGAGCCTGCACCAGGCAGGCAGCAGAAAGGGGAAGGAGCCTACACCAGGCAGGCAGCAGAAAGGGGAAGGAGCCTGCACCAGGCAGCAGAAAGGGGACGGAGCCTGCACCAGGCAGCAGAAAGGGGAAGGAGCCTGCACAAGCCAGCGGAATGGGGAAGGAGCCTGCACCAGCCACAAAAAAGGGCAAGGAGCCTGCACCAGCAGCTGTCACAGAGCCCCCACCGCCATCCGTGGTTGTGCAGCCATCAGTGAGTTCAGAGGCTGAGCAGGAGCCTCCCACTACCACCATCAGAGGGTGCAGTGGCTGAACAGGAGCCTCCCAATACCACCACAGTGCAGCCATCGAAGGGTGCAGAACCAGTGGGCCAGTTACCCACGTGAGAGACTGTTGCCTTGCACTCCGCAGGACCAAGCACAGGGCATGTTCCCCCCTCCAGAACCAGTGGGCTAGTCACCCACTCCAGAGACTGTGGCCTTGCACTCACCAGGACTAAGCACAGGGCATGTTTCCCTCTTCAGAATCAGTGGGCAAGTCACCCACTTGATAGACTGTGGCCTTGCATTCCCCAGGACCAAGCACAAGTCATGTTGCCACCTCCAGAACCAGTGAGTAAGTCACCCACTTGAGAGACAGTGTCCTTGCACTCCCAAGGACCAACCACAGGGCATGTTGCCCCCTCCAGAACCAATGGGCAAGTCACCCACTCGAGAGACTGTGGCCTTGCATTCCCCAGGACCAAGCACAGGGCATGTTGCCCCCTCCAGAACCAGTGATCTTGTTTCCGCATCCAGCTGACGTGCCCCGCTCCCCCTGAGGTGCCTACCTATTTGCCAACTGATGCCCCTGCAGGGCTCTCTCCATATTGAAGCAGGGAACCAGTGGGGCCTTGGACTTTGTCCTGTGGCCATGAGGCCCCTGTGAACTGAGGACTGGGCAGTGTCCCTTTTTGGATCATTTATACATATCTGTTGCATTGCCAAATTGTTTTATTAATTTTGTGTTGATCCTATTACAATCACTTTAGTGAATTCCTGTTGTCCTTGCATTATTCAGCCAATTAACGGGGATAAATTGTTTTTGTAGTGCAGATGGTTGTGCGTATGGTGTGTGTGTGTATGGTGTGTGTGTGGTGTGTGTGTGTCACTCTCGTTTTCCTCCCCCTCCCCCTTGTGTGCTAGGCGGCTGTACTCACTGTCTTCGTCTTCGCCGGCTTTGGTGTTTGTGGTGGAGTATAACGAAGAAGGTCATCGGGAATACTTGCACTTCTGGTTCCATGGTGGCGTGGTTCTTCCCTGTGTCTCCAATGGTGACTCCTTTCACTTCTGTGATGTGTTTCCACCAGGCTTTTGATGCGTTTGTGCCGCCCCGGAAAAGGTGGCGGATTGCCATGTCATAATATGGTGGGCGGAACTTTGTCTTCCGTCTGGCTGTAGGCGGCTACCGCTGTGGTGACTGTTGTTTCTGCCCTGCGGTCAGTGTGGTACATTGGCTGTCTTTCGGAGGTATAACTGCCATGGTCATTATTTGGCAGTAGTTACCGCCAGCCTGTTGGTGGTATTACCGCCACTTTATGACCGACCGCCAGGGTCGTAATGAGGGCCTATGTCTTCTTTTTTAAGAAAGTTTTGCACAGGTTGATACAGTGTGCCAAACATAGGACCCTGAAAAAGCCACCATCTGCCATGGCCTTGACTGTGTCACTGCCATTGTCCGTGGCAATAAATCCAACTCGAAGACCTCTGGGTCACAGTGATTCAGACACCTTGCTATTAAATTCCGCCAATATGATTGCAGCTGTATGTGACTTCTCCATAGCGAACATGGCTACAGTTGCATGCCGTCAAACGCTTTAAAAAAATTTCCTCAGGGCCAAGACCTGTAGACCAGAAAAGAGATCCAGTGTGCAGTGATTCACGTGTAATCAGTCGCCTGAAAACCGGCCCACATGTCTGTCATCAGGTGGATATTGTAATCAACACTTTGCTACAAAGCTAGTCTAACCAATTGCAGCACATTGTGATGCAGCGCTGGAACAGCAACTCTGACAAAATAGGTCAGACTTTAAAGCTTCCATTTCAGGTAGAGGGCTGCTATAAACTTTTAGAATCCCACTCCTTCCACAAAAGAAAAATGGAATCAACTTTCTTTGGGACCATCTTAGCTAGCTCTAGGTTGGCAGTGGCACTAAGATGCACAAGCAAGAGTTTGGTGCCTATGGACCAAAGTAACCTTAAGGCCTTCTCTTTGACAGTACTGCGGGCGATGTAGGGGTCTCTTTTCTTGTACACCTAAAAACAACCAAGCAGGAAACACATGCAGTTAATTAAAGGTGGCATTGTTGCAGCAGGTTGAAAATAGTACAGAGAAATGCAAACATAGTGAGGTTGGTTACTTATGTAATATACCTAGTATTTAATCAAACATTGTAAAGGCAAACCCCACCACCACACCATAAAAAAATTACATTTCAAACCAGACAGCACAACAGGCAGATCTTGCGCTTTACCTTATTTCCATCTGTTTTAGGAGACACCTGGGACAGTCGGACTGAGGTGCATGGATAAATGGTATAGTCCTTCAAATAAAATAACCTATGATGGCAAAGTGGTCCAGGGGAAATGGAATAATCACTAACAAAATGAATTATGCTGTTGAATTGTCTGCCGTGCTCCACAGCCATGGTGTCCTGGAGGAAATGGAGTTACACTTAAGAAACTGAGGGCTTGATTTATAAAAAGTTAGCGCCACCTTTACGTCTTTTTTTGATACATAATTATATTTTGTAAGTTTGTGCCGCTTCTGTGTCAAAAAGTGACGTAAAGACAGTGCTAACTTTTCATAAATCAGGCCCTGAATGCTGTAGTGCAGCTGTGCATCTTTGGTGGATGGATGGATGAATGGATAGAAGAATGGAATGGATCAGATGGATGGATCAAGACAAAATGCAGAATTAAACACATTTTTTAACTAAAATAAAAAATTATATAAAAAACATATCAAATCTAAATAAAAAAAAATAAAACATTAAAATTAAATATAAAATATATATATAAATATAAAAATTAAAATAATAAAGAAATTAAAAAATTAAAACAAAAAAGTAAAAACAAAATATTAAAAGAATAAAGCTAAAATTTAAAACTTAAAATATAAAAAATACATTTAAAAAAATGAAATAAATTTTTTAATTAAAATTACATTAAAATTAAAAATAAGAATGTAAAAAACTAAAATTCAAAACAATAAAAACAGAAACTTAAAAAGCAAATGATCAATGATTAGCGATGTTTGTATGTGAGCCTATGTCAAAGACACACTGCCTGCACAGTGTACGCATAAAATGGCTGCCAGCCAGCCACATGGTCAGACACCAACCACAAGGAGCAAGGAGGAAGCATGGATAACAAAGAACACATGCAAGCGTATGGCAAAGGGACACTGGCTGTACGCACAAAATGGCTGTCAGTCACAAGGTCAAACAACAAGGAGCAAGGTGAACAAAGAAAAACACATGCATGCCTATGGCAAAGGGACACTGGCTGCATGCACAAAAGGGCTGACAGACAACCACATGGTCAAACAACAACAAAGAGCAAGAAGGAAGCACGGAGAACAAAGAACAAATGCAAGCTAAAGGCAAGGGAGACTGGCTGGATAGACAAAATGACTGCCAGCAAGCCACGTGTCAAGCAAAAACAAAAAGGAGCAAGGAGGCATGGCAAACGAAGAACACATGCAAGCCTATGGCAAGGGGACACTGGCTGGATGGACAAAATGGCTGCCTGCCAGCCAGCCACATGGTCAAATAACAACAACAAGGAGCAAGGAGAACAAAGAATAACACATGCAAGCCTATGGCAAAGGGACACTGGCTGCATGCACAAAATGGCTGCAAGCCACATGGTAAAACAACATCCTCCTATGCCATCAAATATTATTACCCCACAATATATACAGTTTTTGCAAAGAAAATGTAACACAAACAACAGCCATCACTGTAAATTTACTCCAATGCCATCCCTGCCCTAAATTAAGTTTTAAAAACACATACCACTGAAACATTTATTTCATGCAATCATGATGACTACTAGTACTGGGCCGACTGGCTAAATGGCCCTTTGGAAATTTAGACCGCATATTAAAATAATATTGCAAATGTTACAAACATGTAGAAAAGGTACTGAGCTGTGCAACAATTTTCATTTACAAAAAGTGAAAAATCAATGAAATGCAAAATAAATATTAACTAGGCCCACACTTAAACTCCAGGCCACCCACCACTATACATTTTTAAAATCAAATTATAGTAAAAAGAAATACTGGTGCATACCCAAGCAAACAAACAACAACAACCGTATTTAATATAGTTTTAGAACAAAAACAAAGTCTTTAAATCCAAAAGTACATCTAGGTGACAAAGGGAGTAATCCTTCCACTTGGAAATCCAAGTGAAAAGTGACTAGGGGATGGACAAAGCACTGGGAGGTGCCTGCTGGACAAAAAGAGGAAGTTGGAGTCTCTGGCACACTTACTTCCTCTTTGAAAAAAAAGGCTCCTCAATCTGAAAAAACAAATTGCAGGGTCCATTGTCGAAGAAAAGCTAATCAAAAAGCTCTTTTTGACTAGATTTAGTGCCTCTGGAGTAGAACATTTATTTCAGAAGTGAGTTTGCACTCGCAAGCGGCCTGTTTTGGTCACCAGCCCCGGCTGGAAGCAATGTGAGAGAATGCAAAGTCTTGCGCATGCTCGCTAGCAGCCAGGTGAATCTGGCAAGTGCAAACAAAGTCCGCTCTGCACCAGAGAGAATTCAGGAACTCCACGCCACTCCGTGTAGCACGGAGTGTCTGAATTCCCCAATTTCCACCAGCAGAGCGGAATTCTTCGCTCAGGCCTAGTTATCTCTAGATAAAGAAAGGGCAATTACTTGTTTATAGTAATTGAAGTGAAAAAAAGAAGATTCCTACCATTCAATCACTCCAAAAAGTGGTCTAGGGTCTTTGATCTCCTCTCCGTATTGGGAGGATATTGTCTATAATGCAATGCCAAAGTCTGACATGGTTCTTCCATGGCTTGTCTGGCCCCAAAATAAATTTCCTCTCAAATTCTGATACATACAGACAGGCCAAGTTTGCTGCAAATGTACTGTCCATAGGCTTACCATTGGACTGAAGATAAATATTTCTTTTACATTCAGTTTCTGGTCAGTGCTATCCGTGCCAGATCTAATATGAAGGATCTTGGAGTTCTAATGCCCCATACTTGTTGATATAGCATATCTTCAATCACCCTCAGAGTTTCTTCCTGGGGGATATTCGTATAGAAGGACTCGATATCCAAGCCCTCCAGGAAGTCCCTGTCTGGGTCAAATTCCATGTCTTTGATCAGATTCGGAATGTCCCTAGTATCCTTTGTATAGGATTCTATCCCTTTGGCCAATGGTTTGAGGATAAAATCACAAAATTGTGATGGGGTTCTAAAAGTGGCCCAATTCCAGATACTATGGGGCACCCTGGAGGTGGTCTTGTAGGTTTTTGTACCCTTGGAAGTGTATAGAAATATGGGATCACTGGCGTCTCATTACACAAAAACGCTCCTTCATTCCATGTGCCCATTATTCAGTGCTTCATCCCCCATCGTTCCAATTTCCCTCTGTAATTCCTTCATAGGATCTATTAACAGAATTTTGTAATTCGGTTCATCTGATAGTAACCACAATCATTCCTGATCATAAGCTTCTTTTGTCTGAATTACAATCGCTCCTCCTTGTCAGCAGGTTCAATGGCTATATTGGGGTTCTGTTTGAGTTCTTGTATGGCTTCTTCCTCAAGTCTTGAGAGATTCCTAAAGGATTTGTAAGCCATCTTTCCTATTCATTCAACTTCATATGTCACTGCCTGCTCAAATGCTGCCACTTCTGATGGTAGTTGGGCCAACATTGATGTGAAGGTTGATCTTGGATGAAGGGTGGTATCTCCCTGCGATTTCAAAACATCTTCTCTGTTGTCAAAGAGGTACCTTAGATGTATCCTTCTGAAAAATTCTGAGAATTTCTGGTTCATTTTAAAACGTGTTTACCATGTTAGTGGGGACAAACCCCAAGCCTCTATTCAGAACTTTCTTTTTGGCTTCAGATAGGGCCGTATCTGACAAATTCATAATCAGATTCAGTTCTCGCTGGTCCTAGGCACGAATTCCCAGGACATGGTCCTGGTTAATCTCTGGTTGAGGTGTCCCATTGGACCCGTTCCTTTCTCTGTCTTCCTCTTCCTCTGCCTCTCCCTAAAAAGGTTGGGGATTCTTTTGTTATTGAAAGGGTTGCAACTGCTGTAAATGTGGGAGAATTGGTGGCCATCCATAGCCTGGACCCAAGTGTGAGGGCGGAGGGGAGAATTGAACTGTGTTTGTCCCCAGTAGGTGCCTTTTCCTCTCCCTCTTAGTCTGTATTCATAGTACATATTAAAATATTTTGCCCCACTCCAATCCAAAACAATCTACCCTACTCCAATCTGCCCTTCTGCAATCCAAACCAATCTGCCCACTCCAATCCAAAGTAATCTGTTCCATTCCAAGATAATCTGCCCCACCCCAATTCAAAACAATCTACCTCACTCCAATCTCCACTCTGCTCTGCACTTCAAACCAATCTGTCCCACTCCAGTCCAAAACAATCGGTTCCAATCCAAAACAAACTGCCCACTCCAATCTGTTCCTATTCAATCAAAAATAATCTGGTTTACTCCAGTCTGCCCCACTCCAATCTGCCCCCTCCAATCCAAAACAGTCTACCCCAGTCCAATTCCCCCCACTCCAATCCAAACCACCTCACCCCAATCCAATTCACCCCACTCCACCCCAACTCACCCCACTCCAATCCCAATGCACTCCAATCCACCACAATTAACCCCAATCTACACCCTCCAATCCACTCCACTCCAATCCACCACAGTCAACCCCACTCCAATCCACTCCACCCCACTCTTGTCCACTCCACCCCTCACCAGTCCAATCCACCCCACCCCACCCCACCCCACATCAATCCAACCCACTCAAGTCCAATCTACCCACTCCAGTCCAACCCACTCCAGTCCAAGCCACCCCACTCCAATCCAACTCAACCCTCTCTAGTCCAATCCACTCCACTCCAATCCAACCCATTAAATCCAATCCAGTCAACTCAGCCTACTCCAATCCATTCCTCTCCAATTCACGGCATCCCAATCCACTCCAATCCAATCCACCCACCAACTCCAATTCACCCCACGCCAATCTAATCCACTTTTATCCATCCTATTTCAGTCCAATGCAGACCACGTTATGCCACCAAACTCCAATCCAATCCACCCCACTCCAATCCAATCAACCCCTCAACATCCAATTCAGCCATTGTAATCCACCCCACTTCACTCCAGTCAATCCACCCAACTCCAATCCAATCCATCCCACACGAATCCACCTTACTCCAATCCAATCCACCCCACATTAATCCAGTGAACCCACTCCAATCCAATCCACCCCACTCCAATCCAGTCCACCCTACACCCATTCAATTCAGCCACTCCAATCCATCCCACTTTACTCCAATTCACCTCAATCCACTCCACTCAAATCCAGTCCACTCAAATCCAGCCCACTCAAATCCAATCTACCCCAATCAAAATCACCCCACTCAAATCCAACTCACCAGAATCAAATCTGCCCCAACCTACCTCTCTCCAATTAACCTCAATCCATTCTAATCCACTCTAATCCAGTCCTGCCCACAGCAATCCAATTCATCCACTATACTCAAATCCACCCCACTCCACTCCAGTCTAATCCGCCACTTCAATCCAATCCAGTCTAATTCACCCCACTCCAGTCCAATCCACCCACCTAATCCAATCTACTCTACCCCAATCTACCCCATCCTAATCCAATCCACCCCACCTCTATCCAATCCACTTCACTTCAAACTGTCCACACCAGCCTACTCCATTCTGATCTACCCCACTCCATTACAGCCACTCCAGTCCACCCCACCTTACTGCAGTCCACCTTCACTCAATGCGTAACACAACAGAACTAGAGGGAACAGCAGCAAAAACAACCAACCCTCGTTTCTTGGCCACCTGGCTACAAAGCAATAGCAAATTACAGTTTCTTATCGGAAATGTCTATTTCCCAATAAGACTCATCTACAACAATAAATACCCCCTTGAATAAATTATCATATCTCACTGACTCTAATTTGACCTCAAAATTTTGATAACTGGAGTCTTGAACGAATGCATCTTACTTACCACAAATTACACTCAAACCAACAGTTCGTTTCACCTTCACTTCATTATTTTTCAAGTAGAGATGAACACATATCTTTCTAAATTAATAGGAAAGACACTTTATATTTTCTTCAACAACCTTGGTTTTAGAACTTTAAATGACCTTAGTACTAAGGCATACAACATCAGAGCATTCTTTGACTTTTTATTTATATGTGCAGCAAACTACCATTGTTGCTAGGAATTTCAAATATTAACAAAATATGAGTGACCACAATCCCCAGCACATCATTCTCCATCTCAAAAATCAATCCTACAGCAATGGTAAAAGGAGCACCTAATTTCTCACAACTTTAGGATAAGGGGGAATGTTCTATTCACCAATAAATTAGGTCAACTTCATACACAGCCTTCTTTCAATAGTATGTTGAACCCCGCTTCTACAAATGGAACTAACCATTTAACTCGGATATCTGAATGGAAGCTCTTCCTCCACAACATACTTAACCTTATCTCAACAGCTGCCAGAAGCAACCTACTCCTGATAAAATGAAGGAAGACATCGCCATATTTTACCCAAATACTAGCACAGGAAAAGAACCACAAGAAAAATTAAGACTGTTTCTCAAAGACCAGGACTAGCATGATTGTAACAACACAATAAAACAATTAAAGCATTACCTGAAATAAGCTGTTGCCAATATTTCACAAACCAAATATGATGACCAAGGATAGCACTACAAGAACTAGGTAAAATAAGGCTCTAGGAAATTCTGGATACTAATTAGTCGGGGCTCAGAATATATAAAACATAATTGGATTGTAACATCCCCTATGGAAAATTGATCAATTAATTGTAGAACTAAATGCATCAAGTCAAATTCCTATGTGCAATACTTCCACTATGCTTTATGGAAATAGTTATGCTACTAGTAAGGAAACACCTCAAATAATTAACAACTGCCAACCTTCTAGAGCTCTTGCACCAAATGGTATTCAAATAATGATCATTATGGACAATCTGCCAGTATGAAATACAATGTTGGAACAACTTTTTTCAAACAACATAAATTCAAGACATGTACAAAAATACTGGAAAGGCTCTCTACTCCACCATTTCACAAAAAGGGCACCATGAGGATCTGAAAAACTACTTTTTAATAGCTCTTCTTGATACTGATGGAAAATTATTTGCTAAGTTCTTATACCAAAAATTAGCAGATGTGGCAGAAGAAAACAAAATACTCAAAGCTTATCAAACAGTATCAAACCAGTATGTTCACCACTTAATAACACATTTGCCTTAAACAAACGTCTTAGAAAATCTGAAAGGAAAGAAAACAATCTCTTGTTTTGTATTATAGACAACTGAATCAACAGAAGTAATCAATGGCAAACATTAAAGGCTTGGGGGAATAGATAATGCTGTATTACACTTTTAAGGAAATTGTTCAATGAGACCTGAGTTCAAGTAAAAGTGTCAAACAGTCCTTCTCTTACTCCAAGAATCCCAACTTTTATTGGTTTAAAACAAGGATGTCTGCTTAGACCTCTGTTATTCTCTTTATATTTAGCTGACTTGCCAAAACACCTTGATCCCTTGCCTAGCTTCCCATCTGAGCTAGCACTTAAATTAGCCACCTGGCATATGCAGATGATCTTGTTATTCTTTTTCAAACCCAACGAGATTTCAAACATCTGCTTAATCATTTTAACAAATACAGCAAAAGCAACTGTTTTACAGTTAATCTTACAAAAACTCAAATTATTGCATTTGGAAAATTTGCTAAAAGTGTCAACTTAACAATAGAGCTAGTAGGATCTTACTCTTACTTCAGAGTAACCATTGATGAATGTCTAAATTGGAGTGAGCATCTTCAGAAAGTTAAAATCAAATTCAATGAGACTACCATTGTCCTAGAACTATTTTCAGCACAGTAAGGAGAAAGAGCATTTGGTTACTGCTGTTAACATGAAACTGACCACCTATCCATTTTTATTTCTTCCCAAGTTTCTAGCTGAATACCATGTGGGACCTAGACTTAATTTTCATCAGATATATCCACCAGATTCTCAACTTGAGGACTTCAACACCACACTGTCATATAAGATACAAACTGGGCCTAATATCTCTACACTCATTAATTAATATAGCTCTAATGAACTATATCTGTGAATGCAGAATGGTGACAGAAAACAGATTAAACAAACACATTTTAGCTGAAATACATCTCAGTAAATCAATTCATCCAACAACAGTCATCATCGACCATGATTTACCATCACTGGATTCATTATCAAAGCTCAACAAGATGACTCTGTAACAACTAATTTGGAAGAAAATAAGAGAAATTTCCCAACTTAGTTCCCTACTGTTATCAGCTACATACAAATCGGCACAGCTGGTTCAAGAATCTTACACCGCTAATTGACAGCAAGATCTGGACTCCAACCTTGAAGCAAACATAAATAACTCTTATTTTCAATTTTATTTGCTGTATATCAATCTTCCTAATTGAAGGAATCTGAATAACCCCATGAAGCAAACAATTGCTGTTCCACCAATGGAATAAAATGAATGAGACTTTGAAACACATAGGGCTTCATTACAAATCTGGTGGTCCAAAACCTGGACCCCCAGACCAGTGGAGACCACCACAACAGAACTGGTGGTCTCCCCCCCAAACCTATTACAAGGTACCACATGTTGTGCGCATAGCATGGCCCGCCTTGTGGTCCCTCGCACTGGGTTTCTACCAGCCGTATGATAGCAGGCTCCCAACCATGAAAAGGCTGGAGTAAACTGGACTCTTGATCAGCGCAGTGGTGCTTACCTCAGCACGACGGTGGCTGAGCATGACTCGGACTGCTGTCAGCCTGTTTGGAACCAATGTTCCTGGTGGGGATGGCGGTCCCCTTGTGTTCCAACTGCTAGGGTCGTAATGTGGTGACCAGACCACCTGGAGTGCTGCGGTTCAACCGCCACCACGAGGCAGGAGGCTCAAGACCGCCATACTCTAAATTAGGCCCATAATTCGTGTATGCCCTGAACTCCTTCAATCTCAGCAAAAAATATTTACAGCTCTTTTTTTAGAGCAGCAAACATAAGACGTGTCAGAAACTCCATCTCATACTGCTTTCAAGGATATTCCTGGTTTATTGCATGACATTTTAACTACTACTTATACCAACTTGGTGGCAATATTCAAAGAATAAGTTGTAATGCTTTTCCTAATGAATTATTTTATCAGAACATCATGCATATTATTATTGAAATATGTATTGTGACTAATTGTATGTATATCCTCACGGGTAATATTGCATTTTACAAATACACTTAATATAATATAACTTAAAATCTGTACAATAAACATTTTATACATATACTGTTGGTACTAAAGACTTGCACGGTAGATGCTTTTACACTTAAGGAAGCAGTTGCAGAGAGTGGTATAAAAAGAGTGTTCTTCATGGAGCAAGTCAGTGGGTTTTATATGTGTATTTGGCTCTGCTCGTGCAGGTCAGGTATAATAACAATAATAATAACAACAATAATGTTTTATACAGTGCTCCATTTCGCTGTTTTTGATGTTACTGAGAGCTGTCAGGAAATACCTTACATTTTCCTAATTAAATGCTAATTGTATCTAACTGAGAATGATAGAGTACCGAGTTACCCTTGCTGGATTGGTATTGTCAAGATTTGAATTTGCTAACTGCAGAATGTCAGCTGTAAGTGTCAAACTCACTGAGTCATACACCTAATGACATCTTTTCCAATCATGAGAAAATGCAAATATCCTGTTGGAAATCCATTCGTTTGCCACTGGTGCCTTGAGCTTAAAGATTTACTTAAAGCATAAGTGGTGTGTTTATCAGTCTCAGAATGCTGCAATGCTCGGTTGATCTTGCCTTGATTCAAGGTTGGATTTAGAGGGTAGAAGCATATCTTTGTGTCAGTGGCCCCGTACTTTGGCCCATATTTATACTTTTTGACGCTAAACTGCGCTAACGCAGTTTAGCGTCAAAAAATTTAGCGGCGTCTAACGCCATTCTGAAGCACCATGCGGGCGCCGTATTTATGGAATGGCGTTAGCCGGCGCAAGCAGACCGGCGCTGCCTGGTTTGCGTGGAAAAAAACCACGTACACCAGACAGCGCCGGCGTAGGGGGAAAATGGCGCTAGGGCGTCTTAAAATGGGGCAAGTCAGGTTACGTCGAAAAATTCGTCGTAACCCGACTTGCGCCATTTTTTTTCGACGCCCATCCCCCATCAACATGACTCCTATCATTGTAAAGATAGGAGTCATGCCCCCTTGCCCAATGGCCATGCCCAGGGGACTTCTGTCCCCTGGGCATGGTCATTGGGCATAGTGGCATGTAGGGGGGCACAAATCAGGCCCCCCTATGCCACAAAAAATAAAAAATAAAATACTTACCTGAACTTACCTTAATGTCCATGGGATGGGTCCCTCCGTCCTTGGGTGTCCTCCTGGGGTGGGCAAGGGTGGCAGGGGGGGTCCCTGGGGGCAGGGGAGGGCACTCTGGGCTCATTTTGAGCCCACTTGTCCCTTAACGCCATCCCTGACCCAGGCGTTAAAAAGCGGCGCAAATGCGCCGTTTTTGGCCACGCCCACTCCCGGGCGTCTCTTTTGCCCGGGAGTATAAATACCACGTAAAGGCCTGGGAGTCATTTTTTAAGACGGGAACGCCTCCCTTGCATATCATTAACGCAAGGAAGGGGTTCACGCTAAAAAATGACGCACACTCCGGGCACTTTGGCGCCCGAAGCGTCTAACGCCAGAGTATAAATATGGCGTTAGTTGGCGTTAGTTCTGCGTCGAATTTGCGTCGAAAAAAACGACGCAAATTCGGCGCAACCAGAGTATAAATATGGCCCTTTGTGTTCCTATGCAGGCTGAAGAAGATAAGGCGGCATGGCTTGTAGCATGTTCATGAAAAGAGTTTCATAGGCAGGTTGTGAAAGGATGTACCCTAACCTCGAACTAATCCTATAATACTTTATGTAAGAGAGTATGTGGTGAGAATGAGCCCAAGAAATATATGTGTTAGTCTTGGGGGCAGATGCTTAGAAAATGTATCATAGAAGGATTTGCCACTTGAATTAATACCCCGTTTTCTTCTTTGGGCATCCAAATCAATCATTCCTGTAATGTTTTAACTTATTGAGAGAGTGAAAGAGCAGAAATGTGTTTCAAATTTGATGCGAAGGAAATAGAATTGTATCCGCACTAGACAAAATCAGAGGCAATCTGGCACGTTTTCGTATAGAACACATTTTAGTACTTAATTGCTGAGTTTCCGAATTTATGAAATAGTTGATTTTAAACTGTAAGTTCGTGCAGTCATAGTACTTTAAAATGTTGAAGTTCCGAGGGATAAAATGTTCTTTAAGCTGCTTGTTGTACTTATTTAATAATGTATTTTCGGTGACAGTTATTAATGTTGCTGCAAATGTCGATTTACTGCAATTGCAAAAAATGTGCTTCTTAATTTTTATAAAGCCTGTGCCATGCGCCAGTATGACATATGTGCTTCTGTGCACTTAAACGCACCTATTTGTTCCATCCGGCGTCTGCATGCCTTCACAGTAGCATTAATAATCCTGGCTGAGCATTCTAAAATGATAGGATTTAAAGCAAGGAGAGACAAAACCTGCAGCCTCTACACTTATAAAATACATCAAGAACGTGTGGAAAAGAGATAAATATTAATAAATCGTGCATGGGCTCTTTTCCCACCCACACTCAATCCATTGACATGCATCATGGACGTGGATTCACCACAATGCTAGAAAGAAGCAGCGATGTGACATCACAAAGCTTTTGACATCACGCACTCTCAAATATGGAAGGTCTCTGTCACTTGCAATAGAGGCCAAGGCAGTCCATAATTTTATTGCAGGGATCTAGGGCCAGATGTAGCAACTTAAAAATTTGCGAGGTGCAAAGTGCGAGTCCATGCGACTCGCAATTTGCACCTCGCAAATTGGTATGCAGTACGGTGTCTCAGACACCGACTGCAACTCGCTATGGGGTCGCAATGGCCCACCTCATGAATATTCATGAGGTGAGTCGCAAATTGCGGCCCCATAGCGAGTATAGGCACTCGCAAACATGGAGGCCTGCTGTCGTCAGCAGACCTCCATGTTCGTGACTGCTTTCAATAAAGCATTTTTTTTTTTTTTTAAGTGTAGCCCGTTTTCCTTAAAGGAAAACGAGCTGCACTTAAAAAAAAAAAATGAAACCTTTAGTTTCGGTATTTTTTCAGGGCAGGGAGTGGTCCCTGGGACCACTCCCTGCCCTGAAAAAATATTTTTGGGTCCATTCACAAAGTGGAAGGGGTCCCATGGGGACCCCTTCCAATTTGCGAGTGGGTTACCATCCACTTGAAGTGGATGGTAACTGCGACACCATTTGCGACCGCATAGGCGGTCGCAAATGGTATTGCATACCACTCAGACTCGCAAATAGGAAGGGAACACCCCTTCCTATTTGCGATTCCGAAATGCATATTGCGAGTCGGTACCGACTCGCAATATGCATTTCTGCATTGGGAAACGCGTTTAGCGACTCACAAACGGCAATTTTTGCCGTTTGCGAGTCGCTAAACGTTTCCTACATCTGGCCCCTAGTGATCACCTTTCATGTTTATCCATGTTCTTCTAACTGGCCTCGGTGATAAATGTACAGCTGATGTTGGAAGGCAATGCCACCTGTCACAGGAGAGGTTTGAAGGGTTATGGGGTGTAAATTCTCACCAAAATTGTTCAGAGTGGGAGAGCACAGCAAGCAACACTAGCCTTCTCCTGGAGGAATCAGGTCGAGGAAATTCCCTTTATGGGGAAAGTCTGAAAAATGCGCCCAAATTGTCCATTATACAGCACAATCATGAAAAAAATCGCCTAAAATATATAGATTATAAAGTGATAGTCATCAAATATTTCAAAAGTCATTTTCCATACCAAGCAAGACTCAACTTCTACAGTCACAGGCTAAACCAACAAAAATCTTGAATGAAAAAGTACGCATATCCATTAATCCCAGGTGGAAGACAACAGAACTAGACAGCCTCGAACAGTGGAGCTACTTTGATTTTACAGAAACGTTACAGGTGCAGGCAGGTCACAGACACAGTTTATTCAGCTAATTGCCAGATGATGCCATGCTTCCTGACATACCATAACATGCCAGCCATGAGTAAGAACCTTAGGAATCAAATAAACGACTTCAGAAGAAGCCTTCTGAAATAAGCATGCATTAGTATCCAAATACCAGTTGGTCTGTTTCTAGTAATGCCCGCATTTTAATGTCAAACACAAATATTTCATTAGGGGAATTACACTCAATTCTTCCAAACAATTGTCATTTTTCTAAAAAAACTCAAATTTACCATAATATACTATCACAGCTATTGCCAATATTATGCCAGATACGAGCTCCAAAATGCTGAGGTCGCCATTTATGCCAACGATGGGCACTATCATGCCAAAAACTCTCTTAATATGGCAGTGTTATCGAGCAGATTGCTATGGTAGGAAGTATGCAGCTGCAAATAAGAATATCTTCAATGGGGTGATGTGTTCTTTTTGAAGCCTGATCAAACAAGAGTTACTGTGGTCAATCCTTGACAACAAAAGGAACTGAATACTAGTCTTTGGGTCTTGTTCTGAGATAAAATGGGTAAGTCCCCAAAGGGTTTAATGTTGAAATCATAAACTATGACCCATTGCATTGAACTCTGCCTCACCATCAACTGCTCCATTGAGTCCGTCACCATTCCAGAAGACTGGAAACACACAGAGATCAACCCCCTGCTGATGAAACCCTCTGCTGACTTGACGAACCTCACAAACTACAGACCCATCTCACTGCCCCCTTCCACAGACAAAGTCATTGAGAAAGTTATGAACACCCAACTCTCCAAGTTCATGAAAATGAACCACGTCCTGGACCTCTCCCAATCGAGCTTCAGAAGCAACCACAGCACCAAGACCACTCTCCTCGCCACTACAGCCGACATCTGCACCCTCTCCGACCGAGAGGAAACTGCTGCCCTCATCCTCCTGGGCCTCTCAGCTGCCTTTGACAATGTCTCCCGCCACACCCTCTGTGCAAAACTCCACGACACCGGCATTCACAACAGTGCCCTTGAATGGATCCGCTCCTTCCTCACCGGCCAAACAGAGAGTTAGATTTCCACTGTTCATCTTAGAACCCACAGAGATCAGCTGCGGAGTGCCTCAGGGATCCTCCCTGAGCCCCACCCTCTTCAACATCTACATGGCCCCACTTGCAGCCATCATCAAAAGCCAAGAGCTCAACATCGTCTCCTACACTGACGACACCCAGCTGATTCTCTTCCTCACAGACCAACCCACAACCGCCAAGAGCAACTTTCACAATGGAATGAAGAAGGCAGCCACAACCTGGATGAAGGACTGCTGCCTCAAGCTTAATTTAGACAAGTCCAAAGTCCTCACTATGGGCTCCACCCCTTATGCCTGGGATGACAGCTGGTGGCCCGCATGCTTGGAACCCCCCCCCACACACACCCACAGACGACACACAACACCTCAGCATAATCCTGGACTCCTTGCACCCAATGAACTGCTAAATCAATGCATTTTCATCCTCCTGCTACCAAACACTCCGCCTGCTCCGAAAGATCTTCAAGTGGATCCCTACTGAATCCAGAAAAATGGTCACCCATGCACTCGTCAGCATCAGACTCGACTACAGCAACGCACTCTATGCTGGCATCACCCAGAAACCCCTAAAGAAACCACAGAATATCCATAACAACTCTTCCAGACTCATCCTCAACATCCAATGCCACAGCCACATCACCAGCCACCTGAGAAACCTTCACTGGCTACCTGTCAACAAAATAATTACATTTAAGGTCCTCACACATGCCTAAAAAGCCCTCCACAACGCCAGACCTGCATACCTCAACCACTGTCTCTCCTTCCACACTCCCACCAGACATCTCTGCTCCACCCAACTAGCCCTGGCCACCATCCCACAGATCCGCAAGTCCATGACTGGAGCAAGATCGTTCTCCTACCTTGTTGCAAAGACCTGGAACTCCCTGCCTCTGCACCTCAGGCAATCACCATTGCTGCCACAATTCAAGAAGGACCGCAAGACCTGGCACTTCAACTGATAGGCAGATCCACCCCCGCTTGCCCCCCTGTGCCTTGAGACCCTCCACTATACAAGAACCCTGATGGATTGATTGGAGACTGAATCTTATATAAAGAATGAAAACCAATGATTTTGTACTGTCAGTGAGGGCAGTTTAAAATCAAATGCATCTCATGATCTGGTAAACTCTATTGTGAAGATGATATAAGGAGAAACTAATTTCTAAAAGGGATAGAATTTCAAGTGTTGGTGCCAAGTCATCCAAACTTGAGTTATTTATAATTGTTGATAAAGTTTCTGAGAAATGTAAGACATCGTTGGGATGTGGACTCTAAAGACAGACTTGTACACATCATCATATTGATCAGAGAGTATCTCTAAATTCTTGAAAGGTTCTCAAAGAGAATACATGTAAAGATTGAAAACAAAGCTGGGGTTAGTATTGAACAATATGGGACCACCTGCATTAAAATACTCAAACTGAAAACCCCATTGCTAGTTTTAATCTGCTGTGACAGCTTGGTCAAAAAACAGCTGACACATTTGAGAACTACGCCCTTAGGCCCAGATTTATGAAAAATGACACACAACTGTACTAGTTCAGTTGTGCTTAAAAAATTTTAATGGGAGCCGTCGTCATTCCCTAGCGCCATCTGTGCACCATATTTAAAAAATGAGGCACAATGGCACTAAGGAATGGTTAGCGTAAAAGAATGATGCTAACCATTGCGACACGCTGTAAGAAACAATTAAGCTAATGCTGCAAAAGTGGCACTAGACCGTTTTGCTGCACGTATTTTTGACACAAAACAGATTAGTGCCATATTTAACTGCATTAGCGTAAAAAAAAGCGCACAAGCAAGGAAAAAACATTTGGAAAGACAAGATGAAGAATGTAGGCCAGGAGAGACACCAGGGAGACCCCCAGACACCCAAGTACCAGGCTAGAGGGTCCAGCAAAGTGCCAGGAGATGAGGAAGCTAAAGTGTCGCTTTAGTGACGAGGAGCATGATATCCTGGTAAGAGAGGTGATGGAGCACCAACACCAGCTCTTTGTCTCCTACAAATTGCCAGTTGGTAGCAGAGACACCATATGCCAGGCAATAGTAGACAAAGTGAACAGTGTGACAGAGGTGAGGAGGACTATCAACGATTGCAAGAAGCGCTGGTATGATTGCAAGTGCAGGACTAAGGAGAAACTGGCCAGGAACTAGAAGGCAGCACTGCAGACTGGAGGTGAAAGTCCTACACCACAGGAGGACCTGGATGAGCTGGAGGAGATGGTTGCAGCGATCATCCCGGAAGAACTAGTCACTGGAATCGCAGGACAGGACAGCACAGAACTACCACAAATGCAGGGCAAGTTGCAACGCGGGCTATCTGGAATCTCACAAATGGTAGAAGAGGGATGCACTTAAAACATGCTAAAGCGATGCATAGGACACATAGGTCCTGAATGAAAACACCCATCACCACCCATGCCACACTTGTACTGATGCTCTGGTTGCACAATGCACTCCAACACAAACACAACATGGAGATTAGCCACTTACTATGGCGATACTCCACCATGTAAATATGCAGCACATTGCCTGGAAGAGACGTGCAATTAGTGTGGCTGTGGCTGTGCCATGACAACACCCATTCCATATTGTCATAGCCCCTGATCCAACACAACTTGTACATCAGAGACTGGGACTGAAGTCAATACCACCCAAGGGGTGGTGTCAGGATGTGAACAGAGCAAAATGCTTCTTTTCCTCCTTGTGTCAGTGCCCTTCTCATGTGTGCTGCATCCTGAAGCACACATTGAAATGCCACCTTGCACATATAGCTTGTACATGTGCAGGAAGGGACACCTCCCTGCACATAAACAATCTATCCCCTCAATGCAGAAACCCTTTATCATGCTGCAACAATGTCTCCGTTTGTGCAGGGTGAATAAATCTGTGCAGGGGGAATTGCAGAGGTGTACCATATTCCAGTAAATATGACACATACCTGTGCCACTTGAGTAAAAATCAGACTTAAAGTGTGCAACCTGTGGAACGCAATCCACACAGGGTGAACCAACAACTCTCACACAACTCCATGTGCCATTTGGGAATGGCCAAAGAAGTCAACACATACAACACATGGGGCATGTCTGTGAACATCATGTGTGCACTGTACAAGTAGCTGCAATCCCACCATCTGACAACAATAGAGTGTATTGTGTGAATGGTTGGTATACTACTTAATGGTACAATCAACAGGTGTAAGAACTGGCACAAGTGGCATCAATGTTGAACTACTGGCACAATGTCACTAGCCCGTAATGCAACTGTATCATCATTCAAATAGTAGGCCATGTGGAACCAAGCTGCACATTCCCCATGTGCCACATCAGCAAATTCACAAAATGCATGCATTGATCCACATTCAACATCCTTACACCAACACATGCCTGTTGCAGATATGTTGCATGCAAGGAAATGTCCCAAATTTAGGGAGGGACAATCTAATGGGGCTGACAAATCCATAATGGTTGCTCTGTCCCTGCTAATTAGCACATGTGTGGGGCCTGCTACAGGCAGATAAGAATGTAACACAAGCATTGTATGCAATGGACTACCTGTGCTATGCAGCACTAGTACCATCATTCATGGTGCCAATGCATTATAGCACAAATAGAGTGATGGCACACAATACACTACTGTGGCAATGTCCACCATGGTGAATAGGAAGGCAAATTACATGCCACCATGGTGTCAGTGGCAGGGACAAGGAGCCTGCAAGAAAGTAAGTGGTGTGGGATCAAAGCACAAAGGGCCAGATGTAATAGTAAATGGTTGTGTGTGGCGCTTCCTCACATTTGGCAGCATTGTGCACCATCATTTTCAAAACTCAGAGATGCACAGTATTTACTAGAATATGGGGCACCCCTGAGTTACTCCCTGCACCGGTACTAAATTAGCGGACGTGGGCCAACACAGCAACCCTTGCATAATAGTGCAAGGATGGCTACGTTGAGGGGGAACACCTTCCTGCACAAAAACATTCTTAACCGGTTCTGTGCCTTGGACGAGACGACAAATGTATTTATTAGGCCGATCTGCCCCCAGGGGGGGCAGAAACCTCTAGGCGCCAGGGCAAATTTTATTTTCGTGTTTTTTTGTTTGTTTGTTTTTTTAGAGATGGGGAGCGACCCATTAGGCAAGGGTCGCTCCCCTGGGGGGCAAATTGCATTTAGACCATTTCGGTCGATTTTAGGTCAATCTGCCCCCAAGGGGGGCAGAAACCACTAGGCACCGGGGATTTTTTTTTTGTGCCAATGTCACGCAAGCGGAGCGACCCCGTAGGCAAGGGTCGTTCCCGGGGGGGTTTGGGGGGCAAATTTATTTTAGGCCATTTCTGCCCCCCAGGGGGCAGATCGGCCTATTGCTATTAGGCCGATCTGCCCCCAGGGGGGCAGAAACCTCTAGGCGCCAGGACTAATTTTTTTTGTGTGTTTTTTTTATGTTTGTTTTTTTTTTTAGAGATGGGGAGCGACTCATTAGGCAAGGGTCGCTCCCCTGGGGGGCAAATTGTATTTAGACCATTCAGATCGGCCGATTTTAGGTCAATCTGCCCCCAAGGGGGCAGAAACCACTAGGCACCGGTGATTTGTTTTTTTTGTGCCAATGTCACGCAAGGGGAACGACCCCGTGGGCAAGGGTCGCTCCTGGGAGGGGGGTTGGGGACGTGGGGGGGAAATATATTTTAGGACATTTCTGCCCCCCCCGGGGGCAGATCGGCCTATTGTTATTAGGCCGATCTGCCCCCAGGGGGCAGAAACCTCTAGGCACCAGGGCAAATATTTTTTTTTTGTTTGTTTGTTTTTTTAGAGATGGGGAGCGACCCATTAGGCAAGGGTCGCTCCCCTGGGGGCAGAAACAACTAGGCACCGGGGATTTTTTTTTTGCGTCAATGTCACGCAAAAGGAGCGACCCCGTAGGCAAGGGTCGCTCCCGGGGAGGCTTGGGGGGGCAAATTTATTTTAGGCCATTTCTGCCCCCAGGCGGGGGCAGAAACCTCTAGGCGCCAAGGCTAATTTATTTTTGTGTGTTTTTTTTTGTTTGTTTGTTTTTTTAGAGATGAGAAGCGACACATTAGGCAAAGGTCGCTCCCCTGGGGGGCAAATTGTATTTAGACCATTTCTGCCCCCCTTGGGGGCAAATCGGCTGATTTTAGGTCAATCTGCCCCCAAGGGGGGCAGAAACAACTAGGCACCGGGGATCTTTTTTTTTTGCGTCAATGTCACGCAGGGGGAGCGACCCAGTAGGCAAGGGTCGCTCTTCGGGGGGGTTGGGGGGACATATTTATTTTAGGACATTTCTGACCACCCTGGGGCCGGCTGAGCTAGAGGCCAAAATCCACAGGTAGGCACTTTCTAAAAAACACCTCTGTTTTCTGTGAAAAAATGTGATGTGTCCACGTTGTCTTTTGGGCCATTTCCTTTCGTGGGCGCTAGGCCTACTAACACAAGTGAGGTATAATTTTTATCGGGAGACTTGTGGGGACGCTGGGTGGAAGGAAATTTCTGGCTTCTCTCAGATTCCGGAACTTTCTGTCACCGAAATATGAGGAAAATTTGTTTTTTAGCCAAGTTTTGAGGTTTGCAAAGGATTCTGGGTAACAGAACCGGGTCAGAGCCCCACAAGTCACCCCATCTTGGATTCCCCGAGGGTCTCTAGTTTTAAAAAATGCACAGGTTTGGTAGGTTTCACAGGCTGAGCTAGAGGCCAAAATCTACAGGTAGGCACTTTGCAAAAAACACCTCTGTTTTCTGTCAAAAAATGTGGTGTCCACGTTGTGTTTTGGGGCATTTCCTGTTGCGGGCGCTAGGCCTACCCACACAAGTGAGGTATCATTTTAATCGGGAGACTTGGGGAAACGCTGGGTGGAAGGAAATTTGTGGCTCCTCTCAGATTCCAGAACTTTCTGTCACCGAAATATGAGGAAAACATGTTTTTGTAGCCACATTTTGAGGTTTGCAAAGGATTCTGGGTAACAGAACCTGGTCAGAGCCCCACAAGTCACCCCATCTTGGATTCCCATAGGTCTCTAGTTTTAAAAAATGCACAGGTTTGGTAGCTTTCCCTAGGTGCCTGCTGAGCTAGAGGCCAAAATCTACAGGTAGGAACTTTGCAAAAAACACCTCTGTTTTCTGTCAAAAAATGTGATGTGTCCATGTTGTGTTTTGGGGCATTTCCTGTCGCAGGCGCTAGGCCTACCCACTCAAGTGAGGTATCATTTTTATCGGGAGACTTGGGGGAACGCTGGGTGGAAGGAAATTTGTGGCTCCTCTCAGATTCTAGAACTTTCTGTCACCGAAATGTGAGGAAAACGTGTTTTTTTAGCCAAATTTTGAGGTTTGCAAAGGATTCTCGGTAACAGAACCTGGTCAGACCCCACAAGTCACCCCATCCTGGATTCCCCTAGGTCTCTAATTTTCAAAAATGCACAGGTTTGGTAGGTTTCACAGGCTGAGCTAGAGGCCAAAATCTACAGGTAGGCACTTTGCAAAAAACACCTCTGTTTTCTGTCAAAAAATGTGGTGTCCACGTTGTGTTTTGGGGCATTTCCTGTTGCAGGCGCTAGGCCTACCCACACAAGTGAGGTATCATTTTAATCGGGAGACTTGGGGGAACACTGGGTGGAAGGAAATTTGTGGCTCCTCTCAGATTCCAGAACTTTCTGTCACCGAAATATGAGGAAAACATGTTTTTTAGCCACATTTTGAGGTTTGCAAAGGATTCTGGGTAACAGTACCTGGTCAGAGCCCCACAAGTCACCCCATCTTGGATTCCCATAGGTCTCTAGTTGTAAAAAATGCACAGGTTTGGTAGGTTTCCCTAGGTGCCTGCTGAGCTAGAGGCCAAAATCTACAGGTAGGAACTTTGCAAAAAACACCTCTGTTTTCTGTCAAAAAATGTGATGTGTCCATGTTGTGTTTTGGGGCATTTCCTGTCGCAGGCGCTAGGCCTACCCACAGAAGTGAGGTATCATTTTTATCGGGAGACTTGGGGGAACGCTGGGTGGAAGGAAATTTGTGGCTCCTCTCAGATTCCAGAACTTTCTGTCACCGAAATGTGAGGAAAACTTATTTTTTTAGCCAAATTTTGAGGTTTGCAAAGGATTCTGGGTAACAGAACCTGGTCAGAGCCCCACAAGTCACCCCATCTTGGATTCCCCTAGGTCTCTAATTTTAAAAAATGCACAGGATTGGTAGGTTTCCCTAGGTGCCGGCTGAGCTAGAGGCCAAAATCTACAGGTAGGCACTTTGCAAAAAACACCTCTGTTTTCTGTAAAAAAAATGGGATGTGTCCACATTGTGTTTCGGGGCATTTCCTGTCGCGGGCGCTAGGCCTACCCACACAAGTGAGGTATCATTTTTATTGGGAGACTTGGGGGAACGCTGGGTGGAAGGAAATTTGTGGCTCCTCGCAGATTCCAGAACTTTCTGTCACCGAAATATGAGGAAAACATGTTTTTGTAGCCACATTTTGAGGTTTGCAAAGGATTCTGGGTAACAGAACCTGGTCAGAGCCCCACAAGTCACCCCATCTTGGATTCCCATAGGTCTCTAGTTTTAAAAAATGCACAGGTTTGGTAGCTTTCCCTAGGTGCCTGCTGAGCTAGAGGCCAAAATCTACAGGTAGGAACTTTGCAAAAAACACCTCTGTTTTCTGTCAAAAAATGTGATGTGTCCATGTTGTGTTTTGGGGCATTTCCTGTCGCAGGCGCTAGGCCTACCCACTCAAGTGAGGTATCATTTTTATCGGGAGACTTGGGGGAACGCTGGGTGGAAGGAAATTTGTGGCTCCTCTCAGATTCTAGAACTTTCTGTCACCGAAATGTGAGGAAAACGTGTTTTTTTAGCCACATTTTGAGGTTTGCAAAGGATTCTCGGTAACAGAACCTGGTCAGACCCCACAAGTCACCCCATCCTGGATTCCCCTAGGTCTCTAATTTTCTAAAATGCACAGGTTTGGTAGGTTTCACAGGCTGAGCTAGAGGCCAAAATCTACAGGTAGGCACTTTGCAAAAAACACCTCTGTTTTCTGTCAAAAAATGTGGTGTCCACGTTGTGTTTTGGGGCATTTCCTGTTGCAGGCGCTAGGCCTACCCACACAAGTGAGGTATCATTTTAATCGGGAGACTTGGGGGAACACTGGGTGGAAGGAAATTTGTGGCTCCTCTCAGATTCCAGAACTTTCTGTCACCGAAATATGAGGAAAACATGTTTTTTAGCCACATTTTGAGGTTTGCAAAGGATTCTGGGTAACAGTACCTGGTCAGAGCCCCACAAGTCACCCCATCTTGGATTCCCATAGGTCTCTAGTTGTAAAAAATGCACAGGTTTGGTAGGTTTCCCTAGGTGCCTGCTGAGCTAGAGGCCAAAATCTACAGGTAGGAACTTTGCAAAAAACACCTCTGTTTTCTGTCAAAAAATGTGATG
Organism: Pleurodeles waltl; assembly: GCF_031143425.1. Lineage (NCBI taxonomy): Eukaryota > Metazoa > Chordata > Amphibia > Caudata > Salamandridae > Pleurodeles > Pleurodeles waltl. The sequence continues at coordinate 611,964,131 of NC_090436.1, read as the reverse complement.
TGTCCATGTTGTGTTTTGGGGCATTTCCTGTCGCAGGCGCTAGGCCTACCCACAGAAGTGAGGTATCATTTTTATCGGGAGACTTGGGGGAACGCTGGGTGGAAGGAAATTTGTGGCTCCTCTCAGATTCCAGAACTTTCTGTCACCGAAATGTGAGGAAAACGTATTTTTTTAGCCAAATTTTGAGGTTTGCAAAGGATTCTGGGTAACAGAACCTGGTCAGAGCCCCACAAGTCACCCCATCTTGGATTCCCCTAGGTCTCTAATTTTAAAAAACGCACAGGATTGGTAGGTTTCCCTAGGTGCCGGCTGAGCTAGAGGCCAAAATCTACAGGTAGGCACTTTGCAAAAAACACCTCTGTTTTCTGTAAAAAAAATGGGATGTGTCCACATTGTGTTTCGGGGCATTTCCTGTCGCGGGCGCTAGGCCTACCCACACAAGTGAGGTATCATTTTTATTGGGAGACTTGGGGGAACGCTGGGTGGAAGGAAATTTGTGGCTCCTCGCAGATTCCAGAACTTTCTGTCACCGAAATGTGAGGAAAACGTGTTTTTTTAGCCAAATTTTGAGGTTTGCAAAGGATTCTGGGTAACAGAACCTGGTCAGAGCCCCACAAGTCACCGCATCTTGGATTCCCCTAGGTCTCTAGTTTTCAAAAATGCACAGGATTGGTAGGTTTCCCTAGGTGCCGGCTGAGCTAGAGGCCAAAATCTACAGGTGGGCACTTTGCAAAAAACACCTCTGTTTTCTGTAAAAAAATGGGATGTGTCCCCGTTGTGTTTTGGGGCATTTACTGTCGCGGGCGCTAGGCCTACCCACACAAGTGAGGTATCATTTTTATTGGGAGACTTGGGGTAACGCTGGGTGGAAGAAAATTTGTGGCTCCTATCAGATTCCAGAACTTTCTGTCACCGAAATGTGAGCAAAACGTGTTTTTTTTGGCCAAATTTTGAGGTTTGCAAAGGATTCTGGGTAACAGAACGTGGTCAGAGCCCCACAAGTCACCCCATCTTGGATTCCCATAGGTCTCTAGTTTTAAAAAATGCACAGGATTGGTAGGTTTCCCTAGGTGCCTGCTGAACTAGAGGCCAAAATCTACAGGTAGGAACTTTGCAAAAAACACCTCTGTTTTCTGTCAAAAAATGTGATGTGTCCATGTTGTGTTTTGGGGCATTTCCTGTCGCAGGCGCTAGGCCTACCCACTCAAGTGAGGTATCATTTTAATCGGGAGACTTGGGTGAACGCTTGGTGGAAGGAAATTTGTGGCTCCTCTCAAATTCTAGAACTTTCTGTCACCGAAATGTGAGGAAAACTTGTTTTTTTGGCCAAATTTTGAGGTTTGCAAAGGATTCTCGGTAACAGAACCTGGTCAGACCCCACAAGTCACCCCATTAAGGATTCCCCTAGGTCTCTAGTTTTCAAAAATGCACAGGTTTGGTAGGTTTCTCTAGGTGCCGGCTGAGCTACAGGCCAAAACCTACAGGTAGGCACTTTGCAAAAAACACCTCTGTTTTCTGTAAAAAAATAATATGTGTCCAAGTTGTGTTTTGGGCCATTTCCTTTCGTGGGCGCTAGGCCTACCCACACAAGTGAGGTATCATTTTTATCGGGAGACTTGGGGGAACGCTGGGTGGAAGGAAATTTCTGGCTTCTCTCAGATTCCGGAACTTTCTGTCACCGAAATATGAGGAACATTTTTTTTTTAGCCAAGTTTTGAGGTTTGCAAAGGATTCTGGGTAACAGAACCTGGTCAGAGCCCCACAAGTCACCCCATCTTGGATTCCCCTAGGTCTCTAGTTGTAAAAAATGCACAGGTTTGGTAGGTTTCACAGGCTGAGCTAGAGGCCAAAATCTACAGGTAGGCACTTTGCAAAAAACACCTCTGTTTTCTGTCAAAAAATGTGGTGTCCACGTTGTGTTTTGGGGCATTTCCTGTTGCAGGCGCTAGGCCTACCCACACAAGTGAGGTATCATTTTAATCGGGAGACTTGGGGAACACTGGGTGGAAGGAAATTTGTGGCTCCTCTCAGATTCCAGAACTTTCTGTCACCGAAATATGAGGAAAACATATTTTTTAGCCACATTTTGAGGTTTGCAAAGGATTCTGGGTAACAGTACCTGGTCAGAGCCCAACAAGTCACCCCATCATGGATTCCCATATGTCTCTAGTTGTAAAAAATGCACAGGTTTGGTAGGTTTCCCTAGGTGCCTGCTGAGCTAGAGGCCAAAATCTACAGGTAGGAACTTTGCAAAAAACACCTCTGTTTTCTGTCAAAAAATGTGATGTGTCCATGTTGTGTTTTGGGGCATTTCCTGTCGCAGGCGCTAGGCCTACCCACAGAAGTGAGGAATCATTTTTATCGGGAGACTTGGGGGAACGCTGGGTGGAAGGAAATTTGTGGCTCCTCTCAGATTCCAGAACTTTCTGTCACCGAAATGTGAGGAAAACGTGTTTTTTTAGCCAAATTTTGAGGTTTGCAAAGGATTCTGGGTAACAGAACCTGGTCAGAGCCCCACAAGTCACCCATTCTTGGATTCCCCTAGGTCTCTAGTTTTCAGAAATGCACAGGTTTGGTAGGTTTCTCTAGGTGCCGGCTGAGCTACAGGCCAAAATCTACAGGTAGGCACTTTGCAAAAAACACCTCTGTTTTCTGTCAAAAAATGTGATGTGTCCACATTGTGTTTCGGGGCATTTCTTGTCGCGGGCGCTACGCCTACCCACACAAGTGAGGTATCATTTTTATTGGGAGACTTGGGGGAACGCTGGGTGGAAGAACATTTGTGGCTCCTCTCAGATTCCAGAACTTTCTGTCACCGAAATGTGAGCAAAACGTGTTTTTTTAGCCAAATTTTGAGGTTTGCAAAGGATTCTGGGTAACAGAACTTGGTCAGAGCCCCACAAGTCACCCATTCTTGGATTCCCCTAGGTCTCTAGTTTTTAGAAATGCACAGGTTTGGTAGGTTTCTCTAGGTGCCGGCTGAGCTACAGGCCAAAATCTACAGGTAGGCACTTTGCAAAAAACACCTCTGTTTTCTGTCAAAAAATGTGATGTGTCCACATTGTGTTTCGGGGCATTTCCTGTCGCGGGCGCTAGGCCTACCCACACAAGTGAGGTATCATTTTTATTGGGAGACTTGGGGGAACGCTGGGTGGAAGAAAATTTGTGGCTCCTCTCAGATTCCAGAACTTTCTGTCACCGAAATGTGAGCAAAACGTGTTTTTTTAGCCAAATTTTGAGGTTTGCAAAGGATTCTGGGTAACAGAACCTGGTCAGAGCCCCACAAGTCACCCATTCTTGGATTCCCCTAGGTCCCTAGTTTTCAGAAATGCACAGGTTTGGTAGGTTTCTCTAGGTGCCGGCTGAGCTACAGGCCAAAATCTACAGGTAGGCACTTTGCAAAAAACACCTCTGTTTTCTGTCAAAAAATGTGATGTGTCCACATTGTGTTTCGGGGCATTTCCTGTCGCGGGCGCTAGGCCTACCCACACAAGTGAGGTATCATTTTTATTGGGAGACTTGGGGGAACGCTGGGTGGAAGAAAATTTGTGGCTCCTCTCAGATTCCAGAACTTTCTGTCACCGAAATGTGAGCAAAACGTGTTTTTTTTTGCCAAATTTTGAGGTTTGCAAAGGATTCTGGGTAACAGAACCTGGTCAGAGCCCCACAAGTCACCCCATCTTGGATTCCCCTAGGTCTCTAGTTTTAAAAAATGCACAGGATTGGTCGGTTTCCCTAGGTGCCGGCTGAGCTAGAGGCCAAAATCTACAGGTAGGCATTTTGCAAAAAACACCTCTGTTTTCTGTAAAAAAATGGGATGTGTCCACATTGTGTTTTGGGGCATTTCCTGTCAGGGGCGCTAGGCCTACCCACACAAGTGAGGTATCATTTTTATCGGGAGACTTGGGGGAACGCTGGGTGGAAGGAAATTTGTGGCTCCTCTCAAATTCCAGAACTTTCTGTCACCGAAATGTGAGGAAAACGTGTTTTTTTAGCCAAATTTTGAGGTTTGCAAAGGATTCTGAATAACAGAACCTGGTCAGAGCCCCACAAGTCACTGCATCTTGGATTCCCCTAGGTCTCTAGTTTTCAAAAATGCACAGGATTGGTAGGTTTCCTTAGGTGCCGGCTGAGCTAGAGGCCAAAATCTACAGGTGGGCATTTTGCAAAAAAACACCTCTGTTTTCCGTAATAAAATGGGATGTGTCCCCGTTGTGTTTTGGGGCATTTACTGTTGCGGGCGCTAGGCCTACCCACACAAGTGAGGTATCATTTTTATTGGGAGATTTGGGGGAACGCTGGGTGCAAGGAAATTTGTGGCTCCTCTCAGATTCCAGAACTTTCTGTCACCGAAATGTGAGGAAAACTTGTTTTTTTAGCCACATTTTGAGGTTTGCAAAGGATTCTGCTCAACAGAACCTAGTCAGAGCTCCACAAGTCACCGCATCTTGGATTCCCCTAGGTCTCTAGTTTTCAAAAATGCACAGGATTGGTAGGTTTCCCTAGGTGCCGGCTGAGCTAGAGACCAAAATCTACAGGTAGGCACTTTGCAAAAAACACCTCTGTTTTCTGTAAAAAATGTGGTGTCCACGTTGTGTTTTGGGGCATTTACTGTCGCGGGCACTAGGCCTACCCACACAAGTGAGGTATCATTTTAATCGGGAGACTTGGGGGAACGCTGGGTGGAAGGAAATTTGTGGCTCCTCTCAGATTCCAGAACTTTCTGTCACCGAAATATGAGGAGAATGTATTTCTTTAGCCACATTTTGAGGTTTGCAAAGGATTCTGGGTAACAGAACCTGGTCAGAGCCCCACAAGTCACCCCGTCTTGGATTCCCCTAGGTCTCTAGTTTTCAAAAATACACAGGTTTGGTAGGTTACCATAGGTGCCGGCTGAGCTAGAGGCCAAAATCTACAGGTAGGCACTTTGCAAAAAACACCTTAATTTTCTGTCAAAAAATGTGATGTGTCCACATTGTCTTTCGGGCATTTCCTGTCGCGGGCGCTAGGCCTACCCACACAAGTGAGGTATCATTTTTATCGGGAGACTTGGGGGAACGCTGGGTGGAAGAGAATTTGTGGCTCCTCTCAGATTCCAGAACTTTCTGTCACCGAAATGTGAGCAAAACGTGTTTTTTTTTGCCAAATTTTGAGGTTTGCAAAGGATTCTGGGTAACAGAACGTGGTCAGAGCCCACAAGTCACCGCATCTTGGATTCCCCTAGGTCTCTAGTTTTCAAAAATGCACAGGATTGGTAGGTTTCCCTAGGTGCCGGCTGAGCTAGAGGCCAAAATCTACAGGTGGGCACTTTGCAAAAAACACCTCTGTTTTCTGTAAAAAAATGGGATGTGTCCCCGTTGTGTTTTGGGGCATTTACTGTTGCGGGCGCTAGGCCTACCCACACAAGTGAGGTATCATTTTTATAGGGAGACTTGGGGTAACGCTGGGTGGAAGAAAATTTGTGGCTCCTCTCAGATTCCAGAACTTTCTGTCACCGAAATGTGAGCAAAACGTGTTTTTTTTGCCAAATTTTGAGGTTTGCAAAGGATTCTGGGTAACAGAACGTGGTCAGAGCCCCACAAGTCACCCCATCTTGGATTCCCCTAGGTCTCTAGTTTTCAAAAATGCACAGGATTGGTAGGTTTCCCTAGGTGCCGGCTGAGCTAGAGGCCAAAATCTACAGGTAGGCACTTTGCAAAAAACACCTCTGTTTTCTGTAAAAAAATGGGATGTGTCCATATTGTGTTTTGGGGCATTTCCTGTCAGGGGCGCTAGGCCTACCCACACAAGTGAGGTATCATTTTTATTGGGAGACTTGGGGGATCGCTGGGTGGAAGGAAATTTGTGGCTCCTCTCAGATTCCAGAACTTTCTGTCACCGAAATGTGAGGAAAACGTGTTTTTTTAGCCAAATTATGAGGTTTGCAAAGGATTCTGGGCAACAGAACCTGGTCAGATCTCCACAAGTCACCGCATCTTGGATTCCCCTAGGTCTCTAGTTTTAAAAAATGCACAGGATTGGTAGGTTTCCCTAGGTGCCGGCTGAGCTAGAGGCTAAAATCTACAGGTGGGCACTTTGCAAAAAACACCTCTGTTTTCTGAAATAAAATGGGATGTGTCCCCGTTGTGTTTTGGGGCATTTACTGTTGCGGGGCGCTAGGCCTACCCACACAAGTGAGGTATCATTTTTATCGGGAGACTTGGGGGAACGCTGGGTGGAAGGAAATTTGTGGCTCCTCTCAGATTCCAGAACTTTCTGTCACCGAAATGTGAGGAAAACGTGTTTTTTTAGCCAAATTTTGAGGTTTGCAAAGGATTCTGGGTAACAGAACCTGGTCAGAGCCCCACAAGTCACCCCATCTTGGATTCCTGTAGGTCTCTAGTTAAAAAAATGCACAGGATTGGTAGGTTTCCCTAGGTGCCGGCTGAGCTAGAGGCCAAAATCTACAGGTAGGCACTTTGCAAAAAACACCTCTGTTTTCTGTAAAAAATGTGGTGTCCACGTTGTGTTTTGGGGCATTTCCTGTTGCGGGCACTAGGCCTACCCACACAAGTGAGGTATCATTTTAATCGTGAGACTTGGGGGAACGCTGGTTGGAAGGAAATTTGTGGCTCCTCCCAGATTCCAGAACTTTCTGTCACCGAAATGTGAGCAAAACGTGTTTTTTTTGCCAAATTTTGAGGTTTGCAAAGGATTCTGGGTAACAGAACGTGGTCAGAGCCCCACAAGTCACCCCATCTTGGATTCCCCTAGGTCTCTAGTTTTCAAAAATGCACAGGATTGGTAGGTTTCCCTAGGTGCCGGCTGAGCTAGAGGCCAAAATCTACAGGTAGGCACTTTGCAAAAAACACCTCTGTTTTCTGTAAAAAAATGGGATGTGTCCACATTGTGTTTTGGGGCATTTGCTGTCAGGGGCGCTAGGCCTACCCACACAAGTGAGGTATCATTTTTATTGGGAGACTTGGGGGATCGCTGGGTGGAAGGAAATTTGTGGCTCCTCTCAGATTCCAGAACTTTCTGTCACCGAAATGTGAGGAAAACGTGTTTTTTTAGCCAAATTTTGAGGTTTGCAAAGGATTCTGGGCAACAGAACCTGGTCAGAGCCCCACAAGTCACCCCATCTTGGATTCCTGTAGGTCTCTAGTTTTCAAAAATGCACAGGATTGGTAGGTTTCCTTAGGTGCCGGCTGAGCTAGAGGCTAAAATCTACAGGTGGGCACTTTGCAAAAAACAGCTCTGTTTTCTGAAAAAAAATGGGATGTGTCCCCGTTGTGTTTTGGGGCATTTACTGTCGCGGGGCGCTAGGCCTACCCACACAAGTGAGGTATCATTTTTATCGGGAGACTTGGGGGAACGCTGGGTGGAAGGAAATTTGTGGCTCCTCTCAGATTCCAGAACTTTCTGTCACCGAAATGTGAGCAAAACTTGTTTTTTTTGCCAAATTTTGAGGTTTGCAAAGGATTCTGGGTAACAGAACGTGGTCAGAGCCCCACAAGTCACCCCATCTTGGATTCCCCTAGGTCTCTAGTTTTAAAAAATGCACAGGATTGGTAGATTTCCCTAGGTGCCGGCTGAGCTAGAGGCCAAAATCTACAGGTAGGCACTTTGCAAAAAACACCTCTGTTTTCTGTAAAAAAATGGGATGTGTCCCCGTTGTGTTTTGGGGCATTTACTGTTGCGGGCGCTAGGCCTACCCACACAAGTGAGGTACCATTTTCATCGGGAGACTTGGGGGAACGCTGGGTGGAAGGAAATATGTGGCTCCTCTCAGATTCCAGAACTTTCTGTCACCGAAATGTGAGGAAAACGTGTTTTTTTAGCCACATTTTGAGGTTTGCAAAGGATTCTGGGTAACAGTACCTGGTCAGAGCTCCACAATCACCCCATCTTGGATTCCCCTAGGTCTCTAGTTTTAAAAAATGCACAGGTTTGGTTGGTTTCACAGGCTGAGCTAGAGGCCCAAATCTACAGGTAGGCACTTTGCAAAAAACACCTCTGTTTTCTGTCAAAAAATGTGGTGTCACCGTTGTGTTGTGGGGCATTTCCTGTTGCGGGCGCTAGGCCTACCCACACAAGTGAGGTATCATTTTAATCGGGAGACTTGGGGGAACGCTGGGTGGAAGGAAATTTGTGGCTCCTCTCAGATTCCAGAACTTTCTGTCACCGAAATATGAGGAAAACATGTTTTTTTAGCCACATTTTGAGGTTTGCAAAGGATTCTGGGTAACAGAACCTGGTCAGAGCCCCACAAGTCACCCCATCTTGGATTCCTGTAGGTCTCTAGTTAAAAAAATGCACAGGATTGGTAGGTTTCCCTAGGTGCCGGCTGACCTACAGGCCAAAATCTACAGGTAGGCACTTTGCAAAAAACACCTCTGTTTTCTGTAAAAAAATGTGATGTGTCCACATTGTCTTTCGGGGCATTTCCTGTTGCAGGCGCTAGGCCTACCCACTCAAGTGAGGTATCATTTTTATCGGGAGACTTGGGGGAACGCTGGGAGGAAGGAAATTTGTGGCTCCTCTCAGATTCCAGAACTTTCTGTCACCGTAATGTGAGGAAAACGTGTTTTTTTAGCCAAATTTTGAGGTTTGCAAAGGATTCTGGGTAACAGAACCTGGTCAGAGCCCCACAAGTCACCGCATCTTGGATTCCCCTAGGTCTCTAGTTTTCAAAAATGCACAGGATTGGTAGGTTTCCCTAGGTGCCGGCTGAGCTAGAGGCTAAAATCTACAGGTGGGCACTTTGCAAAAAACACCTCTGTTTTCTGTAAAAAAATGGGATGTGTCCCCGTTGTGTTTTGGGGCATTTACTGTCGCAGGCGCTAGGCCTACCCACACAAGTGAGGTATCATTTTTATCGGGAGACTTGGGGGAACGCTGGGTGGAAGGAAATTTGAGGCTCCTCTCAGATTCCAGAACTTTCTGTCACCGAAATGTGAGGAAAACGTGTTTTTTTAGCCAAATTTTGAGGTTTGCAAAGGATTCTGGGTAACAGAACCTGGTCAGAGCCCCACAAGTCACCCCATCTTGGATTCCTGTAGGTCTCTAGTTAAAAAAATGCACAGGATTGGTAGGTTTCCCTAGGTGCCGGCTGAGCTAGAGGCCAAAATCTACAGGTAGGCACTTTGCAAAAAACACCTCTGTTTTCTGTAAAAAATGTCGTGTCCACGTTGTGTTTTGGGGCATTTCCTGTTGCGGGCACTAGGCCTACCCACACAAGTGAGGTATCATTTTAATCGGGAGACTTGGGGGAACGCTGGGTGGAAGGAAATTTGTGGCTCCTCTCAGATTCCAGAACTTTCTGTCACCGAAATATGAGGAAAACATATTTCTTTATCCACATTTTGAGGTTTGCAAAGGATTCTGGGTAACAGAACCTGGTCAGAACCCCACAAGTCACCCCATCTTGGATTCCCCTAGGTCTCTAGTTTTCAAAAATACACAGGTTTCGTAGGTTACTATAGGTGCCGGCTGATCTAGAGGCCAAAATCTACAGGTAGGCACTTTGCAAAAAACACCTTTGTTTTCTGTCAAGAAATGTGATGTGTCCACATTGTCTTTCGGGGGATTTCCTGTCGCGGGCGCTAGGCCTACCCACACAAGTGAGGTATCATTTTTATCGGGAGACTTGGGGGAACGCTGGGTGGAAGGGAAGTTGTGGCTCCTCTCAGATTCCAGAACTTTCTGTCACCGAAATGTGAGGAAAATGTGTTTTTTTAGCCAAATCTTGAGGTTTGCAAAGGATTCTGGGTAACAGAACCTGGTCAGAGCCCCACAAGTCACCCCATCTTCGATTCCCCTAGGTCTCTAGTTTTCAAAAGTGCACAGGTTTGGTAGGTTTCTATAGGTGCTGGCTGAGCTAGAGGCCAAAATCTACAGGTAGGCACTTTGCAAAAAAAAAAATCTGTTTTCTGACAAAAAATGCGATGTGTCCACATTGTGTTTCGGGGCATTTCCTGTCGCGGGCACTAGGCCTACCCACACAAGTGAGGTATCATTTTTATCGGGAGACTTGGGGGAACGCTGGGTGGAAGGGAAGTTGTGGCTCCTCTCAGATTCCAGAAATTTCTGTCACCAAAATGTGAGGAAAACGTGTTTTTTTAGCCACATTTTGAGGTTTGCAAAGGATTCTGGGTAACAGAACCTGGTCAGAGCCCCACAAGTCACCCCATCTTGGATTCCCCTAGGTCTCTAGTTTTCAAAAATGCACAGGATCGGTAGGTTTCCCTAGGTGCCGGCTGAGCTAGAGGCCAAAATCTACAGGTAGGCACTTTGCAAAAAACACCTCTGTTTTCTGTAAAAAAATGGGATGTGTCCCCGTTGTGTTTTGGGGCATTTACTGTCGCGGGCGCTAGGCCTACCCACACAAGTGAGGTACCATTTTCATCGGGAGACTTGGGGGAACGCTGGGTGGAAGGAAATATGTGGCTCCTCTCAGATTCCAGAACTTTCTGTCACCGAAATGTGAGGAAAACGTGTTTTTTTAGCCACATTTTGAGGTTTGCAAAGGATTCTGGGTAACAGTACCTGGTCAGAGCTCCACAAGTCACCCCATCTTGGATTCCCCTAGGTCTCTAGTTTTAAAAAATGCACAGGTTTGGTTAGTTTCACAGGCTGAGCTAGAGGCCCAAATCTACAGGTAGGCACTTTGCAAAAAACACCTCTGTTTTCTGTCAAAAAATGTGGTGTCACCGTTGTGTTGTGGGGCATTTCCTTTTGCGGGCGCTAGGCCTACCCACACAAGTGAGGTATCATTTTAATTGGGAGACTTGGGGGAACGCTGGGTGGAAGGAAATTTGTGGCTCCTCTCAGATTCCAGAACTTTCTGTCACCGAAATATGAGGAAAACATGTTTTTTTAGCCACATTTTGAGGTTTGCAAAGGATTCTGGGTAACAGAACCTGGTCAGAGCCCCACAAGTCACCCCATCTTGTATTCCTGTAGGTCTCTAGTTAAAAAAATGCACAGGATTGGTAGGTTTCCCTAGGTGCCGGCTGAGCTAGAGGCCAAAATCTACAGGTAGGCACTTTGCAAAAAACACCTTTGTTTTCTGTCAAAAAATGTGATGTGTTCACATTGTCTTTCGGGGCATTTCCTGTCGCGGGCGCTAGGCCTACCCACTCAAGTGAGGTATCATTTTTATCGGGAGACTTGGGGGAACGCTGGGTGGAAGGAAATTTGTGGCTCCTCTCAGATTCCAGAACTTTCTGTCACCGAAATGTGAGGAAAACTTGTTTTTTTAGCCAAATTTTGAGGTTTGCAAAGGATTCTGGGTAACAGAACCTGGTCAGAGCCCCACAAGTCACCCCATCTTGGATTCCTGTAGGTCTCTAGTTAAAAAAATGCACAGGATTGGTAGGTTTCCCTAGGTGCCGGCTGAGCTAGAGGCCAAAATCTACAGGTAGGCACTTTGCAAAAAACACCTCTGTTTTCTGTAAAAAATGTGGTGTCCACGTTGTGTTTTGGGGCATTTCCTGTTGCGGGCACTAGGCCTACCCACACAAGTGAGGTATCATTTTAATCGGGAGACTTGGGGGAACGCTGGGTGGAAGGAAATTTGTGGCTCCTCTCAGATTCCAGAACTTTCTGTCACCGAAATATGAGGAAAACGTATTTCTTTAGCCACATTTTGAGGTTTGCAAAGGATTCTGGGTAACAGAACCTGGTCAGAGCCCCACAAGTCACCCCATCTTGGATTCCCCTAGGTCTCTAGTTTTCAAAAATACACAGGTTTGGTAGGTTACTATAGGTGCCGGCTGAGCTAGAGGCCAAAATCTACAGGTAGGCACTTTGCAAAAAACACCTTTGTTTTCTGTCTAAAAATGTGATGTGTCCACATTGTCTTTCGGGGCATTTCCTGTCGCGGGCGCTAGGCCTATCCACACAAGTGAGGTATCATTTTTATCGGGAGAGTTGGGGGAACGCTGGGTGGAAGGGAAGTTGTGGCTCCTCTCAGATTCCAGAACTTTCTGTCACCGAAATGTGAGGAAAATTTGTTTTTTTAGCCAAATCTTGAGGTTTGCAATGGATTCTGGGTAACAGAACCTGGTCAGAGCCCCACAAGTCACCCCATCTTCGATTCCCCTAGGTCTCTAGTTTTCAAAAGTGCACAGGTTTGGTAGGTTTCTATAGGTGCCGGCTGATCTAGAGGCCAAAATCTACAGGTAGGCACTTTGCAAAAAAAAAATCTGTTTTCTGACAAAAAATGCGATGTGTCCACATTGTGTTTCGGGGCATTTCCTGTCGCGGGCGCTAGGCCTACCCACACAAGTGAGGTATCATTTTTATCGAGAGACTTGGGGGAACGCTGGGTGGAAGGGAAGTTGTGGCTCCTCTCAGATTCCAGAAATTTCTGTCACCGAAATGTGAGGAAAATGTGTTTTTTTAGCCACATTTTGAGGTTTGCAAAGGATTCTGGGTAACAGAACCTGGTCAGAGCCCCAAAAGTCACCCCATCTTGGATTCCCCTAGGTCTCTAGTTTTCAAAAATGCACAGGATTGGTAGGTTTCCCTAGGTGCCGGCTCAGCTAGAGGCCAAAATCTACAGGTAGGCACTTTGCAAAAAACAGCTCTGTTTTCTGTAAAAAAAATGGGATGTGTCCACGCTGTGTTTTGGGGCATTTCCTGTCGCGGGCGCTGGGCCTACCCACACAAGTGAGGTACCATTTTTATCGGGAGACTTGGGGGAACGCTGGGTGGAAGGAAATATGTTGCTCCTCTCAGATTCCAGAACTTTCTGTCACCGAAATGTGAGGAAAACATGTTTTTTTAGCCAAATTTTGAGGTTTGCAAAGGATTCTGGGTAACAGAACGTGGTCAGAGCCCCACAAGTCACCCCATCTTGGATTCCTGTAGGTCTCTAGTTAAAAAAATGCACAGGATTGGTAGGTTTCCCTAGGTGCCGGCTGAGCTAGAGGCCAAAATCTACAGGTAGGCACTTTGCAAAAAACACCTCTATTTTCTGTAAAAAAAATGGGATGTGTCCCCGTTGTGTTTTGGGGCATTTACTGTCGCGGGCGCTAGGCCTACCCACACAAGTGAGGTATCATTTTTATCGGGAGACTTGGGGGAACGCTGGGTGGAAGGGAAGTTGTGGCTCCTCTCAGATTCCAGAAATTTCTGTCACCGAAATGTGAGGAAAACGTGTTTTTTTAGCCACATTTTAAGGTTTGCAAAGGATTCTGGGTAACAGTACCTGGTCAGAGCCCCACAAGTCACCCCATCTTGGATTCCCATAGGTCTCTAGTTGTAAAAAATGCACAGGTTTGGTAGGTTTCCCTAGGTGCCTGCTGAGCTAGAGGCCAAAATCTACAGGTAGGAACTTTGCAAAAAACACCTCTGTTTTCTGTCAAAAAATGTGATGTGTCCATGTTGTGTTTTGGGGCATTTCCTGTCGCAGGCGCTAGGCCTACCCACAGAAGTGAGGTATCATTTTTATCGGGAGACTTGGGGGAACGTTGGATGGAAGGAAATTTGTGGCTCCTCTCAGATTCCAGAACTTTCTGTAACCGAAATGTGAGGAAAACATGTTTTTTTATCCAAATTTTGAGGTTTGCAAAGGATTCTGGGTAACAGAACCTGGTCAGAGCCCCACAAGTCACCCCATCTTGGATTCCCCTAGGTCTCTAGTTTTCAAAAATACACAGGTTTGGTAGGTTACTATAGGTGCCGGCTGAGCTAGAGGCCAAAATCTACAGGTAGGCACTTTGCAAAAAACACCTTTGTTTTCTGTCAAAAAATGTGATGTGTCCACATTGTCTTTCGGGGCATTTCCTGTCGCGGGCGCTAGGCCTACCCACACAAGTGAGGTATCATTTTTATCGGGAGACTTGGGGGAACGCTGGGTGGAAGGGAAGTTGTGGCTCCTCTCAGATTCCAGAAATTTCTGTCACCAAAATGTGAGGAAAACGTGTTTTTTTAGCCACATTTTGAGGTTTGCAAAGGATTCTGGGTAACAGAACCTGGTCAGAGCCCCACAAGTCACCCCATCTTGGATTCCCCTAGGTCTCTAGTTTTCAAAAATGCACAGGATTGGTAGGTTTCCCTAGGTGCCGGCTGAGCTAGAGGCCAAAATCTACAGGTAGGCACTTTGCAAAAAACACCTCTGTTTTCTGTAAAAAAATGGGATGTGTCCCCGTTGTGTTTTGGGGCATTTACTGTCGCGGGCGCTAGGCCTACCCACACAAGTGAGGTACCATTTTCATCGGGAGACTTGGGGGAACGCTGGGTGGAAGGAAATATGTGGCTCCTCTCAGATTCCAGAACTTTCTGTCACCGAAATGTGAGGAAAACGTGTTTTTTTAGCCACATTTTGAGGTTTGCAAAGGATTCTGGGTAACAGTACCTGGTCAGAGCTCCACAAGTCACCCCATCTTGTATTCCCCTAGGTCTCTAGTTTTAAAAAATGCACAGGTTTGGTTAGTTTCACAGGCTGAGCTAGAGGCCCAAATCTACAGGTAGGCACTTTGCAAAAAACACCTCTGTTTTCTGTAAAAAAATGTGGTGTCACCGTTGTGTTGTGGGGCATTTCCTGTTGCGAGCGCTAGGCCTACCCACACAAGTGAGGTATCATTTTAATCGGGAGACTTGGGGGAACGCTGGGTGGAAGGAAATTTGTGGCTCCTCTCAGATTCCAGAACTTTCTGTCACCGAAATATGAGGAAAACATGTTTTTTTAGCCACATTTTGAGGTTTGCAAAGGATTCTGGGTAACAGAACCTGGTCAGAGCCCCACAAGTCACCCCATCTTGTATTCCTGTAGGTCTCTAGTTAAAAAAATGCACAGGATTGGTAGGTTTCCCTAGGTGCCGGCTGATCTAGAGGCCAAAATCTACAGGTAGGCACTTTGCAAAAAACACCTCTGTTTTCTGTAAAAAAATGGGATGTGTCCACGTTGTGTTTTGGGCCATTTCCTTTCGTGGGCGCTAGGCCTACCCACACAAGTGAGGTATCATTTTTATCGGGAGACTTGGGGGAACGCTGGGTGGAAGGAAATTTCTGGCTTCTCTCAGATTCCAGAACTTTCTGTCACCGAAATATGAGGAAAATGTGTTTTTTAGCCAAGTTTTGAGGTTTGCAAAGGATTCTGGGTAACAGAACCTGGTCAGAGCCCCACAAGTCACCCCATCTTGGATTCCCCTAGGTCTCTAGTTGTAAAAAATGCACAGGTTTGGTAGGTTTCACAGGCTGAGCTAGAGGCCAAAATCTACAGGTAGGCACTTTGCAAAAAACACCTTTTTTTTCTGTCAAAAAATGTGGTGTCCACGTTGTGTTTTGGGTCATTTCCTGTTGGAGGCGCTAGGCCTACCCACACAAGTGAGGTATCATTTTAATCGGGAAACTTGGGGGAACACTGGGTGGAAGGAAATTTGTGGCTCCTCTCAGATTCCAGAACTTTCTGTCACCGAAATATGAGGAAAACATGTTTTTTTAGCCACATTTTGAGGTTTGCAAAGGATTCTGGGTAACAGTACCTGGTCAGAGCCCCACAAGTCACCCCATCTTGGATTCCCATAGGTCTCTAGTTGTAAAAAATGCACAGGTTTGGTAGGTTTCCCTAGGTGCCTGCTGAGCTAGAGGCCAAAATCTACAGGTAGGAACTTTGCAAAAAACACCTCTGTTTTCTGTCAAAAAATGTGATGTGTCCACGTTGTGTTTTGGGGCATTTCCTGTCGCAGGCGCTAGGCCTACCCACAGAAGTGAGGTATCATTTTTATCGGGAGACTTGGGGGAACGTTGGGTGGAAGGAAATTTGTGGCTCCTCTCAGATTCCAGAACTTTCTGTTACCGAAATGTGAGGAAAACATGTTTTTTTAGCCAAATTTTGAGGTTTGCAAAGGATTCTGGGTAACAGAACCTGGTCAGAGCCCCACAAGTCACCCCATCTTGGATTCCCCTAGGTCTCTAGTTTTCAAAAATACACAGGTTTGGTAGGTTACTATAGGTGCCGGCTGAGCTAGAGGCCAAAATCTACAGGTAGGCACTTTGCAAAAAACACCTTTGTTTTCTGTCAAAAAATGTGATGTGTCCACATTGTGTTTCGGGGCATTTCCTGTCGCTGGCGCTAGGCCTACCCACACAAGTGAGGTATCATTTTAATCGGGAGACTTGGGGGAACGCTGGGTGGAAGGAAATTTGTGGCTCCTCTCAGATTCCAGAACTTTCTGTCACCGAAATATGAGGAAAACTTATTTCTTTAGCCACATTTTGAGGTTTGCAAAGGATTCTGGGTAACAGAACCTGGTCAGAGCCCCACAAGTCACCCCATCTTGGATTCCCCTAGGTCTCTAGTTTTCAAAAATACACAGGTTTGGTAGGTTACTATAGGTGCCGGCTGAGCTAGAGGCCAAAATCTACAGGTAGGCACTTTGCAAAAAACACCTTTGTTTTCTGTCAACAAATGTGATGTGTCCACATTGTCTTTCGGGGTATTTCCTGTCGCGGGCGCTAGCCCTACCCACACAAGTGAGGTATCATTTTTATCGGGAGACTTGGGGGAACGCTGGGTGGAAGGGAAGTTGTGGCTCCTCTCAGATTCCAGAACTTTCTGTCACCGAAATGTGAGGAAAATGTGTTTTTTTAGCCAAATCTTGAGGTTTGCAAAGGATTCTGGGGTAACAGAACCTGGTCAGAGCCCCACAAGTCACCCCATCTTCGATTGCCCTAGGTATCTAGTTTTCAAAAGTGCACAGGTTTGGTAGGTTTCTATAGGTGCCGGCTGAGCTAGAGGCCAAAATCTACAGGTAGGCACTTTGCAAAAAAAAAATCTGTTTTCTGACAAAAAATGCGATGTTTCCACATTGTGTTTCGGGGCATTTCCTGTCGCGGGCGCTAGGCCTACCCACACAAGTGAGGTATCATTTTTATCGGGAGACTTGGGGGAACGCTGGGTGGAAGGGAAGTTGTGGCTCCTCTCAGATTCCAGAAATTTCTGTCACCAAAATGTGAGGAAAACGTGTTTTTTTAGCCACATTTTGAGGTTTGCAAAGGATTCTGGGTAACAGAACCTGGTCAGAGCCCCACAAGTCACCCCATCTTGGATTCCCCTAGGTCTCTAGTTTTCAAAAATGCACAGGATTGGTAGGTTTCCCTAGGTGCCGGCTGAGCTAGAGGCCAAAATCTACAGGTAGGCACTTTGCAAAAAACACCTCTGTTTTCTGTAAAAAAATGGGATGTGTCCCCGTTGTGTTTTGGGGCATTTACTGTCGCGGGCGCTAGGCCTACCCACACAAGTGAGGTACCATTTTCATCGGGAGACTTGGGGGAACGCTGGGTGGAAGGAAATATGTGGCTCCTCTCAGATTCCAGAACTTTCTGTCACCGAAATGTGAGGAAAATGTGTTTTTTTAGCCACATTTTGAGGTTTGCAAAGGATTCTGGGTAACAGTACCTGGTCAGAGCTCCACAAGTCACCCCATCTTGGATTCCCCTAGGTCTCTAGTTTTAAAAAATTCACAGGTTTGGTTGGTTTCACAGGCTGAGCTAGAGGCCCAAATCTACAGGTAGGCACTTTGCAAAAAACACCTCTGTTTTCTGTAAAAAAATGTGGTGTCACCGTTGTGTTGTGGGGCATTTCCTGTTGCGGGCGCTAGGCCTACCCACACAAGTGAGGTATCATTTTAATCGGGAGACTTGGGGGAACGCTGGGTGGAAGGAAATTTGTGGCTCCTCTCAGATTCCAGAACTTTCTGTCACCGAAATATGAGGAAAACATGTTTTTTTAGCCACATTTTGAGGTTTGCAAAGGATTCTGGGTAACAGAACCTGGTCAGAGCCCCACAAGTCACCCCATCTTGTATTCCTGTAGGTCTCTAGTTAAAAAAATGCACAGGATTGGTAGGTTTCCCTAGGTGCTGGCTGAGCTAGAGGCCAAAATCTACAGGTAGGCACTTTGCAAAAAACACCTTTGTTTTCTGTCAAAAAATGTGATGTGTCCACATTGTCTTTCGGGGCATTTCCTGTCGCGGGCGCTAGGCCTACCCACTCAAGTGAGGTATGATTTTTATCGGGAGACTTGGGGGAACGCTGGGTGGAAGGAAATTTGTGGCTCCTCTCAGATTCTAGAACTTTCTGTCACCGAAATGTGAGGAAAACGTGTTTTTTTAGCCAAATTTTGAGGTTTGCAATGGATTCTCGGTAACAGAACCTGGTCAGACCCCACAAGTCACCCCATCCTGGATTCCCCTAGTCTCTAGTTTTCAAAAATGCACAGGTTTGGTAGGTTTCTCTAGGTGCCGGCTGAGCAACAGGCCAAAATCTACAGGTAGGCACTATGCAAAAAACACCTCTGTTTTCTGTAAAAAAATGGGATGTGTCCACGTTGTGTTTTGGGCCATTTCCTTTCGTGGGCGCTAGGCCTACCCACACAAGTGAGGTATCATTTTTATCGGGAGACTTGGGGGAACGCTGGGTGGAAGGAAATTTCTGGCTTCTCTCAGATTCCAGAACTTTCTGTCACCGAAATATGAGGAAAATGTGTTTTTAGCCAAGTTTTGAGGTTTGCAAAGGATTCTGGGTAACAGAACCTGGTCAGAGCCCCACAAGTCACCCCATCTTGGATTCCCCTAGGCCTCTAGTTGTAAAAAATGCACAGGTTTGGTAGGTTTCACAGGCTGAGCTAGAGGCCAAAATCTACAGGTAGGCACTTTGCAAAAAAACACCTTTGTTTTCTGTCAAAAAATGTGGTGTCCACGTTGTGTTTTGGGGCATTTCCTGTTGCAGGCGCTAGGCCTACCCACACAAGTGAGGTATCATTTTAATCGGGAAACTTGGGGGAACACTGGGTGGAAGGAAATTTGTGGCTCCTCTCAGATTCCAGAACTTTCTGTCACCGAAATATGAGGAAAACATGTTTTTTTAGCCACATTTTGAGGTTTGCAAAGGATTCTGGGTAACAGTACCTGGTCAGAGCCCCACAAGTCACCCCATCTTGGATTCCCATAGGTCTCTAGTTGTAAAAAATGCACAGGTTTGGTAGGTTTCCCTAGGTGCCTGCTGAGCTAGAGGCCAAAATCTACAGGTAGGAACTTTGCAAAAAACACCTGTTTTCTGTCAAAAAATGTGATGTGTCCATGTTGTGTTTTGGGGCATTTCCTGTCGCAGGCGCTAGGCCTACCCACAGAAGTGAGGTATCATTTTTATCGGGAGACTTGGGGGAACGTTGGGTGGAAGGAAATTTGTGGCTCCTCTCAGATTCCAGAACATTCTGTAACCGAAATGTGAGGAAAACGTGTTTTTTTAGCCACATTTTGAGGTTTGCAAAGGATTCTGGGTAACAGAACCTGGTCAGAGCCCCACAAGTCACCCCATCTTGGATTCCCCTAGGTCTCTAGTTTTCAGAAATGCACAGGTTTAGTAGGTTTCTCTAGGTGCCGGCTGAGCTACAGGCCAAAATCTACAGGTAGGCACTTTGCAAAAAACACCTCTGTTTTCTGTCAAAAAATGTGATGTGTCCACATTGTGTTTCGGGGCATTTCCTGTCGCGGGCGCTAGGCCTACCCACACAAGTGAGGTATAATTTTTATTGGGAGACTTGGGGGAACGCTGGGTGGAAGAAAATTTGTGGCTCCTCTCAGATTCCAGAACTTTCTGTCACCGAAATGTGAGCAAAACGTGTTTTTTTTTTTGCCAAATTTTGAGGTTTGCAAAGAATTCTGGGTAACAGAACCTGGTCAGAGCCCCACAAGTCACCGCATCTTGGATTCCCCTAGGTCTCTAGTTTTCAAAAATGCACAGGATTGGTAGGTTTCCCTAGGTGCCGGCTGAGCTAGAGGCTAAAATCTACAGGTGGGCACTTTGCAAAAAACACCTCTGTTTTCTGAAAAAAAATGGGATGTGTCCCCGTTGTGTTTTGGGGCATTTACTGTCGCGGGCGCTAGGCCTACCCACACAAGTGAGGTATCATTTTTATCGGGAGACTAAGGGGAACGCTGGGTGGAAGGAAATTTGTGGCTCCTCTCAGATTCCAGAACTTTCTGTCACCGAAATGTGAGGAAAACTTGTTTTTTTTAGCCAAATTTTGAGGTTTGCAAAGGATTCTGGGTAACAGAACCTGGTCAGAGCCCCACAAGTCACCCCATCTTGGATTCCTGTAGGTCTCTAGTTAAAAAAAATGCACAGGATTGGTAGGTTTCCCTAGGTGCCGGCTGAGCTAGAGGCCAAAATCTACAGGTAGGCACTTTGCAAAAAACACCTCTGTTTTCTGTAAAAAATGTGGTGTCCACGTTGTGTTTTGGGGCATTTCCTGTTGCGGGCACTAGGCCTACCCACACAAGTGAGGTATAATTTTAATCGGGAGACTTGGGGGAACGCTGGGTGGAAGGAAATTTGTGGCTCCTCTCAGATTCCAGAACTTTCTGTCACCGAAATATGAGGAAAACGTATTTCTTTAGCCACATTTTGAGGTTTGCAAAGGATTCTGGGTAACAGAACCTGGTCGAGCCCCACAAGTCACCCCATCTTGGATTCCCCTAGGTCTCTAGTTTTCAAAAATACACAGGTTTGGTAGGTTACTATAGGTGCCGGCTGAGCTAGAGGCCAAAATCTACAGGTAGGCACTTTGCAAAAAACACCTTTGTTTTCTGTCAAAAAATGTGATGTGTCCACATTGTCTTTCAGGGCATTTCCTGTCGCGGGCGCTAGGCCTATCCACACAAGTGAGGTATCATTTTTATCGGGAGACTTGGGGGAATGCTGGGTGGAAGGGAAGTTGTGGCTCCTCTCAGATTCCAGAACTTTCTGTCACCGAAATGTGAGGAAAATGTGTTTTTTTAGCCAAATTTTGAGGTTTGCAAAGGATTCTGGGTAACAGAACCTGGTCAGAGCCCCACAAGTCACCCCATCTTCGATTCCCCTAGGTCTCTAGTTTTCAAAAGTGCACAGGTTTGGTAGGTTTCTATAGGTGCCGGCTGAGCTAGAGGCCAAAATCTACAGGTAGGCACTTTGCAAAAAAGAAATCTGTTTTCTGACAAAAAATGCGATGTGTCCACATTGTGTTTCGGGGCATTTCCTGTCGCGGGCGCTAGGCCTACCCACACAAGTGAGGTATCATTTTTATCGGGAGACTTGGGGGAACGCTGGGTGGAAGGGAAGTTGTGGCTCCTCTCAGATTCCAGAAATTTCTGTCACCGAAATGTGAGGAAAACGTGTTTTTTTAGCCACATTTTGAGGTTTGCAAAGGATTCTGGGTAACAGAACCTGGTCAGAGCCCCACAAGTCACCCCATCTTGGATTCCCCTAGGTCTCTATTTTTTCAAAAATGCACAGGATTGGTAGGTTTCCCTAGGTGCCGGCTGAGCTAGAGGCCAAAATCTACAGGTAGGCACTTTGCAAAAAACACCTCTGTTTTCTGTAAAAAAAATGGGATGTGTCCCCGTTGTGTTTTGGGGCATTTACTGTCGCGGGCGCTAGGCCTACCCACACAAGTGAGGTATCATTTTTATCGGGAGACTTGGGGGATCGCTGGGTGGAAGGGAAGTTGTGGCTCCTCTCAGATTCCAGAAATTTCTGTCACCGAAATGTGAGGAAAACGTGTTTTTTTAGCCACATTTTGAGGTTTGCAAAGGATTCTGGGTAACAAAACCTGGTCAGAGCCCCACAAGTCACCCCATCTTGGATTCCCCTAGGTCTCTAGTTTTCAAAAATGCACAGGATTGGTAGGTTTCCCTAGGTGCCGGCTCAGCTAGAGGCCAAAATCTACAGGTAGGCACTTTGCAAAAAACAGCTCTGTTTTCTGTAAAAAAAAATGGGATGTGTCCACGCTGTGTTTTGGGGCATTTCCTGTCGCGGGCGCTGGGCCTACCCACACAAGTGAGGTACTATTTTTATCGGGAGACTTGGGGGAACGCTGGGTGGAAGGAAATATGTGGCTCCTCTCAGATTCCAGAAATTTCTGTCACCGAAATGTGAGGAAAACGTGTTTTTTTAGCCAAATTTTGAGGTTTGCAAAGGATTCTGGGTAACAGTACCTGGTCAGAGCTCCACAAGTCACCCCATCTTGGATTCCCCTAGGTCTCTAGTTTTCAAAAATACACAGGTTTGGTAGGTTACTATAGGTGCCGGCTGAGCTAGAGGCCAAAATCTACAGGTAGGCACTTTGCAAAAAACACCTTTGTTTTCTGTCAAAAAATGTGATGTGTCCACATTGTCTTTCAGGGCATTTCCTGTCGCGGGCGCTAGGCCTATCCACACAAGTGAGGTATCATTTTTATCGGGAGACTTGGGGGAATGCTGGGTGGAAGGGAAGTTGTGGCTCCTCTCAGATTCCAGAACTTTCTGTCACCGAAATGTGAGGAAAATGTGTTTTTTTAGCCACATTTTGAGGTTTGCAAAGGATTCTGGGTAACAGAACCTGGTCAGAGCCCCACAAGTCACCCCATCTTGTATTCCTGTAGGTCTCTAGTTAAAAAAATGCACAGGATTGGTAGGTTTCCCTAGGTGCCGGCTGAGCTAGAGGCCAAAATCTACAGGTAGGCACTTTGCAAAAAACACCTTTGTTTTCTGTCAAAAAATGTGATGTGTCCACATTGTGTTTCGGGGCATTTCCTGTCGCGGGCGCTAGGCCTACTCACACAAGTGAGGTATCATTTTTATCGGGAGACTAAGGGGAACGCTGGGTGGAAGGAAATTTGTGGCTCCTCTCAGATTCCAGAACATTCTGTCACCGAAATGTGAGGAAAACGTGTTTTTTTAGCCAAATTTGAGGTTTGCAAAGGATTCTGGGTAACAGAACCTGGTCAGAGCCCCACAAGTCACCCCATCTTGGATTCCTGTAGGTCTCTAGTTAAAAAAATGCACAGGATTGGTAGGTTTCCCTAGGTGCCGGCTGAGCTAGAGGCCAAAATCTACAGGTAGGCACTTTGCAAAAAACACCTCTGTTTTCTGTAAAAAATGTGGTGTCCACGTTGTGTTTTGGGGCATTTCCTGTTGCGGGCACTAGGCCTACCCACACAAGTGAGGTATCATTTTAATCGGGAGACTTGGGGGAACGCTGGGTGGAAGGAAATTTGTGGCTCCTCTCAGATTCCAGAACTTTCTGTCACCGAAATATGAGGAAAACGTATTTCTTTAGCCACATTTTGAGGTTTGCAAAGGATTCTGGGTAACAGAAACTGGTCAAAGCCCCACAAGTCACCCCATCTTGGATTCCCCTAGGTCTCTAGTTTTCAAAAATACACAGGTTTGGTAGGTTACTATAGGTGCCGGCTGAGCTAGAGGCCAAAATCTACAGGTAGGCACTTTGCAAAAAACACCTTTGTTTTCTGTCAAAAAATGTGATGTGTCCACATTGTCTTTCAGGGCATTTCCTGTCGCGGGCGCTAGGCCTATCCACACAAGTGAGGTATCATTTTTATCGGGAGACTTGGGGGAATGCTGGGTGGAAGGGAAGTTGTGGCTCCTCTCAGATTCCAGAACTTTCTGTCACCGAAATGTGAGGAAAATGTGTTTTTTTAGCCAAATTTTGAGGTTTGCAAAGGATTCTGGGTAACAGAACCTGGTCAGAGCCCCACAAGTCACCCCATCTTCGATTCCCCTAGGTCTCTAGTTTTCAAAAGTGCACAGGTTTGGTAGGTTTCTATAGGTGCCGGCTGAGCTAGAGGCCAAAATCTACAGGTAGGCACTTTGCAAAAAAAAAATCTGTTTTCTGACAAAAAATGCGATGTGTCCACATTGTGTTTCGGGGCATTTCCTGTCGCGGGCGCTAGGCCTACCCACACAAGTGAGGTATCATTTTTATCGGGAGACTTGGGGGAACGCTGGGTGGCAGGGAAGTTGTGGCTCCTCTAAGATTCCATAAATTTCTGTCACCGAAATGTGAGGAAAACGTGTTTTTTTAGCCACATTTTGAGGTTTGCAAAGGATTCTGGGTAACAGAACCTGGTCAGAGCCCCACAAGTCACCCCATCTTGGATTCCCCTAGGTCTCTAGTTTTCAGAAATGCACAGGTTTAGTAGGTTTCCCTAGGTTCCGGCTGAGCTAGAGGCTAAAATCTACAGGTGGGCACTTTGCAAAAAACACCTCTGTTTTCTGAAAAAAAATGTGATGTGTCCACATTGTGTTTCGGGGCATTTCCTGTCGCGGGCGCTAGGCCTACCCACACAAGTGAGGTATCATTTTTATCGGGAGACTAAGGGGAACGCTGGGTGGAAGGAAATTTGTGGCTCCTCTCAGATTCCAGAACTTTCTGTCACCGAAATGTGAGGAAAACGTGTTTTTTTAGCCAAATTTGAGGTTTGCAAAGGATTCTGGGTAACAGAACCTGGTCAGAGCCCCACAAGTCACCCCATCTTGGATTCCTGTAGGTCTCTAGTTAAAAAAATGCACAGGATTGGTAGGTTTCCCTAGGTGCCGGCTGAGCTAGAGGCCAAAATCTACAGGTAGGCACTTTGCAAAAAACACCTCTGTTTTCTGTAAAAAATGTGGTGTCCACGTTGTGTTTTGGGGCATTTCCTGTTGCGGGCGCTAGGCCTACCCACTCAAGTGAGGTATCATTTTTATCGGGAGACTTGGGGGAATGCTGGGTGGAAGGAAATTTGTGGCTCCTCTCAGATTCTAGAACTTTCTGTCACCGAAATGTGAGGAAAACGTGTTTTTTTAGCCAAATTTTGAGGTTTGCAAAGGATTCTCGGTAACAGAACCTGGTCAGACCCCACAAGTCACCCCATCCTGGATTCCCCTAGTCTCTAGTTTTCAAAAATGCACAGGTTTGGTAGGTTTCTCTAGGTGCCGGCTGAGCTAGAGGCCAAAATCTACAGGTAGGCACTTTGCAAAAAACACCTTTGTTTTCTGTCAAAAAATGTGATGTGTCCACATTGTCTTTCAGGGCATTTCCTGTCGCGGGCGCTAGGCCTATCCACACAAGTGAGGTATCATTTTTATCGGGAGACTTGGGGGAATGCTGGGTGGAAGGGAATTTGAGGCTCCTCTCAGATTCCAGAACTTTCTGTCACCGAAATGTGAGGAAAATGTGTTTTTTTAGCCAAATTTTGAGGTTTGCAAAGGATTCTGGGTAACAGAACCTGGTCAGAGCCCCACAAGTCACCCCATCTTCGATTCCCCTAGGTCTCTAGTTTTCAAAAGTGCACAGGTTTGGTAGGTTTCTATAGGTGCCGGCTGAGCTAGAGGCCAAAATCTACAGGTAGGCACTTTGCAAAAAAAAAATCTGTTTTCTGACAAAAAATGCGATGTGTCCACATTGTGTTTCGGGGCATTTCCTGTCGCGGGCGCTAGGCCTACCCACACAAGTGAGGTATCATTTTTATCGGGAGACTTGGGGGAACGCTGGGTGGAAGGGAAGTTGTGGCTCCTCTCAGATTCCATAAATTTCTGTCACCGAAATGTGAGGAAAACGTGTTTTTTTAGCCACATTTTGAGGTTTGCAAAGGATTCTGGGTAACAGAACCTGGTCAGAGCCCCACAAGTCACCCCATCTTGGATTCCCCTAGGTCTCTAGTTTTCAAAAATGCACAGGATTGGTAGGTTTCCCTAGGTGCCGGCTGAGCTAGAGGCCAAAATCTACAGGTAGGCACTTTGCAAAAAACACCTCTGTTTTCTGTAAAAAAAATGGGATGTGTCCCCGTTGTGTTTTGGGGCATTTACTGTCGCGGGCGCTAGGCCTACCCACACAAGTGAGGAATCATTTTTATCGGGAGACTTGGGGGATCGCTGGGTGGAAGGGAAGTTGTGGCTCCTCTCAGATTCCAGAAATTTCTGTCACCGAAATGTGAGGAAAACGTGTTTTTTTAGCCACATTTTGAGGTTTGCAAAGGATTCTGGGTAACAGAACCTGGTCAGAGCCCCACAAGTCACCCCATCTTGGATTCCCCTAGGTCTCTAGTTTTCAAAAATGCACAGGATTGGTAGGTTTCCCTAGGTGCCGGCTCAGCTAGAGGCCAAAATCTACAGGTAGGCACTTTGCAAAAAACAGCTCTGTTTTCTGTAAAAAAAAATGGGATGTGTCCACGCTGTGTTTTGGGGCATTTCCTGTCGCGGGCGCTGGGCCTACCCACACAAGGGAGGTACTATTTTTATCGGGAGACTTGGGGGAACGCTGGGTGGAAGGAAATTTGTGGCTCCTCTCAGATTCCAGAACTTTCTGTCACCGAAATGTGAGCAAAACGTGTTTTTTTTAGCCAAATTTTGAGGTTTGCAACGGATTCTGGGTAACAGAACCTGGTCAGAGCCCCACAAGTCACCCCATCTTGGATTGCCCTAGGTCTCTAGTTTTCAAAAATGCACAGGATTGGTAGGTTTCCCTAGGTGCCGGCTGAGCTAGAGGCCAAAATCTACAGGTAGGCACTTTGCAAAAAACCCTCTGTTTTCTGACAAAAAATGCGATGTGTCCACATTGTGTTTTGGGGCATTTCCTGTCAGGTGCGCTAGGCCTACCCACACAAGTGAGGTATCATTTTTATCGGGAGACTTGGGGGAACGCTGGGTGGAAGGAAATTTGTGGCTCCTCTCAGATTCCAGAACTTTCTGTCACCGAAATGTGAGGAAAACGTGTTTTTTTTAGCCACATTTTGAGGTTTGCAAAGGATTCTGGGTAACAGAACCTGGTCAGAGCCCCACAAGTCACCCCATCTTGGATTCCCCTAGGTCTCTAGTTTTCAAAAATGCACAGGATTGGTAGGTTTCCCTAGGTGCCGGCTGAGCTAGAGGCCAAAATCTACACGTAGGCACTTTGCAAAAAACACCTCTGTTTTCTGTAAAAAAAATGGGATGTGTCCCCGTTGTGTTTTGGGGCATTTACTGTCGCGGGCGCTAGGCCTACCCACACAAGTGAGGTATCATTTTTATCGGGAGACTTGGGGGATCGCTGGGTGGAAGGGAAGTTGTGGCTCCTCTCAGATTCCAGAAATTTCTGTCACCGAAATGTGAGGAAAACGTGTTTTTTTAGCCACATTTTGAGGTTTGCAAAGGATTCTGGGTAACAAAACCTGGTCAGAGCCCCACAAGTCACCCCATCTTGGATTCCCCTAGGTCTCTAGTTTTAAAAAATGCACAGGATTGGTAGGTTTCCCTAGGTGCCGGCTCAGCTAGAGGCCAAAATCTACAGGTAGGCACTTTGCAAAAAACACCTTTGTTTTCTGTCAAAAAATGTGATGTGTCCACATTGTCTTTCAGGGCATTTCCTGTCGCGGGCGCTAGGCCTATCCACACAAGTGAGGTATCATTTTTATCGGGAGACTTGGGGGAACGCTGGGTGGAAGGGAAGTTGTGGCTCCTCTCAGATTCCAGAACTTTCTGTCACCGAAATGTGAGGAAAATGTGTTTTTTTAGCCAAATCTTGAGGTTTGCAAAGGATTCTGGGTAACAGAACCTGGTCAGAGCCCCACAAGTCACCCCATCTTCGATTCCCCTAGGTCTCTAGTTTTCAAAAGTGCACAGGTTTGGTAGGTTTCTATAGGTGCCGGCTGAGCTAGAGGCCAAAATCTACAGGTAGGCACTTTGCAAAAAAAAAAATCTGTTTTCTGACAAAAAATGCGATGTGTCCACATTGTGTTTCGGGGCATTTCCTGTCGCGGGCGCTAGGCCTACCCACACAAGTGAGGTATCATTTTTATCGGGAGACTTGGGGGAACGCTGGGTGGAAGGGAAGTTGTGGCTCCTCTCAGATTCCAGAAATTTCTGTCACCGAAATGTGAGGAAAATGTGTTTTTTTAGCCACATTTTGAGGTTTGCAAAGGATTCTGGGTAACAGAACCTGGTCAGAGCCCCACAAGTCACCCCATCTTGGATTCCCCTAGGTCTCTAGTTTTCAAAAATGCACAGGATTGGTAGGTTTCCCTAGGTGCCTGCTGAGCTAGAGGCCAAAATCTACAGGTAGGCACTTTGCAAAAAACACCTCTTTTTTCTGTAAAAAAAATGGGATGTGTCCCCGTTGTGTTTTGGGGAATTTACTGTCGCGGGCGCTAGGCCTACCCACACAAGTGAGGTATCATTTTTATCGGGAGACTTGGGGGAACGCTGGGTGGAAGGGAAGTTGTGGCTCCTCTCAGAATCCAGAAATTTCTGTCACCGAAATGTGAGGAAAACGTTTTTTTTAGCCACATTTTGAGGTTTGCAAAGGATTCTGGGTAACAGAACCTGGTCAGAGCCCCACAAGTCACCCCATCTTGGATTCCCCTAGGTCTCTAGTTTTCAAAAATGCACAGGATTGGTAGGTTTCCCTAGGTGCCGGCTCAGCTAGAGGCCAAAATCTACAGGTAGGCACTTTGCAAAAAACAGCTCTGTTTTCTGTAAAAAAAATGGGATGTGTCCACGCTGTGTTTTGGGGCATTTCCTGTCGCGGGCGCTGGGCCTACCCACACAAGTGAGGTACTATTTTTATCGGGAGACTTGGGGGAACGCTGGGTGGAAGGAAATTTGTGGCTCCTCTCAGATTCCAGAACTTTCTGTCACCGAAATGTGAGCAAAACGTGTTTTTTTTTGCCAAATTTTGAGGTTTGCAAAGGATTCTGGGTAACAGAACCTGGTCAGAGCCCCACAAGTCACCCCATCTTGGATTGCCCTAGGTCTCTAGTTTTCAAAAATGCACAGGATTGGTAGGTTTCCCTAGGTGCCGGCTGAGCTAGAGGCCAAAATCTACAGGTAGGCACTTTGCAAAAAAACCTATTTTTTCTGTAAAAAAATGGGATGTGTCCACATTGTGTTTTGGGGCATTTCCTGTCAGGGGCGCTAGGCCTACCCACACAAGTGAGGTATCATTTTTATCGGGAGACTTGGGGGAACGCTGGGTGGAAGGAAATTTGTGGCTCCTCTCAGATTCCAGAACTTTCTGTCACCGAAATGTGAGGAAAACGTGTTTTTTTAGCCAAAGTTTGAGGTTTGCAAAGGATTCTGGGTAACAGAACCTGGTCAGAGCCCCACAAGTCACCGCATCTTGGATTCCCCTAGGTCTCTAGTTTTCAAAAATGCACAGGATTGGTAGGTTTCCCTAGGTGCC
This sequence comes from Pleurodeles waltl, assembly GCF_031143425.1. Taxonomy (NCBI): domain Eukaryota; kingdom Metazoa; phylum Chordata; class Amphibia; order Caudata; family Salamandridae; genus Pleurodeles; species Pleurodeles waltl. The sequence goes on along the minus strand of NC_090436.1, from coordinate 611,935,186 downwards.
GGCTGAGCTAGAGGCCAAAATCTACAGGTAGGCACTTTGCAAAAAAACCTCTGTTTTCTGTAAAAAAATGGGATGTGTCCACATTGTGTTTTGGGGCATTTCCTGTCAGGGGCGCTAGGCCTACCCACACAAGTGAGGTATCATTTTTATCGGGAGAATTGGGGGAACGCTGGGTGGAAGGAAATTTGTGGCTCCTCTCAGATTCCAGAACTTTCTGTCACCGAAATGTGAGGAAAACGTGTTTTTTTAGCAAAATTTTGAGGTTTGCAAAGGATTCTGGGTAACAGAACCTGGTCAGAGCCCCACAAGTCACCGCATCTTGGATTCCCCTAGGTCTCTAGTTTTCAAAAATGCACAGGATTGGTAGGTTTCCCTAGGTGCCTGCTGAGCTAGAGGCTAAAATCTACAGGTGGGCACTTTGCAAAAAACACCTCTGTTTTCTGAAAAAAAATGGGATGTGTCCCCGTTGTGTTTTGGGGCATTTACTGTCGCGGGCGCTAGGCCTACCCACACAAGTGAGGTATCATTTTTATCGGGAGACTTGGGGGAACGCTGGGTGGAAGGAAATTTGTGGCTCCTCTCAGATTCCAGAACTTTCTGTCACCGAAATGTGAGGAAAACGTGTTTTTTTAGCCAAATTTTGAGGTTTGCAAAGGATTCTGGGTAACAGAACCTGGTCACAGCCCCACAAGTCACCCCATCTTGGATTCCTGTAGGTCTCTAGTTAAAAAAATGCACAGGATTGGTAGGTTTCCCTAGGTGCCGGCTGAGCTAGAGGCCAAAATCTACAGGTAGGCACTTTGCAAAAAACACCTCTGTTTTCTGTAAAAAAATGTGGTGTCCATGTTGTGTTTTGGGGCATTTCCTGTTGCGGGCACTAGGCCTACCCACACAAGTGAGGTATCATTTTAATCGGGAGACTTGGGGGAACGCTGGGTGGAAGGAAATTTGTGGCTCCTCTCAGATTCCAGAACTTTCTGTCACCGAAATATGAGGAAAACGTATTTATTTAGCCACATTTTGAGGTTTGCAAAGGATTCTGGGTAACAGAACCTGGTCAGAGCCCCACAAGTCACCCCATCTTGGATTCCCCTAGGTCTCTAGTTTTCAAAAATACACAGGTTTGGTAGGTTACTGTAAGTGACGGCTGAGCTAGAGGCCAAAATCTACAGGTAGGCACTTTGCAAAAAACACCTTTGTTTTCTGTCAAAAAATGTGATGTGTCCACATTGTCTTTCAGGGCATTTCCTGTTGCGGGTGCTAGGCCTATCCACACAAGTGAGGTATCATTTTCATTGGGAGACTTGGGGGAACGCTGGGTGGAAGGGAAGTTGTGGCTCCTCTCAGATTCCAGAAATTTCTGTCACCGAAATGTGAGGAAAATGTGTTTTTTTAGCCAAATCTTGAGGTTTGCAAAGGATTCTGGGTAACAGAACCTGGTCAGAGCCCCACAAGTCACCCCATCTTCGATTCCCCTAGGTCTCTAGTTTTCAAAAGTGCACAGGTTTGGTAGGTTTCTATAGGTGCCGGCTGAGCTACAGGCCAAAATCTACAGGTAGGCACTTTGCAAAAAAAACATCTGTTTTCTGACAAAAAATGCGATGTGTCCACATTGTGTTTCGGGGCATTTCCTGTCGCGGGCGCTAGGCCTACCCACACAAGTGAGGTATCATTTTTATCGGGAGACTTGGGGGAACGCTGGGTGGAAGGGAAGTTGTGGCTCCTCTCAGATTCCAGAAATTTCTGTCACCGAAATGTGAGGAAAACGTGTTTTTTTAGCCACATTTTGAGGTTTGCAAAGGATTCTGGGTAACAGAACCTGGTCAGAGCCCCACAAGTCACCCCATCTTGGATTCCCCTAGGTCTCTAGTTTTCAAAAATGCACAGGATTGGTAGGTTTCCCTAGGTGCCGGCTCAGCTAGAGGCCAAAATCTACAGGTAGGCACTTTGCAAAAAACAGCTCTATTTTCTGTAAAAAAAAATGGGATGTGTCCACGCTGTGTTTTGGGGCATTTCCTGTCGCGGGCGCTGGGCCTACCCACACAAGTGAGGTTCTATTTTTATCGGGAGACTTGGGGGAACGCTGGGTGGAAGGAAATATGTGGCTCCTCTCAGATTCCAGAACTTTCTGTCACCGAAATATGAGGAAAACATGTTTTTTTAGCCACATTTTGAGGTTTGCAAAGGATTCTGGGTAACAGAACCTGGTCAGAGCCCCACAAGTCACCCCATCTTGGATTCCTGTAGGTCTCTAGTTAAAAAAATGCACAGGATTGGTAGGTTTCCCTAGGTGCCGGCTGAGCTAGAGGCCAAAATCTACAGGTAGGCACTTTGCAAAAAACACCTTTGTTTTCTGTCAAAAAATGTGATGTGTCCACATTGTCTTTCGGGGCATTTCCTGTCGCGGGCGCTAGGCCTACCCACTCAAGTGAGGTATCATTTTTATCAGGAGACTTGGGGGAACGCTGGGTGGAAGGAAATTTGTGGCTCCTCTCAGATTCCAGAACTTTCTGTCACCGAAATATGAGGAAAACGTATTTCTTTAGCCACATTTTGAGGTTTGCAAAGGATTCTGGGTAACAGAACCTGGTCAGAGCCCCACAAGTCACCCCATCTTGGATTCCCCTAGGTCTCTAGTTTTTAAAAATACACAGGTTTGGTAGGTTACTATAGGTGCCGGCTGAGCTAGAGGCCAAAATCTACAGGTAGGCACTTTGCAAAAAACACCTTTGTTTTCTGTCAAAAAATGTGATGTGTCCACATTGTCTTTCAGGGCATTTCCTGTCGCGGGCGCTAGGCCTATCCACACAAGTGAGGTATCATTTTTATCGGGAGACTTGGGGGAACGCTGGGTGGAAGGGAAGTTGTGGCTCCTCTCAGATTCCAGAACTTTCTGTCACCGAAATGTGAGGAAAATGTGTTTTTTTAGCCAAATCTTGAGGTTTGCAAAGGATTCTGGGTAACAGAACCTGGTCAGAGCCCCACAAGTCACCCCATCTTCGATTCCCCTAGGTCTCTAGTTTTCAAAAGTGCACAGGTTTGGTAGGTTTCTATAGGTGCCGGCTGAGCTAGAGGCCAAAATCTACAGGTAGGCACTTTGCAAAAAAAAAATCTGTTTTCTGACAAAAAATGCGATGTGTCCACATTGTGTTTCGGGGCATTTCCTGTCGCGGGCGCTAGGCCTACCCACACAAGTGAGGTATCATTTTTATCGGGAGACTTGGGGGAACGCTGGGTGGAAGGAAATTAGTGGCTCCTCTCAGATTCCAGAACTTTCTGTCACCGAAATGTGAGGAAAATGTGTTTTTTTAGCCAAATTTTGAGGTTTGCAAAGGATTCTGGGTAACAGAACCTGGTCAGAGCCCCACAAGTCACCCCATCTTGGATTCCTGTAGGTCTCTAGTTAAAAAAATGCACAGGATTGGTAGGTTTCCCTAGGTGCCGGCTGAGCTAGAGGCCAAAATCTACAGGTAGGCACTTTGCAAAAAACACCTCTGTTTTCTGTAAAAAATGTGGTGTCCACGTTGTGTTTTGGGGCATTTCCTGTTGCGGGCACTAGGCCTACCCACACAAGTGAGGTATCATTTTAATCGGGAGACTTGGGGGATCACTGGGTGGAAGGAAATTTGTGGCTCCTCTCAGATTCCAGAACTTTCTGTCACCGAAATATGAGGAAAACGTATTTCTTTAGCCACATTTTGAGGTTTGCAAAGGATTCTGGGTAACAGAACCTGGTCAGAGCCCCACAAGTCACCCCATCTTGGATTCCCCTAGGTCTCTAGTTTTCAAAAATACACAGGTTTGGTAGGTTACTATAGGTGCCGGCTGAGCTAGAGGCCAAAATCTACAGGTAGGCACTTTGCAAAAAACACCTTTGTTTTCTGTCAAAAAATGTGATGTGTCCACATTGTCTTTCAGGGCATTTCCTGTCGCGGGCGCTAGGCCTATCCACACAAGTGAGGTATCATTTTTATCGGGAGACTTGGGGGAACGCTGGGTGGAAGGGAAGTTGTGGCTCCTCTCAGATTCCAGAACTTTCTGTCACCGAAATGTGAGGAAAATGTGTTTTTTTAGCCAAATCTTGAGGTTTGCAAAGGATTCTGGGTAACAGAACCTGGTCAGAGCCCCACAAGTCCCCCCATCTTCGATTCCCCTAGGTCTCTAGTTTTCAAAAGTGCACAGGTTTGGTAGGTTTCTATAGGTGCCGGCTGAGCTAGAGGCCAAAATCTACAGGTAGGCACTTTGCAAAAAAAAAATCTGTTTTCTGACAAAAAATGCGATGTGTCCACATTGTGTTTCGGGGCATTTCCTGTCGCGGGCGCTAGGCCTACCCACACAAGTGAGGTATCATTTTTATCGGGAGACTTGGGGGAACGCTGGGTGGAAGGGAAGTTGTGGCTCCTCTCAGATTCCAGAAATTTCTGTCACCGAAATGTGAGGAAAACGTGTTTTTTTAGCCAAATTTTGAGGTTTGCAAAGGATTCTGGGTAACAGAACCTGGTCAGAGCCCCACAAGTCACCCCATCTTGGATTCCCCTAGGTCTCTAGTTTTCAAAAATGCACAGGATTGGTAGGTTTCCCTAGGTGCCGGCTGAGCTAGAGGCCAAAATCTACAGGTAGGCACTTTGCAAAAAACACCTCTGTTTTCTGTAAAAAAAATGGGATGTGTCCCCGTTGTGTTTTGGGGCATTTACTGTCGCGGGCGCTGGGTCTACACACACAAGTGAGGTACTATTTTTATCGGGAGACTTGGGGGAACGCTGGGTGGAAGGAAATATGTGGCTCCTCTCAGATTCCAGAACTTTCTGTCACCGAAATGTGAGGAAAACGTGTTTTTTTAGCCAAATTTTGAGGTTTGCAAAGGATTCTGGGTAACAGTACCTGGTCAGAGCTCCACAAGTCACCCCATCTTGGATTCCCCTAGGTCTCTAGTTTTAAAAAATGCACAGGTTTGGTTGGTTTCACAGGCTGAGCTAGAGGCCCAAATCTACAGGTAGGCACTTTGCAAAAAACACCTCTGTTTTCTGTAAAAAAATGTGGTGTCCACGTTGTGTTTTGGGGCATTTCCTGTTGCAGGCGCTAGGCCTACCCACACAAGTGAGGTATCATTTTAATCAGGAGACTTGGGGGAACACTGGGTGGAAGGAAATTTGTGGCTCCTCTCAGATTCCAGAACTTTCTGTCACCGAAATATGAGGAAAACATGTTTTTTTAGCCACATTTTGAGGTTTGCAAAGGATTCTGGGTAACAGTACCTGGTCAGAGCCCCACAAGTCACCCCATCTTGGATTCCCATAGGTCTCTAGTTGTAAAAAATGCACAGGTTTGGTAGGTTTCCCTAGGTGCCTGCTGAGCTAGAGGCCAAAATCTACAGGTAGGAACTTTGCAAAAAACACCTCTGTTTTCTGTCAAAAAATGTGATGTGTCCATGTTGTGTTTTGGGGCATTTCCTGTCGCAGGCGCTAGGCCTACCCACAGAAGTGAGGTATCATTTTTATCGGGAGACTTGGGGGAACGTTGGGTGGAAGGAAATTTGTGGCTCCTCTCAGATTCCAGAACTTTCTGTAAACGAAATGTGAGGAAAACGTGTTTTTTAGCCAAATTTTGAGGTTTGCAAAGGATTCTGGGTAACAGAACCTGGTCAGAGCCCCACAAGTCACCCCATCTTGGATTCCCCTACGTCTCTAGTTTTCAGAAATGCACAGGTTTAGTAGGTTTCTCTAGGTGCCGGCTGAGCTACAGGCCAAAATCTAAAGGGAGGCACTTTGCAAAAAAAGCTCTGTTTTCTGTAAAAAAATGGGATGTGTCCACATTGTGTTTTGGGGCATTTCCTGTCAGGGGCGCTAGGCCTACCCACACAAGTGAGGTATCATTTTTATCGGGAGACTTGGGGGAACGCTGGGTGGAAGGAAATTTGTGGCTCCTCTCAGATTCCAGAACTTTCTGTCACCGAAATGTGAGGAAAACGTGTTTTTTTAGCCAAATTTTGAGGTTTGCAAAGGATTCTGGGTAACAGAACCTGGTCAGAGCCCCACAAGTCACCGCATCTTGGATTCCCCTAGGTCTCTAGTTTTCAAAAATGCACAGGATTGGTAGGTTTCCCTAGGTGCCGGCTGAGCTAGAGGCTAAAATCTACAGGTGGGCACTTTGCAAAAAACACCTCTGTTTTCTGAAAAAAAATGGGATGTGTCCCCGTTGTGTTTTGGGGCATTTACTGTCGCGGGCGCTAGGCCTACCCACACAAGTGAGGTATCATTTTTATCGGGAGACTTGGGGGAACGCTGGGTGGAAGGAAATTTGTGGCTCCTCTCAGATTCCAGAACTTTCTGTCACCGAAATGTAAGGAAAATTTGTTTTTTTAGCCAAATCTTAAGGTTTGCAAAGGATTCTGGGTAACAGAACCTGGTCAGAGCCCCACAAGTCACCCCATCTTGGATTCCTGTAGGTCTCTAGTTAAAAAAATGCACAGGATTGGTAGGTTTCCCTAGGTGCCGGCTGAGCTAGAGGCCAAAATCTACAGGTAGGCACTTTGCAAAAAACACCTCTGTTTTCTGTAAAAAAAATGGGATGTGTCCCCGTTGTGTTTTGGGGCATTTACTGTCGCGGGCGCTGGGTCTACACACACAAGTGAGGTACTATTTTTATCGGGAGACTTGGGGGAACGCTGGGTGGAAGGAAATATGTGGCTCCTCTCAGATTCCAGAACTTTCTGTCACCGAAATGTGAGGAAAACGTGTTTTTTTAGCCAAATTTTGAGGTTTGCAAAGGATTCTGGGTAACAGTACCTGGTCAGAGCTCCACAAGTCACCCCATCTTGGATTCCCCTAGGTCTCTAGTTTAAAAAAATGCACAGGTTTGGTTGGTTTCACAGGCTGAGCTAGAGGCCCAAATCTACAGGTAGGCACTTTGCAAAAAACACCTCTGTTTTCTGTAAAAAAATGTGGTGTCCACGTTGTGTTTTGGGGCATTTCCTGTTGCAGGCGCTAGGCCTACCCACACAAGTGAGGTATCATTTTAATCAGGAGACTTGGGGGAACACTGGGTGGAAGGAAATTTGTGGCTCCTCTCAGATTCCAGAACTTTCTGTCACCGAAATATGAGGAAAACATGTTTTTTTAGCCACATTTTGAGGTTTGCAAAGGATTCTGGGTAACAGTACCTGGTCAGAGCCCCACAAGTCACCCCATCTTGGATTCCCATAGGTCTCTAGTTGTAAAAAATGCACAGGTTTGGTAGGTTTCCCTAGGTGCCTGCTGAGCTAGAGGCCAAAATCTACAGGTAGGAACTTTGCAAAAAACACCTCTGTTTTCTGTCAAAAAATGTGATGTGTCCATGTTGTGTTTTGGGGCATTTCCTGTCGCAGGCGCTAGGCCTACCCACAGAAGTGAGGTATCATTTTTATCGGGAGACTTGGGGGAACGTTGGGTGGAAGGAAATTTGTGGCTCCTCTCAGATTCCAGAACTTTCTGTAAACGAAATGTGAGGAAAACGTGTTTTTTAGCCAAATTTTGAGGTTTGCAAAGGATTCTGGGTAACAGAACCTGGTCAGAGCCCCACAAGTCACCCCATCTTGGATTCCCCTACGTCTCTAGTTTTCAGAAATGCACAGGTTTAGTAGGTTTCTCTAGGTGCCGGCTGAGCTACAGGCCAAAATCTAAAGGGAGGCACTTTGCAAAAAAAGCTCTGTTTTCTGTAAAAAAATGGGATGTGTCCACATTGTGTTTTGGGGCATTTCCTGTCAGGGGCGCTAGGCCTACCCACACAAGTGAGGTATCATTTTTATCGGGAGACTTGGGGGAACGCTGGGTGGAAGGAAATTTGTGGCTCCTCTCAGATTCCAGAACTTTCTGTCACCGAAATGTGAGGAAAACGTGTTTTTTTAGCCAAATTTTGAGGTTTGCAAAGGATTCTGGGTAACAGAACCTGGTCAGAGCCCCACAAGTCACCGCATCTTGGATTCCCCTAGGTCTCTAGTTTTCAAAAATGCACAGGATTGGTAGGTTTCCCTAGGTGCCGGCTGAGCTAGAGGCTAAAATCTATAGGTGGGCACTTTGCAAAAAACACCTCTGTTTTCTGAAAAAAAATGGGATGTGTCCCCGTTGTGTTTTGGGGCATTTACTGTCGCGGGCGCTAGGCCTACCCACACAAGTGAGGTATCATTTTTATCGGGAGACTTGGGGGAACGCTGGGTGGAAGGAAATTTGTGGCTCCTCTCAGATTCCAGAACTTTCTGTCACCGAAATGTAAGGAAAATTTGTTTTTTTAGCCAAATCTTAAGGTTTGCAAAGGATTCTGGGTAACAGAACCTGGTCAGAGCCCCACAAGTCACCCCATCTTGGATTCCTGTAGGTCTCTAGTTAAAAAAATGCACAGGATTGGTAGGTTTCCCTAGGTGCCGGCTGAGCTAGAGGCCAAAATCTACAGGTAGGCACTTTGCAAAAAACACCTCTGTTTTCTGTAAAAAATGTGGTGTCCACGTTGTGTTTTGGGGCATTTCCTGTTGCGGGCAGTAGGCCTACCCACACAACTGAGGTATCATTTTAATCGGGAGACTTGGGGGAACGCTGGGTGGAAGGAAATTTGTGGCTCCTCTCAGATTCCAGAACTTTCTGTCACCGAAATATGAGGAAAACGTATTTCTTTAGCCACATTTTGAGGTTTGCAAAGGATTCTGGGTAACAGAACCTGGTCAGAGCCCCACAAGTCACCCCATCTTGGATTCCCCTAGGTCTCTAGTTTTCAAAAATACACAGGTTTGGTAGGTTACTATAGGTGCCGGCTGAGCTAGAGGCCAAAATCTACAGGTAGGCACTTTGCAAAAAACACCTTTGTTTTCTGTCAAAAAATGTGATGTGTCCACATTGTCTTTCAGGGCATTTCCTGTCAGGGGCGCTAGGCCTACCCACACAAGTGAGGTATCATTTTTATCGGGAGACTTGGGGGAACGCTGGGTGGAAGGAAATTTCTGGCTTCTCTCAGATTCCTGAACTTTCTGTCACCGAAATATGAGGAAAATGTGTTTTTTGTCCAAGTTTTGAGGTTTGCAAAGGATTCTGGGTAACAGAACCTGGTCAGAGCCCCACAAGTCACCCCATCTTGGATTCCCCTAGGTCTCTAGTTGTAAAAAATGCACAGGTTTGGTAGGTTTCACAGGCTGAGCTAGAGGCCAAAATCTACAGGTAGGCACTTTGCAAAAAACACCTCTGTTTTCTGTCAAAAAATGTGGTGTCCACGTTGTGTTTTGGGGCATTTCCTGTTGCAGGCGCTAGGCCTACCCACACAAGTGAGGTATCATTTTAATCGGGAGACTTGGGGGAACACTGGGTGGAAGGAAATTTGTGGCTCCTCTCAGATTCCAGAACTTTCTGTCACCGAAATATGAGGAAAACATGTTTTTTTAGCCACATTTTGAGGTTTGCAAAGGATTCTGGGTAACAGTACCTGGTCAGAGCCCCACAAGTCACCCCATCTTGGATTCCCATAGGTCTCTAGTTGTAAAAAATGCACAGGTTTGGTAGGTTTCCCTAGGTGCCTGCTGAGCTAGAGGCCAAAATCTACAGGTAGGAACTTTGCAAAAAACACCTCTGTTTTCTGTCAAAAAATGTGATGTGTCCATGTTGTGTTTTGGGGCATTTCCTGTCGCAGGCGCTAGGCCTACCCACAGAAGTGAGGTATCATTTTTATCGGGAGACTTGGGGGAAAGTTGGGTGGAAGGAAATTTGTGGCTCCTCTCACATTCCAGAACTTTCTGTAACCGAAATGTGAGGAAAACGTGTTTTTTAGCCAAATTTTGAGGTTTGCAAAGGATTCTGGGTAACAGAACCTGGTCAGAGCCCCACAAGTCACCCCATCTTGGATTCTCCTAGGTCTCTAGTTTTCAGAAATGCACAGGTTTAGTAGGTTTCTCTAGGTGCCGGCTGAGCTACAGGCCAAAATCTAAAGGGAGGCACTTTGCAAAAAACACCTCTGTTTTCTGTCAAAAAATGTGATGTGTCCACATTGTGTTTCGGGGCATTTCCTGTCGCGGGCGCTAGGCCTACCCATACAAGTGAGGTATCATTTTTATCGGGAGACTTGGGGGAACGCTGGGTGGAAGGGAAGTTGTGGCTTCTCTCAGATTCCAGAACTTTCTGTCACCGAAATGTGAGGAAAACGTGTTTTTTTAGCCAAATTTTGAGGTTTGCAAAGGATTCTGGGTAACAGAACCTGGTCAGAGCCCCACAAGTCACCCTATCTTGGATTCCCCTAGGTCTCTAGTTTTCAAAAATGCACAGGATTGGTAGGTTTCCCTAGGTGCCGGCTGAGCTAGAGGCCAAAATCTACAGGTAGGCACTTTGCAAAAAAACCTCTGTTTTCTGTAAAAAAATGGGATGTGTCCACATTGTGTTTTGGTGCATTTCCTTTCAGGGGCGCTAGGCCTACCCACACAAGTGAGGTATCATTTTTATCGGGAGACTTGGGGGAACGCTGGGTGGAAGGAAATTTGTGGCTCCTCTCAGATTCCAGAACTTTCTGTCACCGAAATGTGAGGAAAACGTGTTTTTTTAGCCAAATTTTGAGGTTTGCAAAGGATTCTGGGTAACAGAACCTGGTCAGAGCCCCACAAGTCACCGCATCTTGGATTCCCCTAGGTCTCTAGTTTTCAAAAATGCACAGGATTGGTAGGTTTCCCTAGGTGCCGGCTGAGCTAGAGGCTAAAATCTACAGGTGGGCACTTTGCAAAAAACACCTCTGTTTTCTGAAAAAAAATGGGATGTGTCCCCGTTGTGTTTTGGGGCATTTACTGTCGCGGGCGCTAGGCCTACCCACACAAGTGAGGTATCATTTTTATCGGGAGACTTGGGGGAACGCTGGGTGGAAGGAAATTTGTGGCTCCTCTCAGATTCCAGAACTTTCTGTCACCGAAATGTGAGAAAAATGTTTTTTTTTTTTGCCAAATTTTGAGGTTTGCAAAGGATTCTGGGTAACAGAACCTGGTCAGAGCCCCACAAGTCACCCCATCTTGGATTCCTGTAGGTCTCTAGTTAAAAAAATGCACAGGATTGGTAGGTTTCCCTAGGTGCCGGCTGAGCTAGAGGCCAAAATCTACAGGTGGGCACTTTGCAAAAAACACCTCTGTTTTCTGTAAAAAATGTGGTGTCCACGTTGTGTTTTGGGGCATTTCCTGTTGCGGGCAGTAGGCCTACCCACACAAGTGAGGTATCATTTTAATCGGGAGACTTGGGGGAACGCTGGGTGGAAGGAAATTTGTGGCTCCTCTCAGATTCCAGAACTTTCTGTCACCGAAATATGAGGAAAACGTATTTCTTTAGCCACATTTTGAGGTTTGCAAAGGATTCTGGGTAACAGAACCTGGTCAGAGCCCCACAAGTCACCCCATCTTGGATTCCCCTAGGTCTCTAGTTTTCAAAAATACACAGGTTTGGTAGGTTACTATAGGTGCCGGCTGAGCTAGAGGCCAAAATCTACAGGTAGGCACTTTGCAAAAAAAAAATCTGTTTTCTGACAAAAAATGCGATGTGTCCACATTGTCTTTCGGGGCATTTCCTGTCGCGGGCGCTAGGCCTACCCACTCAAGTGAGGTATCATTTTTATCGGGAGACTTGGGGGAACGCCGGGTGGATGGAAATTTGTGGCTCCTCTCAGATTCTAGAACTTTCTGTCACCGAAATGTGAGGAAAACATGTTTTTTTAGCCAAATTTTGAGGTTTGCAAAGGATTCTCGGTAACAGGACCTGGTCAGACCCCACAAGTCACCCCATCCTGGATTCCCCTAGTGTCTAGTTTCCAAAAATGCACAGGTTTGGTAGGTTTCTCTAGGTGCCGGCTGAGCTACAGGCCAAAATCTACAGGTAGGCACTTTGCAAAAAACACCTCTGTTTTCTGTAAAAAAAAATGGGATGTGTCCACGTTGTGTTTTGGGCCATTTCCTTTCGTGGGCGCTAGGCCTTCCCACACAAGTGAGGTATAATTTTTATCGGGAGACTTGGGGGAACGCTGGGTGGAAGGAAATTTCTGGCTTCTCTCAGATTCCTGAACTTTCTGTCACCGAAATATGAGGAAAATTTGTTTTTTATCCAAGTTTTGAGGTTTGCAAAGGATTCTGGGTAACAGAACCTGGTCAGAGCCCCACAAGTCACCCCATCTTGGATTCCCCTAGGTCTCTAGTTGTAAAAAATGCACAGGTTTGGTAGGTTTCACAGGCTGAGCTAGAGGCCAAAATCTACAGGTAGGCACTTTGCAAAAAACACCTCTGTTTTCTGTCAAAAAATGTGGTGTCCACGTTGTGTTTTGGGGCATTTCCTGTTGCAGGCGCTAGGCCTACCCACACAAGTGAGGTATCATTTTAATCAGGAGACTTGGGGGAACACTGGGTAGAAGGAAATTTGTGGCTCCTCTCAGATTCCAGAACTTTCTGTCACCGAAATATGAGGAAAACATGTTTTTTTAGCCACATTTTGAGGTTTGCAAAGGATTCTGGGTAACAGTACCTGGTCAGAGCCCCACAAGTCACCCCATCTTGGATTCCCCTAGGTCTCTAGTTTTAAAAAATGCACAGGTTTGGTTGGTTTCACAGGCTGAGCTAGAGGCCCAAATCTACAGGTAGGCACTTTGCAAAAAACACCTCTGTTTTCTGTCAAAAAATGTGGTGTCACCGTTGTGTTGTGGGGCATTTTCTGTTGCGGGCGCTAGGCCTACCCACACAAGTGAGGTATCATTTTAATCGGGAGACTTGGGGGAACGCTGGGTGGAAGGAAATTTGTGGCTCCTCTCAGATTCCAGAACTTTCTGTCACCGAAATATGAGGAAAACGTGTTTTTTTAGCCACATTTTGAGGTTTGCAAAGGATTCTGGGTAACAGAACCTGGTCAGAGCCCCACAAGTCACCCCATCTTGGATTCCTGTAGGTCTCTAGTTAAAAAAATGCACAGGATTGGTAGGTTTCCCTAGGTGCCGGCTGAGCTAGAGGCCAAAATCTACAGGTAGGCACTTTGCAAAAAACACCTTTGTTTTCTGTCAAAAAATGTGATGTGTCCACATTGTCTTTCGGGGCATTTCCTGTCGCGGGCGCTAGGCCTACCCACTCAAGTGAGGTATCATTTTTATCGGGAGACTTGGGGGAACGCTGGGTGGAAGGAAATTTGTGGCTCCTCTCAGATTCCAGAACTTTCTGTCACCGAAATGTGAGGAAAACGTGTTTTTTTAGCCAAATTTTGAGGTTTGCAAAGGATTCTGGGTAACAGAACCTGGTCAGAGCCCCACAAGTCACCGCATCTTGGATTCCCCTAGGTCTCTAGTTTTCAAAAATGCACAGGATTGGTAGGTTTCCCTAGGTGCCGGCTGAGCTAGAGGCTAAAATCTACAGGTGGGCACTTTGCAAAAAACACCTCTGTTTTCTGAAAAAAAATGGGATGTGTCCCCGTTGTGTTTTGGGGCATTTACTGTCGCGGGTGCTAGGCCTACCCACACAAGTGAGGTATCATTTTTATCGGGAGACTTGGGGGAACGCTGGGTGGAAGGAAATTTGTGGCTCCTCTCAGATTCCAGAACTTTCTGTCACCGAAATGTGAGCAAAACGTGTTTTTTTTTGCCAAATTTTGAGGTTTGCAAAGGATTCTGGGTAACAGAACCTGGTCAGAGCCCCACAAGTCACCCCATCTTGGATTCCCCTAGGTCTCTAGTTTTCAAAAATGCACAGGATTGGTAGGTTTCCCTAGGTGCCGGCTGAGCTAGAGGCCAAAATCTACAGGTAGGCACTTTGCAAAAAAAACCCTGTTTTCTGTAAAAAAATGGGATGTGTCCACATTGTGTTTTGGGGCATTTCCTGTCAGGGGCGCTAGGCCTACCCACACAAGTGAGGTATCATTTTTATCGGGAGACTTGGGGGAACGCTGGATGGAAGGAAATTTGTGGCTCCTCTCAGATTCCAGAACTTTCTGTCACCGAAATGTGAGGAAAACGTGTTTTTTTAGCCAAATTTTGAGGTTTGCAAAGGATTCTGGGTAACAGAACCTGGTCAGAGCCCCACAAGTCACCGCATCTTGGATTCCCCTAGGTCTCTAGTTTTCAAAAATGCACAGGATTGGTAGGTTTCCCTAAGTGCCGGCTGAGCTAGAGGCTAAAATCTACAGGTGGGCACTTTGCAAAAAACACCTCTGTTTTCTGAAAAAAAAATGGGATGTGTCCCCGTTGTGTTTTGGGGCATTTACTGTCGCGGGCGCTAGGCCTACCCACACAAGTGAGGTATCATTTTTATCGGGAGACTTGGGGGAACGCTGGGTGGAAGGAAATTTGTGGCTCCTCTCAGATTCCAGAACTTTCTGTCACCGAAATATGAGGAAAACGTATTTCTTTAGCCACATTTTGAGGTTTGCAAAGGATTCTGGGTAACAGAACCTGGTCAGAGCCCCACAAGTCACCCCATCTTGGATTCCCCTAGGTCTCTAGTTTTCAAAAATACACAGGTTTGGTAGGTTACTATAGGTGCCGGCTGAGCTAGAGGCCAAAATCTACAGGTAGGCACTTTGCAAAAAACACCTCTGTTTTCTGTAAAAAAAATGGGATGTGTCCCCGTTGTGTTTCGGGGCATTTCCTGTTGCGGGCGCTAGGCCTACCCACACAAGTGAGGTATCATTTTTATCGGGAGACTTGGGGGAACCCTGGGTGGATGGAAATTTGTGGCTCCTCTCAGATTCCAGAACTTTCTGTCACCGAAATGTGAGGAAAACGTGTTTTTTTAGCCAAATTTTGAGGTTTGCAAAGGATTCTGGGTAACAGAACCTGGTCAGAGCCCCACAAGTCACCGCATCTTGGATTCCCCTAGGTCTCTAGTTTTCAAAAATGCACAGGATTGGTAGGTTTCCCTAGGTGCCGGCTGAGCTAGAGGCTAAAATCTACAGGTGGGCACTTTGCAAAAAACACCTCTGTTTTCTGAAAAAAAAAAGGGATGTGTCCCCGTTGTGTTTTGGGGCATTTACTGTCGCGGGCGCTAGGCCTACCCACACAAGTGAGGAATCATTTTTATCGGGAGACTTGGGGGAACGCTGGGTGGAAGGAAATTTGTGGCTCCTCTCAGATTCCAGAACTTTCTGTCACCGAAATGTGAGGAAAACGTGTTTTTTTAGCCAAATTTTGAGGTTTGCAAAGGATTCTGGGTAACAGAACCTGGTCAGAGCCCCACAAGTCACCCCATCTTGGATTCCTGAAGGTCTCTAGTTAAAAAAATGCACAGGATTGGTAGGTTTCCCTAGGTGCCGGCTGAGCTAGAGGCCAAAATCTACAGGTAGGCACTTTGCAAAAAACACCTCTGTTTTCTGTAAAAAATGTGGTGTCCACGTTGTGTTTTGGGCCATTTCCTGTTGCGGGCACTAGGCCTACCCACACAAGTGAGGTATCATTTTAATCGGGAGACTTGGGGGAACGCTGGGTGGAAGGAAATTTGTGGCTCCTCTCAGAATCCAGAACTTTCTGTCACCGAAATATGAGGAAAACATATTTCTTTAGCCACATTTTGAGGTTTGCAAAGGATTCTGGGTAACAGAACCTGGTCAGAGCCCCACAAGTCACCCCATCTTGGATTCCCCTAGGTCTCTAGTTTTCAAAAATACACAGGTTTGGTAGGTTACTATAGGTGCCGGCTGAGCTAGAGGCCAAAATCTACAGGTAGGCACTTTGCAAAAAACACCTTTGTTTTCTGTCAAAAAATGTGATGTGTCCACATTGTCTTTCAGGGCATTTCCTGTCGCGGGCGCTAGGCCTATCCACACAAGTGAGGTATCATTTTTATCGGGAGACTTGGGGGAACGCTGGGTGGAAGGGAAGTTGTGGCTCCTCTCAGATTCCATAACTTTCTGTCACCGAAATGTGAGGAAAATGTGTTTTTTTAGCCAAATCTTGAGGTTTGCAAAGGATTCTGGGTAACAGAACCTGGTCAGAGCCCCACAAGTCACCCCATCTTCGATTCCCCTAGGTCTCTAGTTTTCAAAAGTGCACAGGTTTGGTAGGTTTCTATAGGTGCCGGCTGAGCTAGAGGCCAAAATCTACAGGTAGGCACTTTGCAAAAAACACCTCTGTTTTCTGTAAAAAAAATGGGATGTGTCCCCGTTGTGTTTCGGGGCATTTCCTGTTGCGGGCGCTAGGCCTACCCACACAAGTGAGGTATCATTTTTATCGGGAGACTTGGGGGAACGCTGGGTGGAAGGAAATTTGTGGCTCCTCTCAGATTCCAGAACTTTCTGTCACCGAAATGTGAGGAAAACGTGTTTTTTTAGCCAAATTTTGAGGTTTGCAAAGGATTCTGGGTAACAGAACCTGGTCAGAGCCCCACAAGTCACCGCATCTTGGATTCCCCTAGGTCTCTAGTTTTAAAAAATGCACAGGATTGGTAGGTTTCCCTAGGTGCCGGCTGAGCTAGAGGCTAAAATCTACAGGTGGGCACTTTGCAAAAAACACCTCTGTTTTCTGAAAAAAAAATGGGATGTGTCCCCGTTGTGTTTTGGGGCATTTACTGTCGCGGGCGCTAGGCCTACCCACACAAGTGAGGTATCATTTTAATCGGGAGACTTGGGGGAACGCTGGGTGGAAGGAAATTTGTGGCTCCTCTCAGATTCCAGAACTTTCTGCCACCGAAATGTGAGGAAAACGTGTTTTTTTAGCCAAATTTAGAGGTTTGCAAAGGATTCTGGGTAACAGAACCTGGTCAGAGCCCCACAAGTCACCCCATCTTGGATTCCTGTAGGTCTCTAGTTAAAAAAATGCACAGGATTGGTAGGTTTCCCTTGGTGCCGGCTGAGCTAGAGGCCAAAATCTACAGGTAGGCACTTTGCAAAAAACACCTCTGTTTTCTGTAAAAAATGTGGTGTCCACGTTGTGTTTTGGGGCATTTCCTGTTGCGGGCACTAGGCCTGCCCACACAAGTGAGGTATCATTTTAATCGGGAGACTTGGGGGAACGCTGGGTGGAAGGAAATTTGTGGCTCCTCTCACATTCCAGAACTTTCTGTCACCGAAATATGAGGAAAACTTATTTCTTTAGCCACATTTTGAGGTTTGCAAAGGATTCTGGGTAACAGAACCTGGTCAGAGCCCCACAAGTCACCCCATCATGGATTCCCCTAGGTCTCTAGTTTTCAAAAATACACAGGTTTGGTAGGTTACTATAGGTGCCGGCTGAGCTAGAGGCCAAAATCTACAGGTAAGCACTTTGCAAAAACACCTTTGTTTTCTGTCAAAAAATTTGATGTGTCCACATTGTCTTTCAGGGCATTTCCTGTCGCGGGCGCTAGGCCTATCCACACAAGTGAGGTATCATTTTTATCGGGAGACTTGGGGGAACGCTGGGTGGAAGGGAAGTTGTGGCTCCTCTCAGATTCCAGAACTTTCTGTCACCGAAATGTGAGGAAAATGTGTTTTTTTAGCCAAATTTTGAGGTTTGCAAAGGATTCTGGGTAACAGAACCTGGTCAGAGCCCCACAAGTCACCCCATCTTCGATTCCCCTAGGTCTCTAGTTTTCAAAAGTGCACAGGTTTGGTAGGTTTCTATAGGTGCCGGCTGAGCTAGAGGCCAAAATCTACAGGTAGGCACTTGGCAAAAAACACCTCTGTTTTTTGTAAAAAAAATGGGATGTGTCCCCGTTGTGTTTCGGGGCATTTCCTGTTGCGGGCGCTAGGCCTACCCACACAAGTGAGGTATCATTTTTATCGGGAGACTTGGGGGAACGCTGGGTGGAAGGGAAGTTGTGGCTCCTCTCAGATTCCAGAAATTTCTGTCACCGAAATGTGAGGAAAACGTGTTTTTTTAGCCACATTTTGAGGTTTGCAAAGGATTCTGGGTAACAGAACCTGGTCAGAGCCCCACAAGTCACCCCATCTTGGATTCCCCTAGGTCTCTAGTTTTCAAAAATGCACAGGATTGGTAGGTTTCCCTAGGTGCCGGCTGAGCTAGAGGCTAAAATCTACAGGTGGCAACTTTGCAAAAAACACCTCTGTTTTCTGAAAAAAAAAAGGGATGTGTCCCCGTTGTGTTTTGGGGCATTTACTGTCGCGGGCGCTAGGCCTACCCACACAAGTGAGGAATCATTTTTATCGGGAGACTTGGGGGAACGCTGGGTGGAAGGAAATTTGTGGCTCCTCTCAGATTCCAGAACTTTCTGTCACCGAAATGTGAGGAAAACGTGTTTTTTTAGCCAAATTTTGAGGTTTGCAAAGGATTCTGGGTAACAGAACCTGGTCAGAGCCCCACAAGTCACCCCATCTTGGATTCCTGAAGGTCTCTAGTTAAAAAAATGCACAGGATTGGTAGGTTTCCCTAGGTGCCGGCTGAGCTAGAGGCCAAAATCTACAGGTAGGCACTTTGCAAAAAACACCTCTGTTTTCTGTAAAAAATGTGGTGTCCACGTTGTGTTTTGGGCCATTTCCTGTTGCGGGCACTAGGCCTACCCACACAAGTGAGGTATCATTTTAATCGGGAGACTTGGGGGAACGCTGGGTGGAAGGAAATTTGTGGCTCCTCTCAGAATCCAGAACTTTCTGTCACCGAAATATGAGGAAAACATATTTCTTTAGCCACATTTTGAGGTTTGCAAAGGATTCTGGGTAACAGAACCTGGTCAGAGCCCCACAAGTCACCCCATCTTGGATTCCCCTAGGTCTCTAGTTTTCAAAAATACACAGGTTTGGTAGGTTACTATAGGTGCCGGCTGAGCTAGAGGCCAAAATCTACAGGTAGGCACTTTGCAAAAAACACCTTTGTTTTCTGTCAAAAAATGTGATGTGTCCACATTGTCTTTCAGGGCATTTCCTGTCGCGGGCGCTAGGCCTATCCACACAAGTGAGGTATCATTTTTATCGGGAGACTTGGGGGAACGCTGGGTGGAAGGGAAGTTGTGGCTCCTCTCAGATTCCATAACTTTCTGTCACCGAAATGTGAGGAAAATGTGTTTTTTTAGCCAAATCTTGAGGTTTGCAAAGGATTCTGGGTAACAGAACCTGGTCAGAGCCCCACAAGTCACCCCATCTTCGATTCCCCTAGGTCTCTAGTTTTCAAAAGTGCACAGGTTTGGTAGGTTTCTATAGGTGCCGGCTGAGCTAGAGGCCAAAATCTACAGGTAGGCACTTTGCAAAAAACACCTCTGTTTTCTGTAAAAAAAATGGGATGTGTCCCCGTTGTGTTTCGGGGCATTTCCTGTTGCGGGCGCTAGGCCTACCCACACAAGTGAGGTATCATTTTTATCGGGAGACTTGGGGGAACGCTGGGTGGAAGGAAATTTGTGGCTCCTCTCAGATTCCAGAACTTTCTGTCACCGAAATGTGAGGAAAACGTGTTTTTTTAGCCAAATTTTGAGGTTTGCAAAGGATTCTGGGTAACAGAACCTGGTCAGAGCCCCACAAGTCACCGCATCTTGGATTCCCCTAGGTCTCTAGTTTTAAAAAATGCACAGGATTGGTAGGTTTCCCTAGGTGCCGGCTGAGCTAGAGGCTAAAATCTACAGGTGGGCACTTTGCAAAAAACACCTCTGTTTTCTGAAAAAAAAATGGGATGTGTCCCCGTTGTGTTTTGGGGCATTTACTGTCGCGGGCGCTAGGCCTACCCACACAAGTGAGGTATCATTTTTATCGGGAGACTTGGGGGAACGCTGGGTGGAAGGAAATTTGTGGCTCCTCTCAGATTCCAGAACTTTCTGCCACCGAAATGTGAGGAAAACGTGTTTTTTTAGCCAAATTTAGAGGTTTGCAAAGGATTCTGGGTAACAGAACCTGGTCAGAGCCCCACAAGTCACCCCATCTTGGATTCCTGTAGGTCTCTAGTTAAAAAAATGCACAGGATTGGTAGGTTTCCCTTGGTGCCGGCTGAGCTAGAGGCCAAAATCTACAGGTAGGCACTTTGCAAAAAACACCTCTGTTTTCTGTAAAAAATGTGGTGTCCACGTTGTGTTTTGGGGCATTTCCTGTTGCGGGCACTAGGCCTGCCCACACAAGTGAGGTATCATTTTAATCGGGAGACTTGGGGGAACGCTGGGTGGAAGGAAATTTGTGGCTCCTCTCACATTCCAGAACTTTCTGTCACCGAAATATGAGGAAAACTTATTTCTTTAGCCACATTTTGAGGTTTGCAAAGGATTCTGGGTAACAGAACCTGGTCAGAGCCCCACAAGTCACCCCATCATGGATTCCCCTAGGTCTCTAGTTTTCAAAAATACACAGGTTTGGTAGGTTACTATAGGTGCCGGCTGAGCTAGAGGCCAAAATCTACAGGTAAGCACTTTGCAAAAACACCTTTGTTTTCTGTCAAAAAATTTGATGTGTCCACATTGTCTTTCAGGGCATTTCCTGTCGCGGGCGCTAGGCCTATCCACACAAGTGAGGTATCATTTTTATCGGGAGACTTGGGGGAACGCTGGGTGGAAGGGAAGTTGTGGCTCCTCTCAGATTCCAGAACTTTCTGTCACCGAAATGTGAGGAAAATGTGTTTTTTTAGCCAAATTTTGAGGTTTGCAAAGGATTCTGGGTAACAGAACCTGGTCAGAGCCCCACAAGTCACCCCATCTTCGATTCCCCTAGGTCTCTAGTTTTCAAAAGTGCACAGGTTTGGTAGGTTTCTATAGGTGCCGGCTGAGCTAGAGGCCAAAATCTACAGGTAGGCACTTGGCAAAAAACACCTCTGTTTTTTGTAAAAAAAATGGGATGTGTCCCCGTTGTGTTTCGGGGCATTTCCTGTTGCGGGCGCTAGGCCTACCCACACAAGTGAGGTATCATTTTTATCGGGAGACTTGGGGGAACGCTGGGTGGAAGGGAAGTTGTGGCTCCTCTCAGATTCCAGAAATTTCTGTCACCGAAATGTGAGGAAAACGTGTTTTTTTAGCCACATTTTGAGGTTTGCAAAGGATTCTGGGTAACAGAACCTGGTCAGAGCCCCACAAGTCACCCCATCTTGGATTCCCCTAGGTCTCTAGTTTTCAAAAATGCACAGGATTGGTAGGTTTCCCTAGGTGCCGGCTGAGCTAGAGGCTAAAATCTACAGGTGGCAACTTTGCAAAAAACACCTCTGTTTTCTGAAAAAAAAAAGGGATGTGTCCCCGTTGTGTTTTGGGGCATTTACTGTCGCGGGCGCTAGGCCTACCCACACAAGTGAGGAATCATTTTTATCGGGAGACTTGGGGGAACGCTGGGTGGAAGGAAATTTGTGGCTCCTCTCAGATTCCAGAACTTTCTGTCACCGAAATGTGAGGAAAACGTGTTTTTTTAGCCAAATTTTGAGGTTTGCAAAGGATTCTGGGTAACAGAACCTGGTCAGAGCCCCACAAGTCACCCCATCTTGGATTCCTGAAGGTCTCTAGTTAAAAAAATGCACAGGATTGGTAGGTTTCCCTAGGTGCCGGCTGAGCTAGAGGCCAAAATCTACAGGTAGGCACTTTGCAAAAAACACCTCTGTTTTCTGTAAAAAATGTGGTGTCCACGTTGTGTTTTGGGCCATTTCCTGTTGCGGGCACTAGGCCTACCCACACAAGTGAGGTATCATTTTAATCGGGAGACTTGGGGGAACGCTGGGTGGAAGGAAATTTGTGGCTCCTCTCAGAATCCAGAACTTTCTGTCACCGAAATATGAGGAAAACATATTTCTTTAGCCACATTTTGAGGTTTGCAAAGGATTCTGGGTAACAGAACCTGGTCAGAGCCCCACAAGTCACCCCATCTTGGATTCCCCTAGGTCTCTAGTTTTCAAAAATACACAGGTTTGGTAGGTTACTATAGGTGCCGGCTGAGCTAGAGGCCAAAATCTACAGGTAGGCACTTTGCAAAAAACACCTTTGTTTTCTGTCAAAAAATGTGATGTGTCCACATTGTCTTTCAGGGCATTTCCTGTCGCGGGCGCTAGGCCTATCCACACAAGTGAGGTATCATTTTTATCGGGAGACTTGGGGGAACGCTGGGTGGAAGGGAAGTTGTGGCTCCTCTCAGATTCCATAACTTTCTGTCACCGAAATGTGAGGAAAATGTGTTTTTTTAGCCAAATCTTGAGGTTTGCAAAGGATTCTGGGTAACAGAACCTGGTCAGAGCCCCACAAGTCACCCCATCTTCGATTCCCCTAGGTCTCTAGTTTTCAAAAGTGCACAGGTTTGGTAGGTTTCTATAGGTGCCGGCTGAGCTAGAGGCCAAAATCTACAGGTAGGCACTTTGCAAAAAACACCTCTGTTTTCTGTAAAAAAAATGGGATGTGTCCCCGTTGTGTTTCGGGGCATTTCCTGTTGCGGGCGCTAGGCCTACCCACACAAGTGAGGTATCATTTTTATCGGGAGACTTGGGGGAACGCTGGGTGGAAGGAAATTTGTGGCTCCTCTCAGATTCCAGAACTTTCTGTCACCGAAATGTGAGGAAAACGTGTTTTTTTAGCCAAATTTTGAGGTTTGCAAAGGATTCTGGGTAACAGAACCTGGTCAGAGCCCCACAAGTCACCGCATCTTGGATTCCCCTAGGTCTCTAGTTTTAAAAAATGCACAGGATTGGTAGGTTTCCCTAGGTGCCGGCTGAGCTAGAGGCTAAAATCTACAGGTGGGCACTTTGCAAAAAACACCTCTGTTTTCTGAAAAAAAAATGGGATGTGTCCCCGTTGTGTTTTGGGGCATTTACTGTCGCGGGCGCTAGGCCTACCCACACAAGTGAGGTATCATTTTTATCGGGAGACTTGGGGGAACGCTGGGTGGAAGGAAATTTGTGGCTCCTCTCAGATTCCAGAACTTTCTGCCACCGAAATGTGAGGAAAACGTGTTTTTTTAGCCAAATTTAGAGGTTTGCAAAGGATTCTGGGTAACAGAACCTGGTCAGAGCCCCACAAGTCACCCCATCTTGGATTCCTGTAGGTCTCTAGTTAAAAAAATGCACAGGATTGGTAGGTTTCCCTTGGTGCCGGCTGAGCTAGAGGCCAAAATCTACAGGTAGGCACTTTGCAAAAAACACCTCTGTTTTCTGTAAAAAATGTGGTGTCCACGTTGTGTTTTGGGGCATTTCCTGTTGCGGGCACTAGGCCTGCCCACACAAGTGAGGTATCATTTTAATCGGGAGACTTGGGGGAACGCTGGGTGGAAGGAAATTTGTGGCTCCTCTCAGATTCCAGAACTTTCTGTCACCGAAATATGAGGAAAACTTATTTCTTTAGCCACATTTTGAGGTTTGCAAAGGATTCTGGGTAACAGAACCTGGTCAGAGCCCCACAAGTCACCCCATCATGGATTCCCCTAGGTCTCTAGTTTTCAAAAATACACAGGTTTGGTAGGTTACTATAGGTGCCGGCTGAGCTAGAGGCCAAAATCTACAGGTAAGCACTTTGCAAAAACACCTTTGTTTTCTGTCAAAAAATGTGATGTGTCCACATTGTCTTTCAGGGCATTTCCTGTCGCGGGCGCTAGGCCTATCCACACAAGTGAGGTATCATTTTTATCGGGAGACTTGGGGGAACGCTGGGTGGAAGGGAAGTTGTGGCTCCTCTCAGATTCCAGAACTTTCTGTCACCGAAATGTGAGGAAAATGTGTTTTTTTAGCCAAATTTTGAGGTTTGCAAAGGATTCTGGGTAACAGAACCTGGTCAGAGCCCCACAAGTCACCCCATCTTCGATTCCCCTAGGTCTCTAGTTTTCAAAAGTGCACAGGTTTGGTAGGTTTCTATAGGTGCCGGCTGAGCTAGAGGCCAAAATCTACAGGTAGGCACTTGGCAAAAAACACCTCTGTTTTTTGTAAAAAAAATGGGATGTGTCCCCGTTGTGTTTCGGGGCATTTCCTGTTGCGGGCGCTAGGCCTACCCACACAAGTGAGGTATCATTTTTATCGGGAGACTTGGGGGAACGCTGGGTGGAAGGGAAGTTGTGGCTCCTCTCAGATTCCAGAAATTTCTGTCACCGAAATGTGAGGAAAACGTGTTTTTTTAGCCACATTTTGAGGTTTGCAAAGGATTCTGGGTAACAGAACCTGGTCAGAGCCCCACAAGTCACCCCATCTTGGATTCCCCTAGGTCTCTAGTTTTCAAAAATGCACAGGATTGGTAGGTTTCCCTAGGTGCCGGCTGAGCTAGAGGCTAAAATCTACAGGTGGCAACTTTGCAAAAAACACCTCTGTTTTCTGAAAAAAAAAAGGGATGTGTCCCCGTTGTGTTTTGGGGCATTTACTGTCGCGGGCGCTAGGCCTACCCACACAAGTGAGGAATCATTTTTATCGGGAGACTTGGGGGAACGCTGGGTGGAAGGAAATTTGTGGCTCCTCTCAGATTCCAGAACTTTCTGTCACCGAAATGTGAGAAAAATGTTTTTTTTTTTAGCCAAATTTTGAGGTTTGCAAAGGATTCTGGGTAACAGAACCTGGTCAGAGCCCCACAAGTCACCCCATCTTGGATTCCTGTAGGTCTCTAGTTAAAAAAATGCACAGGATTGGTAGGTTTCCCTAGGTGCCGGCTGAGCTAGAGGCCAAAATCTACAGGTAGGCACTTTGCAAAAAACACCTCTGTTTTCTGTAAAAAATGTGGTGTCCACGTTGTGTTTTGGGGCATTTCCTGTCGCAGGCGCTAGGCCTACCCACAGAAGTGAGGTATCATTTTTATCGGGAGACTTAGGGGAACGCTGGGTGGAAGGAAATTTGTGGCTCCTCTCAGATTCCAGAACTTTCTGTAACCGAAATGTGAGGAAAACGTGTTTTTTAGCCAAATTTTGAGGTTTGCAAAGGATTCTGGGTAACAGAACCTGGTCAGAGCCCCACAAGTCACCCCATCTTGGATTCCCCTAGGTCTCTAGTTTTCAGAAATGCACAGGTTTAGTAGGTTTCTCTAGGTGCCGGCTGAGCTACAGGCCAAAATCTAAAGGGAGGCACTTTGCAAAAAACACCTCTGTTTTCTGTCAAAAAATGTGATGTGTCCACATTGTGTTTCGGGGCATTTCCTGTCGCGGGCGCTAGGCCTACCCACACAAGTGAGGTATCATTTTTATCGGGAGACTTGGGGGAACGCTGGGTGGAAGGGAAGTTGTGGCTTCTCTCAGATTCCAGAACTTTCTGTCACCGAAATGTGAGGAAAACGTGTTTTTTTAGCCAAATTTTGAGGTTTGCAAAGGATTCTGGGTAACAGAACCTGGTCAGAGCCCCACAAGTCACCCTATCTTGGATTCCCCTAGGTCTCTAGTTTTCAAAAATGCACAGGATTGGTAGGTTTCCCTAGGTGCCGGCTGAGCTAGAGGCCAAAATCTACAGGTAGGCACTTTGCAAAAAAACCTCTGTTTTCTGTAAAAAAATGGGATGTGTCCACATTGTGTTTTGGTGCATTTCCTTTCAGGGGCGCTAGGCCTACCCACACAAGTGAGGTATCATTTTTATCGGGAGACTTGGGGGAACGCTGGGTGGAAGGAAATTTGTGGCTCCTCTCAGATTCCAGAACTTTCTGTCACCGAAATGTGAGGAAAACGTGTTTTTTTAGCCAAATTTTGAGGTTTGCAAAGGATTCTGGGTAACAGAACCTGGTCAGAGCCCCACAAGTCACCGCATCTTGGATTCCCCTAGGTCTCTAGTTTTCAAAAATGCACAGGATTGGTAGGTTTCCCTAGGTGCCGGCTGAGCTAGAGGCTAAAATCTCCAGGTGGGCACTTTGCAAAAAACACCTCTGTTTTCTGAAAAAAAATGGGATGTGTCCCCGTTGTGTTTTGGGGCATTTACTGTCGCGGGCGCTAGGCCTACCCACACAAGTGAGGTATCATTTTTATCGGGAGACTTGGGGGAACGCTGGGTGGAAGGAAATTTGTGGCTCCTCTCAGATTCCAGAACTTTCTGTCACCGAAATGTGAGAAAAATGTTTTTTTTTTTAGCCAAATTTTGAGGTTTGCAAAGGATTCTGGGTAACAGAACCTGGTCAGAGCCCCACAAGTCACCCCATCTTGGATTCCTGTAGGTCTCTAGTTAAACAAATGCACAGGATTGGTAGGTTTCCCTAGGTGCCGGCTGAGCTAGAGGCCAAAATCTACAGGTGGGCACTTTGCAAAAAACACCTCTGTTTTCTGTAAAAAATGTGGTGTCCACGTTGTGTTTTGGGGCATTTCCTGTTGCGGGCAGTAGGCCTACCCACACAAGTGAGGTATCATTTTAATCGGGAGACTTGGGGGAACGCTGGGTGGAAGGAAATTTGTGGCTCCTCTCAGATTCCAGAACTTTCTGTCACCGAAATATGAGGAAAACGTATTTCTTTAGCCACATTTTGAGGTTTGCAAAGGATTCTGGGTAACAGAACCTGGTCAGAGCCCCACAAGTCACCCCATCTTGGATTCCCCTAGGTCTCTAGTTTTCAAAAATACACAGGTTTGGTAGGTTACTATAGGTGCCGGCTGAGCTAGAGGCCAAAATCTACAGATAGGCACTTTGCAAAAAACACCTTTGTTTTCTGTCAAAAAATGTGATGTGTCCACATTGTCTTTCAGGGCATTTCCTGTCGCGGGCGCTAGGCCTATCCACACAAGTGAGGTATCATTTTTATCGGGAGACTTGGGGGAACGCTGGGTGGAAGGGAAGTTGTGGCTCCTCTCAGATTCCAGAACTTTCTGTCACCGAAATGTGAGGAAAATTTGTTTTTTTAGCCAAATCTTGAGGTTTGCAAAGGATTCTGGGTAACAGAACCTGGTCAGAGCCCCACAAGTCACCCCATCTTCGATTCTCCTAGGTCTCTAGTTTTCAAAAGTGCACAGGTTTGGTAGGTTTCTATAGGTGCCGGCTGAGCTAGAGGCCAAAATCTACAGGTAGGCACTTTGCAAAAAAAAAATCTGTTTTCTGACAAAAAATGCGATGTGTCCACATTGTCTTTCGGGGCATTTCCTGTCGCGGGCGCTAGGCCTACCCACTCAAGTGAGGTATCATTTTTATCGGGAGACTTGGGGGAACGCCGGGTGGAAGGAAATTTGTGGCTCCTCTCAGATTCTAGAACTTTCTGTCACCGAAATGTGAGGAAAACATGTTTTTTTAGCCAAATTTTGAGGTTTGCAAAGGATTCTCGGTAACAGGACCTGGTCAGACCCCACAAGTCACCCCATCCTGGATTCCCCTAGTGTCTAGTTTCCAAAAATGCACAGGTTTGGTAGGTTTCTCTAGGTGCCGGCTGAGCTACAGGCCAAAATCTACAGGTAGGCACTTTGCAAAAAACACCTCTGTTTTCTGTAAAAAAAATGGGATGTGTCCACGTTGTGTTTTGGGCCATTTCCTTTCGTGGGCGCTAGGCCTTCCCACACAAGTGAGGTATCATTTTTATCGGGAGACTTGGGGGAACGCTGGGTGGAAGGAAATTTCTGGCTTCTCTCAGATTCCTGAACTTTCTGTCACCGAAATATGAGGAAAATGTGTTTTTTATCCAAGTTTTGAGGTTTGCAAAGGATTCTGGGTAACAGAACCTGGTCAGAGCCCCACAAGTCACCCCATCTTGGATTCCCCTAGGTCTCTAGTTGTAAAAAATGCACAGGTTTGGTAGGTTTCACAGGCTGAGCTAGAGGCCAAAATCTACAGGTAGGCACTTTGCAAAAAACACCTCTGTTTTCTGTCAAAAAATGTGGTGTCCACGTTGTGTTTTGGGGCATTTCCTGTTGCAGGCGCTAGGCCTACCCACACAAGTGAGGTATCATTTTAATCAGGAGACTTGGGGGAACACTGGGTAGAAGGAAATTTGTGGCTCCTCTCAGATTCCAGAACTTTCTGTCACCGAAATATGAGGAAAACATGTTCTTTTAGCCACATTTTGAGGTTTGCAAAGGATTCTGGGTAACAGTACCTGGTCAGAGCCCCACAAGTCACCCCATCTTGGATTCCCCTAGGTCTCTAGTTTTAAAAAATGCACAGGTTTGGTTGGTTTCACAGGCTGAGCTAGAGGCCCAAATCTACAGGTAGGCACTTTGCAAAAAACACCTCTGTTTTCTGTCAAAAAATGTGGTGTCACCGTTGTGTTGTGGGGCATTTCCTGTTGCGGGCGCTAGGCCTACCCACACAAGTGAGGTATCATTTTAATCGGGAGACTTGGGGGAACGCTGGGTGGAAGGAAATTTGTGGCTCCTCTCAGATTCCAGAACTTTCTGTCACCGAAATATGAGGAAAACGTGTTTTTTTAGCCACATTTTGAGGTTTGCAAAGGATTCTGGGTAACAGAACCTGGTCAGAGCCCCACAAGTCACCCCATCTTGGATTCCTGTAGGTCTCTAGTTAAAAAAATGCACAGGATTGGTAGGTTTCCCTAGGTGCCGGCTGAGCTAGAGGCCAAAATCTACAGGTAGGCACTTTGCAAAAAACACCTTTGTTTTCTGTCAAAAAATGTGATGTGTCCACATTGTCTTTCGGGGCATTTCCTGTCGCGGGCGCTAGGCCTACCCACTCAAGTGAGGTATCATTTTTATCGGGAGACTTGGGGGAACGCTGGGTGGAAGGAAATTTGTGGCTCCTCTCAGATTCCAGAACTTTCTGTCACCGAAATGTGAGGAAAACGTGTTTTTTTAGCCAAATTTTGAGGTTTGCAAAGGATTCTGGGTAACAGAACCTGGTCAGAGCCCCACAAGTCACCGCATCTTGGATTCCCCTAGGTCTCTAGTTTTCAAAAATGCACAGGATTGGTAGGTTTCCCTAGGTGCCGGCTGAGCTAGAGGCTAAAATCTACAGGTGGGCACTTTGCAAAAAACACCTCTGTTTTCTGAAAAAAAATGGGATGTGTCCCCGTTGTGTTTTGGGGCATTTACTGTCGCGGGTGCTAGGCCTACCCACACAAGTGAGGTATCATTTTTATCGGGAGACTTGGGGGAACGCTGGGTGGAAGGAAATTTGTGGCTCCTCTCAGATTCCAGAACTTTCTGTCACCGAAATGTGAGCAAAACGTGTTTTTTTTTGCCAAATTTTGAGGTTTGCAAAGGATTCTGGGTAACAGAACCTGGTCAGAGCCCCACAAGTCACCCCATCTTGGATTCCCCTAGGTCTCTAGTTTTCAAAAATGCACAGGATTGGTAGGTTTCCCTAGGTGCCGGCTGAGCTAGAGGCCAAAATCTACAGGTAGGCACTTTGCAAAAAAAACCCTGTTTTCTGTAAAAAAATGGGATGTGTCCACATTGTGTTTTGGGGCATTTCCTGTCAGGGGCGCTAGGCCTACCCACACAAGTGAGGTATCATTTTTATCGGGAGACTTGGGGGAACGCTGGATGGAAGGAAATTTGTGGCTCCTCTCAGATTCCAGAACTTTCTGTCACCGAAATGTGAGGAAAACGTGTTTTTTTAGCCAAATTTTGAGGTTTGCAAAGGATTCTGGGTAACAGAACCTGGTCAGAGCCCCACAAGTCACCGCATCTTGGATTCCCCTAGGTCTCTAGTTTTCAAAAATGCACAGGATTGGTAGGTTTCCCTAAGTGCCGGCTGAGCTAGAGGCTAAAATCTACAGGTGGGCACTTTGCAAAAAACACCTCTGTTTTCTGAAAAAAAAATGGGATGTGTCCCCGTTGTGTTTTGGGGCATTTACTGTCGCGGGCGCTAGGCCTACCCACACAAGTGAGGTATCATTTTTATCGGGAGACTTGGGGGAACGCTGGGTGGAAGGAAATTTGTGGCTCCTCTCAGATTCCAGAACTTTCTGTCACCGAAATATGAGGAAAACGTATTTCTTTAGCCACATTTTGAGGTTTGCAAAGGATTCTGGGTAACAGAACCTGGTCAGAGCCCCACAAGTCACCCCATCTTGGATTCCCCTAGGTCTCTAGTTTTCAAAAATACACAGGTTTGGTAGGTTACTATAGGTGCCGGCTGAGCTAGAGGCCAAAATCTACAGGTAGGCACTTTGCAAAAAACACCTCTGTTTTCTGTAAAAAAAATGGGATGTGTCCCCGTTGTGTTTCGGGGCATTTCCTGTTGCGGGCGCTAGGCCTACCCACACAAGTGAGGTATCATTTTTATCGGGAGACTTGGGGGAACCCTGGGTGGATGGAAATTTGTGGCTCCTCTCAGATTCCAGAACTTTCTGTCACCGAAATGTGAGGAAAACGTGTTTTTTTAGCCAAATTTTGAGGTTTGCAAAGGATTCTGGGTAACAGAACCTGGTCAGAGCCCCACAAGTCACCGCATCTTGGATTCCCCTAGGTCTCTAGTTTTCAAAAATGCACAGGATTGGTAGGTTTCCCTAGGTGCCGGCTGAGCTAGAGGCTAAAATCTACAGGTGGGCACTTTGCAAAAAACACCTCTGTTTTCTGAAAAAAAAAAGGGATGTGTCCCCGTTGTGTTTTGGGGCATTTACTGTCGCGGGCGCTAGGCCTACCCACACAAGTGAGGAATCATTTTTATCGGGAGACTTGGGGGAACGCTGGGTGGAAGGAAATTTGTGGCTCCTCTCAGATTCCAGAACTTTCTGTCACCGAAATGTGAGGAAAACGTGTTTTTTTAGCCAAATTTTGAGGTTTGCAAAGGATTCTGGGTAACAGAACCTGGTCAGAGCCCCACAAGTCACCCCATCTTGGATTCCTGAAGGTCTCTAGTTAAAAAAATGCACAGGATTGGTAGGTTTCCCTAGGTGCCGGCTGAGCTAGAGGCCAAAATCTACAGGTAGGCACTTTGTAAAAAACACCTCTGTTTTCTGTAAAAAATGTGGTGTCCACGTTGTGTTTTGGGCCATTTCCTGTTGCGGGCACTAGGCCTACCCACACAAGTGAGGTATCATTTTAATCGGGAGACTTGGGGGAACGCTGGGTGGAAGGAAATTTGTGGCTCCTCTCAGAATCCAGAACTTTCTGTCACCGAAATATGAGGAAAACATATTTCTTTAGCCACATTTTGAGGTTTGCAAAGGATTCTGGGTAACAGAACCTGGTCAGAGCCCCACAAGTCACCCCATCTTGGATTCCCCTAGGTCTCTAGTTTTCAAAAATACACAGGTTTGGTAGGTTACTATAGGTGCCGGCTGAGCTAGAGGCCAAAATCTACAGTTAGGCACTTTGCAAAAAACACCTTTGTTTTCTGTCAAAAAATGTGATGTGTCCACATTGTCTTTCAGGGCATTTCCTGTCGCGGGCGCTAGGCCTATCCACACAAGTGAGGTATCATTTTTATCGGGAGACTTGGGGGAACGCTGGGTGGAAGGGAAGTTGTGGCTCCTCTCAGATTCCATAACTTTCTGTCACCGAAATGTGAGGAAAATGTGTTTTTTTAGCCAAATCTTGAGGTTTGCAAAGGATTCTGGGTAACAGAACCTGGTCAGAGCCCCACAAGTCACCCCATCTTCGATTCCCCTAGGTCTCTAGTTTTCAAAAGTGCACAGGTTTGATAGGTTTCTATAGGTGCCGGCTGAGCTAGAGGCCAAAATCTACAGGTAGGCACTTTGCAAAAAACACCTCTGTTTTCTGTAAAAAAAATGGGATGTGTCCCCGTTGTGTTTCGGGGCATTTCCTGTTGCGGGCGCTAGGCCTACCCACACAAGTGAGGTATCATTTTTATCGGGAGACTTGGGGGAACGCTGGGTGGAAGGAAATTTGTGGCTCCTCACAGATTCCAGAACTTTCTGTCACCGAAATGTGAGGAAAACGTGTTTTTTTAGCCAAATTTTGAGGTTTGCAAAGGATTCTGGGTAACAGAACCTGGTCAGAGCCCCACAAGTCACCGCATCTTGGATTCCCCTAGGTCTCTAGTTTTAAAAAATGCACAGGATTGGTAGGTTTCCCTAGGTGCCGGCTGAGCTAGAGGCTAAAATCTACAGGTGGGCACTTTGCAAAAAACACCTCTGTTTTCTGAAAAAAAAATGGGATGTGTCCCCGTTGTGTTTTGGGGCATTTACTGTCGCGGGCGCTAGGCCTACCCACACAAGTGAGGTATCATTTTTATCGGGAGACTTGGGGGAACGCTGGGTGGAAGGAAATTTGTGGCTCCTCTCAGATTCCAGAACTTTCTGCCACCGAAATGTGAGGAAAACGTGTTTTTTTAGCCAAATTTAGAGGTTTGCAAAGGATTCTGGGTAACAGAACCTGGTCAGAGCCCCACAAGTCACCCCATCTTGGATTCCTGTAGGTCTCTAGTTAAAAAAATGCACAGGATTGGTAGGTTTCCCTTGGTGCCGGCTGAGCTAGAGGCCAAAATCTACAGGTAGGCACTTTGCACAAAACACCTCTGTTTTCTGTAAAAAATGTGGTGTCCACGTTGTGTTTTGGGGCATTTCCTGTTGCGGGCACTAGGCCTGCCCACACAAGTGAGGTATCATTTTAATCGGGAGACTTGGGGGAACGCTGGGTGGAAGGAAATTTGTGGCTCCTCTCAGATTCCAGAACTTTCTGTCACCGAAATATGAGGAAAACTTATTTCTTTAGCCACATTTTGAGGTTTGCAAAGGATTCTGGGTAACAGAACCTGGTCAGAGCCCCACAAGTCACCCCATCATGGATTCCCCTAGGTCTCTAGTTTTCAAAAATACACAGGTTTGGTAGGTTACTATAGGTGCCGGCTGAGCTAGAGGCCAAAATCTACAGGTAAGCACTTTGCAAAAACACCTTTGTTTTCTGTCAAAAAATGTGATGTGTCCACATTGTCTTTCAGGGCATTTCCTGTCGCGGGCGCTAGGCCTATCCACACAAGTGAGGTATCATTTTTATCGGGAGACTTGGGGGAACGCTGGGTGGAAGGGAAGTTGTGGCTCCTCTCAGATTCCAGAACTTTCTGTCACCGAAATGTGAGGAAAATGTGTTTTTTTAGCCAAATTTTGAGGTTTGCAAAGGATTCTGGGTAACAGAACCTGGTCAGAGCCCCACAAGTCACCCCATCTTCGATTCCCCTAGGTCTCTAGTTTTCAAAAGTGCACAGGTTTGGTAGGTTTCTATAGGTGCCGGCTGAGCTAGAGGCCAAAATCTACAGGTAGGCACTTGGCAAAAAACACCTCTGTTTTTTGTAAAAAAAATGGGATGTGTCCCCGTTGTGTTTCGGGGCATTTCCTGTTGCGGGCGCTAGGCCTACCCACACAAGTGAGGTATCATTTTTATCGGGAGACTTGGGGGAACGCTGGGTGGAAGGGAAGTTGTGG
Organism: Pleurodeles waltl; assembly: GCF_031143425.1. NCBI lineage: Eukaryota > Metazoa > Chordata > Amphibia > Caudata > Salamandridae > Pleurodeles > Pleurodeles waltl. Next base: position 611,902,164 of record NC_090436.1, on the reverse strand, counting down.
CTCCTCTCAGATTCCAGAAATTTCTGTCACCGAAATGTGAGGAAAACGTGTTTTTTTAGCCACATTTTGAGGTTTGCAAAGGATTCTGGGTAACAGAACCTGGTCAGAGCCCCACAAGTCACCCCATCTTGGATTCCCCTAGGTCTCTAGTTTTCAAAAATGCACAGGATTGGTAGGTTTCCCTAGGTGCCGGCTGAGCTAGAGGCTAAAATCTACAGGCGGGCACTTTGCAAAAAACACCTCTGTTTTCTGAAAAAAAAAAGGGATGTGTCCCCGTTGTGTTTTGGGGCATTTACTGTCGCGGGCGCTAGGCCTACCCACACAAGTGAGGAATCATTTTTATCGGGAGACTTGGGGGAACGCTGGGTGGAAGGAAATTTGTGGCTCCTCTCAGATTCCAGAACTTTCTGTCACCGAAATGTGAGGAAAACGTGTTTTTTTAGCCAAATTTTGAGGTTTGCAAAGGATTCTGGGTAACAGAACCTGGTCAGAGCCCCACAAGTCACCCCATCTTGGATTCCTGAAGGTCTCTAGTTAAAAAAATGCACAGGATTGGTAGGTTTCCCTAGGTGCCGGCTGAGCTAGAGGCCAAAATCTACAGGTAGGCACTTTGCAAAAAACACCTCTGTTTTCTGTAAAAAATGTGGTGTCCACGTTGTGTTTTGGGCCATTTCCTGTTGCGGGCACTAGGCCTACCCACACAAGTGAGGTATCATTTTAATCGGGAGACTTGGGGGAACGCTGGGTGGAAGGAAAATTGTGGCTCCTCTCAGAATCCAGAACTTTCTGTCACCGAAATATGAGGAAAACATATTTCTTTAGCCACATTTTGAGGTTTGCAAAGGATTCTGGGTAACAGAACCTGGTCAGAGCCCCACAAGTCACCCCATCTTGGATTCCCCTAGGTCTCTAGTTTTCAAAAATACACAGGTTTGGTAGGTTACTATAGGTGCCGGCTGAGCTAGAGGCCAAAATCTACAGGTAGGCACTTTGCAAAAAACACCTTTGTTTTCTGTCAAAAAATGTGATGTGTCCACATTGTCTTTCAGGGCATTTCCTGTCGCGGGCGCTAGGCCTATCCACACAAGTGAGGTATCATTTTTATCGGGAGACTTGGGGGAACGCTGGGTGGAAGGGAAGTTGTGGCTCCTCTCAGATTCCATAACTTTCTGTCACCGAAATGTGAGGAAAATGTGTTTTTTTAGCCAAATCTTGAGGTTTGCAAAGGATTCTGGGTAACAGAACCTGGTCAGAGCCCCACAAGTCACCCCATCTTCGATTCCCCTAGGTCTCTAGTTTTCAAAAGTGCACAGGTTTGGTAGGTTTCTATAGGTGCCGGCTGAGCTAGAGGCCAAAATCTACAGGTAGGCACTTTGCAAAAAACACCTCTGTTTTCTGTAAAAAAAATGGGATGTGTCCCCGTTGTGTTTCGGGGCATTTCCTGTTGCGGGCGCTAGGCCTACCCACACAAGTGAGGTATCATTTTTATCGGGAGACTTGGGGGAACGCTGGGTGGAAGGAAATTTGTGGCTCCTCTCAGATTCCAGAACTTTCTGTCACCGAAATGTGAGGAAAACGTGTTTTTTTAGCCAAATTTTGAGGTTTGCAAAGGATTCTGGGTAACAGAACCTGGTCAGAGCCCCACAAGTCACCGCATCTTGGATTCCCCTAGGTCTCTAGTTTTAAAAAATGCACAGGATTGGTAGGTTTCCCTAGGTGCCGGCTGAGCTAGAGGCTAAAATCTACAGGTGGGCACTTTGCAAAAAACACCTCTGTTTTCTGAAAAAAAAATGGGATGTGTCCCCGTTGTGTTTTGGGGCATTTACTGTCGCGGGCGCTAGGCCTACCCACACAAGTGAGGTATCATTTTTATCGGGAGACTTGGGGGAACGCTGGGTGGAAGGAAATTTGTGGCTCCTCTCAGATTCCAGAACTTTCTGCCACCGAAATGTGAGGAAAACGTGTTTTTTTAGCCAAATTTTGAGGTTTGAAAAGGATTCTGGGTAACAGAACCTGGTCAGAGCCCCACAAGTCACCCCATCTTGGATTCCTGTAGGTCTCTAGTTAAAAAAATGCACAGGATTGGTAGGTTTCCCTTGGTGCCGGCTGAGCTAGAGGCCAAAATCTACAGGTAGGCACTTTGCAAAAAACACCTCTGTTTTCAGTAAAAAATGTGGTGTCCACGTTGTGTTTTGGGGCATTTCCTGTTGCGGGCACTAGGCCTGCCCACACAAGTGAGGTATCATTTTAATCGGGAGACTTGGGGGAACGCTGGGTGGAAGGAAATTTGTGGCTCCTCTCAGATTCCAGAACTTTCTGTCACCGAAATATGAGGAAAACTTATTTCTTTAGCCACATTTTGAGGTTTGCAAAGGATTCTGGGTAACAGAACCTGGTCAGAGCCCCACAAGTCACCCCATCATGGATTCCCCTAGGTCTCTAGTTTTCAAAAATACACAGGTTTGGTAGGTTACTATAGGTGCCGGCTGAGCTAGAGGCCAAAATCTACAGGTAAGCACTTTGCAAAAACACCTTTGTTTTCTGTCAAAAAATGTGATGTGTCCACATTGTCTTTCAGGGCATTTCCTGTCGCGGGCGCTAGGCCTATCCACACAAGTGAGGTATCATTTTTATCGGGAGACTTGGGGGAACTCTGGGTGGAAGGGAAGTTGTGGCTCCTCTCAGATTCCATAACTTTCTGTCACCGAAATGTGAGGAAAATGTGTTTTTTTAGCCAAATCTTGAGGTTTGCAAAGGATTCTGGGTAACAGAACCTGGTCAGAGCCCCACAAGTCACCCCATCTTCGATTCCCCTAGGTCTCTAGTTTTCAAAAGTGCACAGGTTTGGTAGGTTTCTATAGGTGCCGGCTGAGCTAGAGGCCAAAATCTACAGGTAGGCACTTTGCAAAAAACACCTCTGTTTTCTGTAAAAAAAATGGGATGTGTCCCCGTTGTGTTTCGGGGCATTTCCTGTTGCGGGCGCTAGGCCTACCCACACAAGTGAGGTATCATTTTTATCGGGAGACTTGGGGGAACGCTGGGTGGAAGGAAATTTGTGGCTCCTCTCAGATTCCAGAACTTTCTGTCACCGAAATGTGAGGAAAACGTGTTTTTTTAGCCAAATTTTGAGGTTTGCAAAGGATTCTGGGTAACAGAACCTGGTCAGAGCCCCACAAGTCACCGCATCTTGGATTCCCCTAGGTCTCTAGTTTTAAAAAATGCACAGGATTGGTAGGTTTCCCTAGGTGCCGGCTGAGCTAGAGGCTAAAATCTACAGGTGGGCACTTTGCAAAAAACACCTCTGTTTTCTGAAAAAAAAATGGGATGTGTCCCCGTTGTGTTTTGGGGCATTTACTGTCGCGGGCGCTAGGCCTACCCACACAAGTGAGGTATCATTTTTATCGGGAGACTTGGGGGAACGCTGGGTGGAAGGAAATTTGTGGCTCCTCTCAGATTCCAGAACTTTCTGCCACCGAAATGTGAGGAAAACGTGTTTTTTTAGCCAAATTTTGAGGTTTGCAAAGGATTCTGGGTAACAGAACCTGGTCAGAGCCCCACAAGTCACCCCATCTTGGATTCCTGTAGGTCTCTAGTTAAAAAAATGCACAGGATTGGTAGGTTTCCCTTGGTGCCGGCTGAGCTAGAGGCCAAAATCTACAGGTAGGCACTTTGCAAAAAACACCTCTGTTTTCAGTAAAAAATGTGGTGTCCACATTGTGTTTTGGGGCATTTCCTGTTGCGGGCACTAGGCCTGCCCACACAAGTGAGGTATCATTTTAATCGGGAGACTTGGGGGAACGCTGGGTGGAAGGAAATTTGTGGCTCCTCTCAGATTCCAGAACTTTCTGTCACCGAAATATGAGGAAAACTTATTTCTTTAGCCACATTTTGAGGTTTGCAAAGGATTCTGGGTAACAGAACCTGGTCAGAGCCCCACAAGTCACCCCATCATGGATTCCCCTAGGTCTCTAGTTTTCAAAAATACACAGGTTTGGTAGGTTACTATAGGTGCCGGCTGAGCTAGAGGCCAAAATCTACAGGTAAGCACTTTGCAAAAACACCTTTGTTTTCTGTCAAAAAATGTGATGTGTCCACATTGTCTTTCAGGGCATTTCCTGTCGCGGGCGCTAGGCCTATCCACACAAGTGAGGTATCATTTTTATCGGGAGACTTGGGGGAACGCTGGGTGGAAGGGAAGTTGTGGCTCCTCTCAGATTCCAGAACTTTCTGTCACCGAAATGTGAGGAAAATGTGTTTTTTTAGCCAAATCTTGAGGTTTGCAAAGGATTCTGGGTAACAGAACCTGGTCAGAGCCCCACAAGTCACCCCATCTTCGATTCCCCTAGGTCTCTAGTTTTCAAAAGTGCACAGGTTTGGTAGGTTTCTATAGGTGCCCGGCTGAGCTAGAGGCCAAAATCTACAGGTAGGCACTTGGCAAAAAACACCTCTGTTTTTTGTTAAAAAAATGGGATGTGTCCCCGTTGTGTTTCGGGGCATTTCCTGTTGCGGGCGCTAGGCCTACCCACACAAGTGAGGTATCATTTTTATCGGGAGACTTGGGGGAACGCTGGGTGGAAGGAAATTTGTGGCTCCTCTCAGATTCCAGAACTTTCTGTCACCGAAATGTGAGGAAAACGTGTTTTTTTAGCCAAATTTTGAGGTTTGCAAAGGATTCTGGGTAACAGAACCTGGTCAGAGCCCCACAAGTCACCGCATCTTGGATTCCCCTAGGTCTCTAGTTTTAAAAAATGCACAGGATTGGTAGGTTTCCCTAGGTGCCGGCTGAGCTAGAGGCTAAAATCTACAGGTGGGCACTTTGCAAAAAACACCTCTGTTTTCTGAAAAAAAAATGGGATGTGTCCCCGTTGTGTTTTGGGGCATTTACTGTCGCGGGCGCTAGGCCTACCCACACAAGTGAGGTATCATTTTTATCGGGAGACTTGGGGGAACGCTGGGTGGAAGGAAATTTGTGGCTCCTCTCAGATTCCAGAACTTTCTGCCACCGAAATGTGAGGAAAACGTGTTTTTTTAGCCAAATTTTGAGGTTTGCAAAGGATTCTGGGTAACAGAACCTGGTCAGAGCCCCACAAGTCACCCCATCTTGGATTCCTGTAGGTCTCTAGTTAAAAAAATGCACAGGATTGGTAGGTTTCCCTTGGTGCCGGCTGAGCTAGAGGCCAAAATCTACAGGTAGGCACTTTGCAAAAAACACCTCTGTTTTCAGTAAAAAATGTGGTGTCCACGTTGTGTTTTGGGGCATTTCCTGTTGCGGGCACTAGGCCTGCCCACACAAGTGAGGTATCATTTTAATCGGGAGACTTGGGGGAACGCTGGGTGGAAGGAAATTTGTGGCTCCTCTCAGATTCCAGAACTTTCTGTCACCGAAATATGAGGAAAACTTATTTCTTTAGCCACATTTTGAGGTTTGCAAAGGATTCTGGGTAACAGAACCTGGTCAGAGCCCCACAAGTCACCCCATCATGGATTCCCCTAGGTCTCTAGTTTTCAAAAATACACAGGTTTGGTAGGTTACTATAGGTGCCGGCTGAGCTAGAGGCCAAAATCTACAGGTAAGCACTTTGCAAAAACACCTTTGTTTTCTGTCAAAAAATGTGATGTGTCCACATTGTCTTTCAGGGCATTTCCTGTCGCGGGCGCTAGGCCTATCCACACAAGTGAGGTATCATTTTTATCGGGAGACTTGGGGGAACGCTGGGTGGAAGGGAAGTTGTGGCTCCTCTCAGATTCCAGAACTTTCTGTCACCGAAATGTGAGGAAAATGTGTTTTTTTAGCCAAATCTTGAGGTTTGCAAAGGATTCTGGGTAACAGAACCTGGTCAGAGCCCCACAAGTCACCCCATCTTCGATTCCCCTAGGTCTCTAGTTTTCAAAAGTGCACAGGTTTGGTAGGTTTCTATAGGTGCCGGCTGAGCTAGAGGCCAAAATCTACAGGTAGGCACTTGGCAAAAAACACCTCTGTTTTTTGTTAAAAAAAATGGGATGTGTCCCCGTTGTGTTTCGGGGCATTTCCTGTTGCGGGCGCTAGGCCTACCCACACAAGTGAGGTATCATTTTTATCGGGAGACTTGGGGGAACGCTGGGTGGAAGGGAAGTTGTGGCTCCTCTCAGATTCCAGAAATTTCTGTCACCGAAATGTGAGGAAAACGTGTTTTTTTAGCCACATTTTGAGGTTTGCAAAGGATTCTGGGTAACAGAACCTGGTCAGAGCCCCACAAGTCACCCCATCTTGGATTCCCCTAGGTCTCTAGTTTTCAAAAATGCACAGGATTGGTAGGTTTCCCTAGGTGCCGGCTGAGCTAGAGGCCAAAATCTACAGGTAGGCACTTTGCAAAAAACACCTCTGTTTTCTGTAAAAAAAATGGGATGTGTCCCCGTTGTGTTTTGGGGCATTTACTGTCGCGGGCGCTAGGCCTACCCACACAAGTGAGGTATCATTTTTATCGGGAGACTTGGGGGAACGCTGGGTGGAAGGGAAGTTGTGGCTCCTCTCAGATTCCAGAAATTTCTGTCACCGAAATGTGAGGAAAACGTGTTTTTTTAGCCACATTTTGAGGTTTGCAAAGGATTCTGGGTAACAGAACCTGGTCAGAGCCCCACAAGTCACCCCATCTTGGATTCCCCTAGGTCTCTAGTTTTCAAAAATGCACAGGATTGGTAGGTTTCCCTAGGTGCCGGCTCAGCTACAGGCCAAAATCTACAGGTAGACACTTTGCAAAAAACAGCTCTGTTTTCTGTAAAAAAAAATGGGATGTGTCCACGCTGTGTTTTGGGGCATTTCCTGTCGCGGGCGCTGGGCCTACCCACACAAGTGAGGTACTATTTTTATCGGGAGACTTGGGTGAACGCTGGGTGGAAGGAAATATGTGGCTCCTCTCAGATTCCAGAACTTTCTGTCACCGAAATGTGAGGAAAACGTGTTTTTTTAGCCAAATTTTGAGGTTTGCAAAGGATTCTGGGTAACAGAACCTGGTCAGAGCCCCACAAGTCACCCCATCTTGGATTCCTGTAGGTCTCTAGTTAAAAAAATGCACAGGATTGGTAGGTTTCCCTAGGTGCCGGCTGAGCTAGAGGCCAAAATCTACAGGTAGGCACTTTGCAAAAAACACCTTTGTTTTCTGTCAAAAAATGTGATGTGTCCACATTGTCTTTCGGGGCATTTCCTGTCGTGGGCGCTAGGCCTACCCACTCAAGTGAGGTATCATTTTTATCGGGAGACTTGGGGGAACGCTGGGTGGAAGGGAAGTTGTGGCTCCTCTCAGATTCCAGAAATTTCTGTCACCGAAATGTGAGGAAAACATGTTTTTTTAGCCACATTTTGAGGTTTGCAAAGGATTCTGGGTAACAGAACCTGGTCAGAGCCCCACAAGTCACCCCATCTTGGATTCCCCTAGGTCTCTAGTTTTCAAAAATACACAGGTTTGGTAGGTTACTATAGGTGCCGGCTGAGCTAGAGGCCAAAATCTACAGTTAGGCACTTTGCAAAAAACACCTTTGTTTTCTGTCAAAAAATGTGATGTGTCCACATTGTCTTTCAGGGCATTTCCTGTCGCGGGCGCTAGGCCTATCCACACAAGTGAGGTATCATTTTTATCGGGAGACTTGGGGGAACGCTGGGTGGAAGGGAAGTTGTGGCTCCTCTCAGATTCCAGAACTTTCTGTCACCGAAATGTGAGGAAAATGTGTTTTTTTAGCCAAATCTTGAGGTTTGCAAAGGATTCTGGGTAACAGAACCTGGTCAGAGCCCCACAAGTCACCCCATCTTCGATTCCCCTAGGTCTCTAGTTTTCAAAAGTGCACAGGTTTGGTAGGTTTCTATAGGTGCCGGCTGAGCTAGAGGCCAAAATCTACAGGTAGGCACTTTGCAAAAAAAAAATCTGTTTTCTGACAAAAAATGCGATGTGTCCACATTGTGTTTCGGGGCATTTCCTGTCGCGGGCGCTAGGCCTACCCACACAAGTGAGGTATCATTTTTATCGGGAGACTTGGGGGAACGCTGGGTGGAAGGAAATGTGTGGCTCCTCTCAGATTCCAGAACTTTCTGTCACCGAAATGTGAGGAAAATGTGTTTTTTTAGCCAAATTTTGAGGTTTGCAAAGGATTCTGGGTAACAGAACCTGGTCAGAGCCCCACAAGTCACCCCATCTTGGATTCCTGTAGGTCTCTAGTTAAAAAAATGCACAGGATTGGTAGGTTTCCCTAGGTGCCGGCTGAGGTAGAGGCCAAAATCTACACGTAGGCACTTTGCAAAAAACACCTCTGTTTTCTGTAAAAAATGTGGTGTCCACGTTGTGTTTTGGGGCATTTCCTGTTGCGGGCACTAGGCCTACCCACACAAGTGAGGTATCATTTTAATCGGGAGACTTGGGGGATCGCTGGGTGGAAGGAAATTTGTGGCTCTTCTCAGATTCCAGAACTTTCTGTCACCGAAATATGAGGAAAACGTATTTCTTTAGCCACATTTTGAGGTTTGCAAAGGATTCTGGGTAACAGAACCTGGTCAGAGCCCCACAAGTCACCCCATCTTGGATTCCCCTAGGTCTCTAGTTTTCAAAAATACACAGGTTTGGTAGGTTACTATAGGTGCCGGCTGAGCTAGAGGCCAAAATCTACAGGTAGGCACTTTGCAAAAAACACCTTTGTTTTCTGTCAAAAAATGTGATGTGTCCACATTGTCTTTCAGGGCATTTCCTGTCGCGGGCGCTAGGCCTATCCACACAAGTGAGGTTTCATTTTTATCGGGAGACTTGGGGGAACGCTGGGTGGAAGGGAAGTTGTGGCTCCTCTCAGATTCCAGAACTTTCTGTCACCGAAATGTGAGGAAAATGTGTTTTTTTAGCCAAATCTTGAGGTTTGCAAAGGATTCTGGGTAACAGAACCTGGTCAGAGCCCCACAAGTCACCCCATCTTCGATTCCCCTAGGTCTCTAGTTTTCAAAAGTGCACAGGTTTGGTAGGTTTCTATAGGTGCCGGCTGAGCTAGAGGCCAAAATCTACAGGTAGGCACTTTGCAAAAAAAAAATCTGTTTTCTGACAAAAAATGCGATGTGTCCACATTGTGTTTCGGGGCATTTCCTGTCGCGGGCACTAGGCCTACCCACACAAGGGAGGTATCATTTTTATCGGGAGACTTGGGGGAACGCTGGGTGGAAGGGAAGTTGTGGCTCCTCTCAGATTCCAGAAATTTCTGTCACCGAAATGTGAGGAAAACGTGTTTTTTTAGCCAAATTTTGAGGTTTGCAAAGGATTCTGGGTAACAGAACCTGGTCAGAGCCCCACAAGTCACCCCATCTTGGATTCCCCTAGGTCTCTAGTTTTCAAAAATGCACAGGATTGGTAGGTTTCCCTAGGTGCCGGCTGAGGTAGAGGCCAAAATCTACAGGTAGGCACTTTGCAAAAAACACCTCTGTTTTCTGTAAAAAAAATGGGATGTGTCCCCGTTGTGTTTTGGGGCATTTACTGTCGCGGGCGCTAGGCCTACCCACACAAGTGAGGTATCATTTTTATCGGGAGACTTGGGGGAACGCTGGGTGGAAGGGAAGTTGTGGCTCCTCTCAGATTCCAGAAATTTCTGTCACCGAAATGTGAGGAAAACTTGTTTTTTTAGCCACATTTTGAGGTTTGCAAAGGATTCTGGGTAACAGAACCTGGTCAGAGCCCCACAAGTCACCCCATCTTGGATTCCCCTAGGTCTCTAGTTTTCAAAAATGCACAGGATTGGTAGGTTTCCCTAGGTGCCGGCTCAGCTAGAGGCCAAAATCTACAGGTAGGCACTTTGCAAAAAACAGCTCTGTTTTCTGTAAAAAAAAATGGGATGTATCCACGCTGTGTTTTGGGGCATTTCCTGTCGCGGGCGCTGGGTCTACACACACAAGTGAGGTACTATTTTTATCGGGAGACTTGGGGGAACGCTGTGTGGAAGGAAATATGTGGCTCCTCTCAGATTCCAGAACTTTCTGTCACCGAAATGTGAGGAAAACGTGTTTTTTTAGCCACATTTTGAGGTTTGCAAAGGATTCTGGGTAACAGAACCTGGTCAGAGCCCCACAAGTCACCCCATCTTGGATTCCTGTAGGTCTCTAGTTAAAAAAATGCACAGGATTGGTAGGTTTCCCTAGGTGCCGGCTGAGCTAGAGGCCAAAATCTACAGGTAGGCACTTTGCAAAAAACACCTTTGTTTTCTGTCAAAAAATGTGATGTGTCCACATTGTCTTTCGGGGCATTTCCTGTCGCGGGCGCTAGGCCTACCCACTTAAGTGAGGTATCATTTTTATCAGGAGACTTGGGGGAATGCTGGGTGAAAGGAAATTTGTGGCTCCTCTCAGATTCTAGAACTTTCTGTCACCGAAATGTGAGGAAAACATGTTTTTTTAGCCAAATTTTGAGGTTTGCAAAGGATTCTCGGTAACAGGACCTGGTCAGACCCCACAAGTCACCCCATCCTGGATTCCCCTAGTCTCTAGTTTTCAAAAATGCACAGGTTTGGTAGGTTTCTCTAGGTGCCGGCTGAGCTACAGGCCAAAATCTACAGGTAGGCACTTTGCAAAAAACACCTCTGTTTTCTGTAAAAAAATGGGATGTGTCCACGTTGTGTTTTGGGCCATTTCCTTTCGTGGGCGCTAGGCCTACCCACACAAGTGAGGTATCATTTTTATCGGGAGACTTGGGGGAACGCTGGGTGGAAGGAAATTTCTGGCTTCTCTCAGATTCCTGAACTTTCTGTCACCGAAATATGAGGAAAATGTGTTTTTTATCCAAGTTTTGAGGTTTGCAAAGGATTCTGGGTAACAGAACCTGGTCAGAGCGCCACAAGTCACCCCATCTTGGATTCCCCTAGGTCTCTAGTTGTAAAAAATGCACAGGTTTGGTAGGTTTCACAGGCTGAGCTAGAGGCCAAAATCTACAGGTAGGCACTTTGCAAAAAACACCTCTGTTTTCTGTCAAAAAATGTGGTGTCCACGTTGTGTTTTGGGGCATTTCCTGTTGCAGGCGCTAGGCCTACCCACACAAGTGAGGTATCATTTTAATCGGGAGACTTGGGGGAACACTGGGTGGAAGGAAATTTGTGGCTCCTCTCAGATTCCAGAACTTTCTGTCACCGAAATATGAGGAAAACATGTTTTTTTAGCCACATTTTGAGGTTTGCAAAGGATTCTGGGTAACAGTACCTGGTCAGAGCCCCACAAGTCACCCCATCTTGGATTCCCATAGGTCTCTAGTTGTAAAAAATGCACAGGTTTGGTAGGTTTCCCTAGGTGCCTGCTGAGCTAGAGGCCAAAATCTACAGGTAGGAACTTTGCAAAAAACACCTCTGTTTTCTGTCAAAAAATGTGATGTGTCCATGTTGTGTTTTGGGCCATTTCCTGTCGCAGGCGCTAGGCCTACCCACAGAAGTGAGGTATCATTTTTATCGGGAGACTTGGGGGAACGTTGGGTGGAAGGAAATTTGTGGCTCCTCTCAGATTCCAGAACTTTCTGTAACCGAAATGTGAGGAAAACGTGTTTTTTAGCCAAATTTTGAGGTTTGCAAAGGATTCTGGGTAACAGAACCTGGTCAGAGCCCCACAAGTCACCCCATCTTGGATTCCCCTAGGTCTCTAGTTTTCAGAAATGCACAGGATTAGTAGGTTTCTCTAGGAGCCGGCTGAGCTACAGGCCAAAATCTAAAGGGAGGCACTTTGCAAAAAACACCTCTGTTTTCTGTCAAAAAATGTGATGTGTCCACATTGTGTTTCGGGGCATTTCCTGTCGCGGGCGCTAGGCCTACCCACACAAGTGAGGTATCATTTTTATCGGGAGACTTGGGGGAACGCTGGGTGGAAGGGAAGTTGTGGCTTCTCTCAGATTCCAGAACTTTCTGTCACCGAAATGTGAGGAAAACGTGTTTTTTTAGCCACATTTTGAGGTTTGCAAAGGATTCTGGGTAACAGAACCTGGTCAGAGCCCCACAAGTCACCCTATCTTGGATTCCCCTAGGTCTCTAGTTTTCAAAAATACACAGGATTGGTAGGTTTCCCTAGGTGCCGGCTGAGCTAGAGGCCAAAATCTACAGGTAGGCACTTTGCAAAAAAAGCTCTGTTTTCTGTAAAAAAATGGGATGTGTCCACATTGTGTTTTGGGGCATTTCCTGTCAGGGGCGCTAGGCCTACCCACACAAGTGAGGTATCATTTTTATCGGGAGACTTGGGGGAACGCTGGGTGGAAGGAAATTTGTGGCTCCTCTCAGATTCCAGAACTTTCTGTCACCGAAATGTGAGGAAAACGTGTTTTTTTAGCCAAATTTTGAGGTTTGCAAAGGATTCTGGGTAACAGAACCTGGTCAGAGCCCCACACGTCACCCCATCTTGGATTCCTGTAGGTCTCTAGTTAAAAAAATGCACAGGATTGGTAGGTTTCCCTAGGTGCCGGCTGAGCTAGAGGCCAAAATCTACAGGTAGGCACCTTGCAAAAAACACCTCTGTTTTCTGTAAAAAATGTGGTGTCCACGTTGTGTTTTGGGGCATTTCCTGTTGCGGGCAGTAGGCCTACCCACACAACTGAGGTATCATTTTAATCGGGAGACTTGGGGGAACGCTGGGTGGAAGGAAATTTGTGGCTCCTCTCAGATTCCAGAATTTTCTGTCACCGAAATATGAGGAAAACGTATTTCTTTAGCCACATTTTGAGGTTTGTAAAGTATTCTGGGTAACAGAACCTGGTCAGAGCCCCACAAGTCACCCCATCTTGGATTCCCCTAGGTCTCTAGTTTTCAAAAATACACAGGTTTGGTAGGTTACTATAGGTGCCGGCTGAGCTAGAGGCCAAAATCTACAGGTAGGCACTTTGCAAAAAACACCTTTGTTTTCTGTCAAAAAATGTGATGTGTCCACATTGTCTTTCAGGGCATTTCCTGTCAGGGGCGCTAGGCCTACCCACACAAGTGAGGTATCATTTTTATCGGGAGACTTGGGGGAACGCTGGGTGAAAGGAAATTTGTGGCTCCTCTCAGATTCTAGAACTTTCTGTCACCGAAATGTCAGGAAAACATGTTTTTTTAGCCAAATTTTGAGGTTTGCAAAGGATTCTCGGTAACAGGACCTGGTCAAACCCCACAAGTCACCCCATCCTGGATTCCCCTAGTCTCTAGTTTTCAAAAATGCACAGGTTTGGTAGGTTTCTCTAGGTGCCGGCTGAGCTACAGGCCAAAATCTACAGGTAGGCACTTTGCAAAAAACACCTCTGTTTTCTGTAAAAAAATGGGATGTGTCCACGTTGTGTTTTGGGCCATTTCCTTTCGTGGGCGCTAGGCCTACCCACACAAGTGAGGTATCATTTTTATCGGGAGACTTGGGGGAACGCTGGGTGGAAGGAAATTTCTGGCTTCTCTCAGATTCCTGAACTTTCTGTCACCGAAATATGAGGAAAATGTGTTTTTTATCCAAGTTTTGAGGTTTGCAAAGGATTCTGGGTAACAGAACCTGGTCAGAGCCCCACAAGTCACCCCATCTTGGATTCCCCTAGGTCTCTAGTTGTAAAAAATGCACAGGTTTGGTAGGTTTCACAGGCTGAGCTAGAGGCCAAAATCTACAGGTAGGCACTTTGCAAAAAACACCTCTGTTTTCTGTAAAAAATGTGGTGTCCACGTTGTGTTTTGGGGCATTTCCTGTTGCGGGCACTAGGCCTGCCCACACAAGTGAGGTATCATTTTAATCGGGAGACTTGGGGGAACGCTGGGTGGAAGGAAATTTGTGGCTCCTCTCAGATTCCAGAACTTTCTGTCACCGAAATATGAGGAAAACGTATTTCTTTAGCCACATTTTGAGGTTTGCAAAGGATTCTGGGTAACAGAACCTGGTCAGAGCCCCACAAGTCACCCCATCATGGATTCCCCTAGGTCTCTAGTTTTCAAAAATACACAGGTTTGGTAGGTTACTATAGGTGCCGGCTGAGCTAGAGGCCAAAATCTACAGGTAAGCACTTTGCAAAAACACCTTTGTTTTCTGTCAAAAAATGTGATGTGTCCACATTGTCTTTCAGGGCATTTCCTGTCGCGGGCGCTAGGCCTATCCACACAAGTGAGGTATCATTTTTATCGGGAGACTTGGGGGAACGCTGGGTGGAAGGGAAGTTGTGGCTCCTCTCAGATTCCAGAACTTTCTGTCACCGAAATGTGAGGAAAATGTGTTTTTTTAGCCAAATTTTGAGGTTTGCAAAGGATTCTGGGTAACAGAACCTGGTCAGAGCCCCACAAGTCACCCCATCTTCGATTCCCCTAGGTCTCTAGTTTTCAAAAGTGCACAGGTTTGGTAGGTTTCTATAGGTGCCGGCTGAGCTAGAGGCCAAAATCTACAGGTAGGCACTTGGCAAAAAACACCTCTGTTTTTTGTAAAAAAAATGGGATGTGTCCCCGTTGTGTTTCGGGGCATTTCCTGTTGCGGGCGCTAGGCCTACCCACACAAGTGAGGTATCATTTTTATCGGGAGACTTGGGGGAACGCTGGGTGGAAGGGAAGTTGTGGCTCCTCTCAGATTCCAGAAATTTCTGTCACCGAAATGTGAGGAAAACGTGTTTTTTTAGCCACATTTTGAGGTTTGCAAAGGATTCTGGGTAACAGAACCTGGTCAGAGCCCCACAAGTCACCCCATCTTGGATTCCCCTAGGTCTCTAGTTTTCAAAAATGCACAGGATTGGTAGGTTTCCCTAGGTGCCGGCTGAGCTAGAGGCTAAAATCTACAGGTGGGCACTTTGCAAAAAACACCTCTGTTTTCTGAAAAAAAAAAGGGATGTGTCCCCGTTGTGTTTTGGGGCATTTACTGTCGCGGGCGCTAGGCCTACCCACACAAGTGAGGAATCATTTTTATCGGGAGACTTGGGGGAACGCTGGGTGGAAGGAAATTTGTGGCTCCTCTCAGATTCCAGAACTTTCTGTCACCGAAATGTGAGGAAAACGTGTTTTTTTAGCCAAATTTTGAGGTTTGCAAAGGATTCTGGGTAACAGAACCTGGTCAGAGCCCCACAAGTCACCCCATCTTGGATTCCTGAAGGTCTCTAGTTAAAAAAATGCACAGGATTGGTAGGTTTCCCTAGGTGCCGGCTGAGCTAGAGGCCAAAATCTACAGGTAGGCACTTTGCAAAAAACACCTCTGTTTTCTGTAAAAAATGTGGTGTCCACGTTGTGTTTTGGGCCATTTCCTGTTGCGGGCACTAGGCCTACCCACACAAGTGAGGTATCATTTTAATCGGGAGACTTGGGGGAACGCTGGGTGGAAGGAAATTTGTGGCTCCTCTCAGAATCCAGAACTTTCTGTCACCGAAATATGAGGAAAACATATTTCTTTAGCCACATTTTGAGGTTTGCAAAGGATTCTGGGTAACAGAACCTGGTCAGAGCCCCACAAGTCACCCCATCTTGGATTCCCCTAGGTCTCTAGTTTTCAAAAATACACAGGTTTGGTAGGTTACTATAGGTGCCGGCTGAGCTAGAGGCCAAAATCTACAGGTAGGCACTTTGCAAAAAACACCTTTGTTTTCTGTCAAAAAATGTGATGTGTCCACATTGTCTTTCAGGGCATTTCCTGTCGCGGGCGCTAGGCCTATCCACACAAGTGAGGTATCATTTTTATCGGGAGACTTGGGGGAACGCTGGGTGGAAGGGAAGTTGTGGCTCCTGTCAGATTCCATAACTTTCTGTCACCGAAATGTGAGGAAAATGTGTTTTTTTAGCCAAATCTTGAGGTTTGCAAAGGATTCTGGGTAACAGAACCTGGTCAGAGCCCCATAAGTCACCCCATCTTCGATTCCCCTAGGTCTCTAGTTTTCAAAAGTGCACAGGTTTGGTAGGTTTCTATAGGTGCCGGCTGAGCTAGAGGCCAAAATCTACAGGTAGGCACTTTGCAAAAAACACCTCTGTTTTCTGTAAAAAAAATGGGATGTGTCCCCGTTGTGTTTCGGGGCATTTCCTGTTGCGGGCGCTAGGCCTACCCACACAAGTGAGGTATCATTTTTATCGGGAGACTTGGGGGAACGCTGGGTGGAAGGAAATTTGTGGGTCCTCTCAGATTCCAGAACTTTCTGTCACCGAAATGTGAGGAAAACGTGTTTTTTTAGCCAAATTTTGAGGTTTGCAAAGGATTCTGGGTAACAGAACCTGGTCAGAGCCCCACAAGTCACCCCATCTTTGATTCCTGTAGGTCTCTAGTTAAAAAAATGCACAGGATTGGTAGGTTTCCCTTGGTGCCGGCTGAGCTAGAGGCCAAAATCTACAGGTAGGCACTTTGCAAAAAACACCTCTGTTTTCTGTAAAAAATGTGGTGTCCACGTTGTGTTTTGGGGCATTTCCTGTTGCGGGCATTAGGCCTGCCCACACAAGTGAGGTATCATTTTAATCGGGAGACTTGGGGGAACGCTGGGTGGAAGGAAATTTGTGGCTCCTCTCAGATTCCAGAACTTTCTGTCACCGAAATATGAGGAAAACTTATTTCTTTAGCCACATTTTGAGGTTTGCAAAGGATTCTGGGTAACAGAACCTGGTCAGAGCCCCACAAGTCACCCCATCATGGATTCCCCTAGGTCTCTAGTTTTCAAAAATACACAGGTTTGGTAGGTTACTATAGGTGCCGGCTGAGCTAGAGGCCAAAATCTACAGGTAAGCACTTTGCAAAAACACCTTTGTTTTCTGTCAAAAAATGTGATGTGTCCACATTGTCTTTCAGGGCATTTCCTGTCGCGGGCGCTAGGCCTATCCACACAAGTGAGGTATCATTTTTATCGGGAGACTTGGGGGAACGCTGGGTGGAAGGGAAGTTGTGGCTCCTCTCAGATTCCAGAACTTTCTGTCACCGAAATGTGAGGAAAATGTGTTTTTTTAGCCAAATCTTGAGGTTTGCAAAGGATTCTGGGTAACAGAACCTGGTCAGAGCCCCACAAGTCACCCCATCTTCGATTCCCCTAGGTCTCTAGTTTTCAAAAGTGCACAGGTTTGGTAGGTTTCTATAGGTGCCGGCTGAGCTAGAGGCCAAAATCTACAGGTAGGCACTTGGCAAAAAACACCTCTGTTTTTTGTAAAAAAAATGGGATGTGTCCCCGTTGTGTTTTGGGGCATTTACTGTCGCGGGCGCTAGGCCTACCCACACAAGTGAGGTATCATTTTTATCGGGAGACTTGGGGGAACGCTGGGTGGAAGGGAAGTTGTGGCTCCTCTCAGATTCCAGAAATTTCTGTCACCGAAATGTGAGGAAAACGTGTTTTTTTAGCCACATTTTGAGGTTTGCAAAGGATTCTGGGTAACAGAACCTGGTCAGAGCCCCACAAGTCACCCCATCTTGGATTCCCCTAGGTCTCTAGTTTTCAAAAATGCACAGGATTGGTAGGTTTCCCTAGGTGCCGGCTCAGCTACAGGCCAAAATCTACAGGTAGACACTTTGCAAAAAACAGCTCTGTTTTCTGTAAAAAAAAATGGGATGTGTCCACGCTGTGTTTTGGGGCATTTCCTGTCGCGGGCGCTGGGCCTACCCACACAAGTGAGGTACTATTTTTATCGGGAGACTTGGGTGAACGCTGGGTGGAAGGAAATATGTGGCTCCTCTCAGATTCCAGAACTTTCTGTCACCGAAATGTGAGGAAAACGTGTTTTTTTAGCCAAATTTTGAGGTTTGCAAAGGATTCTGGGTAACAGAACCTGGTCAGAGCCCCACAAGTCACCCCATCTTGGATTCCCCTAGGTCTCTAGTTTTCAAAAATACACAGGTTTGGTAGGTTACTATAGGTGCCGGCTGAGCTAGAGGCCAAAATCTACAGGTAGGCACTTTGCAAAAAACACCTTTGTTTTCTGTCAAAAAATGTGATGTGTCCACATTGTCTTTCAGGGCATTTCCTGTCGCGGGCGCTAGGCCTATCCACACAAGTGAGGTATCATTTTTATCGGGAGACTTGGGGGAACGCTGGGTGGAAGGGAAGTTGTGGCTCCTGTCAGATTCCATAACTTTCTGTCACCGAAATGTGAGGAAAATGTGTTTTTTTAGCCAAATCTTGAGGTTTGCAAAGGATTCTGGGTAACAGAACCTGGTCAGAGCCCCATAAGTCACCCCATCTTCGATTCCCCTAGGTCTCTAGTTTTCAAAAGTGCACAGGTTTGGTAGGTTTCTATAGGTGCCGGCTGAGCTAGAGGCCAAAATCTACAGGTAGGCACTTTGCAAAAAACACCTCTGTTTTCTGTAAAAAAAATGGGATGTGTCCCCGTTGTGTTTCGGGGCATTTCCTGTTGCGGGCGCTAGGCCTACCCACACAAGTGAGGTATCATTTTTATCGGGAGACTTGGGGGAACGCTGGGTGGAAGGAAATTTGTGGGTCCTCTCAGATTCCAGAACTTTCTGTCACCGAAATGTGAGGAAAACGTGTTTTTTTAGCCAAATTTTGAGGTTTGCAAAGGATTCTGGGTAACAGAACCTGGTCAGAGCCCCACAAGTCACCCCATCTTTGATTCCTGTAGGTCTCTAGTTAAAAAAATGCACAGGATTGGTAGGTTTCCCTTGGTGCCGGCTGAGCTAGAGGCCAAAATCTACAGGTAGGCACTTTGCAAAAAACACCTCTGTTTTCTGTAAAAAATGTGGTGTCCACGTTGTGTTTTGGGGCATTTCCTGTTGCGGGCATTAGGCCTGCCCACACAAGTGAGGTATCATTTTAATCGGGAGACTTGGGGGAACGCTGGGTGGAAGGAAATTTGTGGCTCCTCTCAGATTCCAGAACTTTCTGTCACCGAAATATGAGGAAAACTTATTTCTTTAGCCACATTTTGAGGTTTGCAAAGGATTCTGGGTAACAGAACCTGGTCAGAGCCCCACAAGTCACCCCATCATGGATTCCCCTAGGTCTCTAGTTTTCAAAAATACACAGGTTTGGTAGGTTACTATAGGTGCCGGCTGAGCTAGAGGCCAAAATCTACAGGTAAGCACTTTGCAAAAACACCTTTGTTTTCTGTCAAAAAATGTGATGTGTCCACATTGTCTTTCAGGGCATTTCCTGTCGCGGGCGCTAGGCCTATCCACACAAGTGAGGTATCATTTTTATCGGGAGACTTGGGGGAACGCTGGGTGGAAGGGAAGTTGTGGCTCCTCTCAGATTCCAGAACTTTCTGTCACCGAAATGTGAGGAAAATGTGTTTTTTTAGCCAAATCTTGAGGTTTGCAAAGGATTCTGGGTAACAGAACCTGGTCAGAGCCCCACAAGTCACCCCATCTTCGATTCCCCTAGGTCTCTAGTTTTCAAAAGTGCACAGGTTTGGTAGGTTTCTATAGGTGCCGGCTGAGCTAGAGGCCAAAATCTACAGGTAGGCACTTGGCAAAAAACACCTCTGTTTTTTGTAAAAAAAATGGGATGTGTCCCCGTTGTGTTTTGGGGCATTTACTGTCGCGGGCGCTAGGCCTACCCACACAAGTGAGGTATCATTTTTATCGGGAGACTTGGGGGAACGCTGGGTGGAAGGGAAGTTGTGGCTCCTCTCAGATTCCAGAAATTTCTGTCACCGAAATGTGAGGAAAACGTGTTTTTTTAGCCACATTTTGAGGTTTGCAAAGGATTCTGGGTAACAGAACCTGGTCAGAGCCCCACAAGTCACCCCATCTTGGATTCCCCTAGGTCTCTAGTTTTCAAAAATGCACAGGATTGGTAGGTTTCCCTAGGTGCCGGCTCAGCTACAGGCCAAAATCTACAGGTAGACACTTTGCAAAAAACAGCTCTGTTTTCTGTAAAAAAAAATGGGATGTGTCCACGCTGTGTTTTGGGGCATTTCCTGTCGCGGGCGCTGGGCCTACCCACACAAGTGAGGTACTATTTTTATCGGGAGACTTGGGTGAACGCTGGGTGGAAGGAAATATGTGGCTCCTCTCAGATTCCAGAACTTTCTGTCACCGAAATGTGAGGAAAACGTGTTTTTTTAGCCAAATTTTGAGGTTTGCAAAGGATTCTGGGTAACAGAACCTGGTCAGAGCCCCACAAGTCACCCCATCTTGGATTCCTGTAGGTCTCTAGTTAAAAAAATGCACAGGATTGGTAGGTTTCCCTAGGTGCCGGCTGAGCTAGAGGCCAAAATCTACAGGTAGGCACTTTGCAAAAAACACCTTTGTTTTCTGTCAAAAAATGTGATGTGTCCACATTGTCTTTCGGGGCACTTCCTGTCGCGGGCGCTAGGCCTACCCACTCAAGTGAGGTATCATTTTTATCGGGAGACTTGGGGGAACGCTGGGTGGAAGGGAAGTTGTGGCTCCTCTCAGATTCCAGAACTTTCCGTCACCGAAATGTGAGGAAAACGTGTTTTTTTAGCCAAATTTTGAGGTTTGCAAACGATTCTGGGTAACAGAACCTGGTCAGAGCCCCACAAGTCACCCCATCTTGGATTCCTGTAGGTCTCTAGTTAAAAAAATGCACAGGATTGGTAGGTTTCCCTAGGTGCCGGCTGAGCTAGAGGCCAAAATCTACAGGTAGGCACTTTGCAAAAAACACCTCTGTTTTCTGTAAAAAATGTGGTGTCCACGTTGTGTTTTGGGGCATTTCCTGTTGCGGGCACTAGGCCTACCCACACAAGTGAGGTATCATTTTAATCGGGAGACTTGGGGGATCGCTGGGTGGAAGGAAATTTGTGGCTCCTCTCAGATTCCAGAACTTTCTGTCACCGAAATATGAGGAAAACGTATTTCTTTAGCCACATTTTGAGGTTTGCAAAGGATTCTGGGTAACAGAACCTGGTCAGAGCCCCACAAGTCACCCCATCTTGGATTCCCCTAGGTCTCTAGTTTTCAAAAATACACAGGTTTGGTAGGTTACTATAGGTGCCGGCTGAGCTAGAGGCCAAAATCTACAGGTAGGCACTTTGCAAAAAACACCTTTGTTTTCTGTCAAAAAATGTGATGTGTCCACATTGTCTTTCAGGGCATTTCCTGTCGCGGGCGCTAGGCCTATCCACACAAGTGAGGTTTCATTTTTATCGGGAGACTTGGGGGAACGCTGGGTGGAAGGGAAGTTGTGGCTCCTCTCAGATTCCAGAACTTTCTGTCACCGAAATGTGAGGAAAATGTGTTTTTTTAGCCAAATCTTGAGGTTTGCAAAGGATTCTGGGTAACAGAACCTGGTCAGAGCCCCACAAGTCACCCCATCTTCGATTCCCCTAGGTCTCTAGTTTTCAAAAGTGCACAGGTTTGGTAGGTTTCTATAGGTGCCGGCTGAGCTAGAGGCCAAAATCTACAGGGAGGCACTTTGCAAAAAAAAAATCTGTTTTCTGACAAAAAATGCGATGTGTCCACATTGTGTTTCGGGGCATTTCCTGTCGCGGGCGCTAGGCCTACCCACACAAGGGAGGTATCATTTTTATCGGGAGACTTGGGGGAACGCTGGGTGGAAGGGAAGTTGTGGCTCCTCTCAGATTCCAGAAATTTCTGTCACCGAAATGTGAGGAAAACGTGTTTTTTTAGCCAAATTTTGAGGTTTGCAAAGGATTCTGGGTAACAGAACCTGGTCAGAGCCCCACAAGTCACCCCATCTTGGATTCCCCTAGGTCTCTAGTTTTCAAAAATGCACAGGATTGGTAGGTTTCCCTAGGTGCCGGCTGAGGTAGAGGCCAAAATCTACAGGTAGGCACTTTGCAAAAAACACCTCTGTTTTCTGTAAAAAAAATGGGATGTGTCCCCGTTGTGTTTTGGGGCATTTACTGTCGCGGGCGCTAGGCCTACCCACACAAGTGAGGTATCATTTTTATCGGGAGACTTGGGGGAACGCTGGGTGGAAGGGAAGTTGTGGCTCCTCTCAGATTCCAGAAATTTCTGTCACCGAAATGTGAGGAAAACTTGTTTTTTTAGCCACATTTTGAGGTTTGCAAAGGATTCTGGGTAACAGAACCTGGTCAGAGCCCCACAAGTCACCCCATCTTGGATTCCCCTAGGTCTCTAGTTTTCAAAAATGCACAGGATTGGTAGGTTTCCCTAGGTGCCGGCTCAGCTAGAGGCCAAAATCTACAGGTAGGCACTTTGCAAAAAACAGCTCTGTTTTCTGTAAAAAAAAATGGGATGTGTCCACGCTGTGTTTTGGGGCATTTCCTGTCGCGGGCGCTGGGTCTACACACACAAGTGAGGTACTATTTTTATCGGGAGACTTGGGGGAACGCTGGGTGGAAGGAAATATGTGGCTCCTCTCAGATTCCAGAACTTTCTGTCACCGAAATGTGAGGAAAACGTGTTTTTTTAGCCAAATTTTGAGGTTTGCAAAGGATTCTGGGTAACAGTACCTGGTCAGAGCTCCACAAGTCACCCCATCTTGGATTCCCCTAGGTCTCTAGTTTTAAAAAATGCACAGGTTTGGTTGGTTTCACAGGCTGAGCTAGAGGCCCAAATCTACAGGTAGGCACTTTGCAAAAAACACCTCTGTTTTCTGTCAAAAAATGTGGTGTCACCGTTGTGTTGTGGGGCATATCCTGTTGCGGGCGCTAGGCCTACCCACACAAGTGAGGTATCATTTTAATCGGGAGACTTGGGGGAACGCTGGGTGGAAGATAATTTGTGGCTCCTCTCAGATTCCAGAACTTTCTGTCACCGAAATATGAGGAAAACATGTTTTTTTAGCCACATTTTGAGGTTTGCAAAGGATTCTGGGTAACAGAACCTGGTCAGAGCCCCACAAGTCACCCCATCTTGGATTCCTGTAGGTCTCTAGTTAAAAAAATGCACAGGATTGGTAGGTTTCCCTAGGTGCCGGCTGAGCTAGAGGCCAAAATCTACAGGTAGGCACTTTGCAAAAAACACCTTTGTTTTCTGTCAAAAAATGTGATGTGTCCACATTGTCTTTCGGGGCATTTCCTGTCGCGGGCGCTAGGCCTACCCACTTAAGTGAGGTATCATTTTTATCAGGAGACTTGGGGGAATGCTGGGTGAAAGGAAATTTGTGGCTCCTCTCAGATTCTAGAACTTTCTGTCACCGAAATGTGAGGAAAACATGTTTTTTTAGCCAAATTTTGAGGTTTGCAAAGGATTCTCGGTAACAGGACCTGGTCAGACCCCACAAGTCACCCCATCCTGGATTCCCCTAGTCTCTAGTTTTCAAAAATGCACAGGTTTGGTAGGTTTCTCTAGGTGCCGGCTGAGCTACAGGCCAAAATCTACAGGTAGGCACTTTGCAAAAAACACCTCTGTTTTCTGTAAAAAAATGGGATGTGTCCACGTTGTGTTTTGGGCCATTTCCTTTCGTGGGCGCTAGGCCTACCCACACAAGTGAGGTATCATTTTTATCGGGAGACTTGGGGGAACGCTGGGTGGAAGGAAATTTCTGGCTTCTCTCAGATTCCTGAACTTTCTGTCACCGAAATATGAGGAAAATGTGTTTTTTATCCAAGTTTTGAGGTTTGCAAAGGATTCTGGGTAACAGAACCTGGTCAGAGCGCCACAAGTCACCCCATCTTGGATTCCCCTAGGTCTCTAGTTGTAAAAAATGCACAGGTTTGGTAGGTTTCACAGGCTGAGCTACAGGCCAAAATCTACAGGTAGGCACTTTGCAAAAAACACTTCTGTTTTCTGTCAAAAAATGTGGTGTCCACGTTGTGTTTTGGGGCATTTCCTGTTGCAGGCGCTAGGCCTACCCACACAAGTGAGGTATCATTTTAATCGGGAGACTTGGGGGAACACTGGGTGGAAGGAAATTTGTGGCTCCTCTCAGATTCCAGAACTTTCTGTCACCGAAATATGAGGAAAACATGTTTTTTTAGCCACATTTTGAGGTTTGCAAAGGATTCTGGGTAACAGTACCTGGTCAGAGCCCCACAAGTCACCCCATCTTGGATTCCCATAGGTCTCTAGTTGTAAAAAATGCACAGGTTTGGTAGGTTTCCCTAGGTGCCTGCTGAGCTAGAGGCCAAAATCTACAGGTAGGAACTTTGCAAAAAACACCTCTGTTTTCTGTCAAAAAATGTGATGTGTCCATGTTGTGTTTTGGGGCATTTCCTGTCGCAGGCGCTAGGCCTACCCACAGAAGTGAGGTATCATTTTTATCGGGAGACTTGGGGGAACGTTGGGTGGAAGGAAATTTGTGGCTCCTCTCAGATTCCAGAACTTTCTGTAACCGAAATGTGAGGAAAACGTGTTTTTTAGCCAAATTTTGAGGTTTGCAAAGGATTCTGGGTAACAGAACCTGGTCAGAGCCCCACAAGTCACCCCATCTTGGATTCCTGTAGGTCTCTAGTTAAAAAAATGCACAGGATTGGTAGGTTTCCCTAGGTGCCGGCTGAGCTAGAGGCCAAAATCTACAGGTAGGCACTTTGCAAAAAACACCTCTGTTTTCTGTAAAAAATGTGGTGTCCACGTTGTGTTTTGGGGCATTTCCTGTTGCGGGCACTAGGCCTACCCACACAAGTGAGGTATCATTTTAATCGGGAGACTTGGGGGAACGCTGGGTGGAAGGTAATTTGTGGCTCCTCTCAGATTCCAGAACTTTCTGTCACCGAAATATGAGGAAAACGTATTTCTTTAGCCACATTTTGAGGTTTGCAAAGGATTCTGGGTAACAGAACCTGGTCAGAGCCCCACAAGTCACCCCATCTTGGATTCCCCTAGGTCTCTAGTTTTCAAAAATACACAGCTTTGGTAGGTTACTATAGGTGCCGGCTGAGCTAGAGGCCAAAATCTACAGGTAGGCACTTTGCAAAAAACACCTTTGTTTTCTGTCAAAAAATGTGATGTGTCCACATTGTCTTTCAGGGCATTTCCTGTCGCGGGCGCTAGGCCTATCCACACAAGTGAGGTATCATTTTTATCGGGAGACTTGGGGGAACGCTGGGTGGAAGGGAAGTTGTGGCTCCTCTCAGATTCCAGAACTTTCTGTCACCGAAATGTGAGGAAAATTTGTTTTTTTAGCCAAATCTTGAGGTTTGCAAAGGATTCTGGGTAACAGAACCTGGTCAGAGCCCCACAAGTCACCCCATCTTCGATTCCCCTAGGTCTCTAGTTTTCAAAAGTGCACAGGTTTGGTAGGTTTCTATAGGTGCCGGCTGAGCTAGAGGCCAAAATCTACAGGTAGGCACTTTGCAAAAAAAAAATCTGTTTTCTGACAAAAAATGCGATGTGTCCACATTGTGTTTCGGGGCATTTCCTGTTGCGGGCGCTAGGCCTACCCACACAAGTGAGGTATCATTTTTATCGGGAGACTTGGGGGAACGCTGGGTGGAAGGGAAGTTGTGGCTCCTCTCAGATTCCAGACATTTCAGTCACCGAAATGTGAGGAAAACGTGTTTTTTTAGCCACATTTTGAGGTTTGCAAAGGATTCTGGGTAACAGAACCTGGTCAGAGCCCCACAAGTCACCCCATCTTGGATTCCCCTAGGTCTCTAGTTTTCAAAAATGCACAGGATTGGTAGGTTTCCCTAGGTGCCGGCTGAGCTAGAGGCCAAAATCTACAGGTAGGCACTTTGCAAAAAACACCTCTGTTTTCAGTAAAAAAATGGGATGTGTCCCCGTTGTGTTTTGGAGCATTTACTGTCGCGGGCGCTAGGCCTACCCACACAAGTGAGGTATCATTTTTATCGGGAGACTTGGGGGAACGCTGGGTGGAAGGGAAGTTGTGGCTTCTCTCAGATTCCAGAACTTTCTGTCACCGAAATGTGAGGAAAACGTGTTTTTTTAGCCAAATTTTGAGGTTTGCAAAGGATTCTGGGTATCAGAACCTGGTCAGAGCCCCACAAGTCACCCTATCTTGGATTCCCCTAGGTCTCTAGTTTTCAAAAATGCACAGGATTGGTAGGTTTCCCTAGGTGCCGGCTGAGCTAGAGGCCAAAATCTACAGGTAGGCACTTTGCAAAAAAACCTCTGTTTTCTGTAAAAAAATGGGATGTGTCCACATTGTGTTTTGGGGCATTTCCTGTCAGGGGCGCTAGGCCTACCCACACAAGTGAGGTATCATTTTTATCGGGAGACTTGGGGGAACGCTGGGTGGAAGGAAATTTGTGGCTCCTCTCAGATTCCAGAACTTTCTGTCACCGAAATGTGAGGAAAATGTGTTTTTTTAGCCAAATTTTGAAGTTTGCAAAGGATTCTGGGTAACAGAACCTGGTCAGAGCCCCACAAGTCACCGCATCTTGGATTCCCCTAGGTCTCTAGTTTTCAAAAATGCACAGGATTGGTAGGTTTCCCTAGGTGCCGGCTGAGCTAGAGGCTAAAATCTACAGGTGGGCACTTTGCAAAAAACACCTCTGTTTTCTGAAAACAAATGGGATGTGTCCCCGTTGTGTTTTGGGGCATTTACTGTCGCCGGCGCTAGGCCTACCCACACAAGTGAGGTATCATTTTTATCGGGAGACTTGGGGGAACGCTGGGTGGAAGGAAATTTGTGGCTCCTCTCAGATTCCAGAACTTTCTGTCACCGAAATGTGAGGAAAATGTTTTTTTTTTTAGCCAAATTTTGAGGTTTGCAAAGGATTCTGGGTAACAGAACCTGGTCAGAGCCCCACAAGTCACCCCATCTTGGATTCCTGTAGGTCTCTAGTTAAAAAAATGCACAGGATTGGTAGGTTTCCCTAGGTGCCGGCTGAGCTAGAGGCCAAAATCTACAGGTAGGCACTTTGCAAAAAACACCTCTGTTTTCTGTAAAAAATGTGGTGTCCACGTTGTGTTTTGGGGCATTTCCTGTTGCGGGCACTAGGCCTACCCACACAAGTGAGGTATCATTTTAATCGGGAGACTTGGGGGAACGCTGGGTGGAAGGAAATTTGTGGCTCCTCTCAGATTCCAGAACTTTCTGTCACCGAAATATGAGGAAAACGTATTTCTTTAGCCACATTTTGAGGTTTGCAAAGGATTCTGGGTAACAGAACCTGGTCAGAGCCCCACAAGTCACCCCATCTTGGATTCCCCTAGGTCTCTAGTTTTCAAAAATACACAGGTTTGGTAGGTTACTATAGGTGCCGGCTGAGCTAGAGGCCAAAATCTACAGGTAGGCACTTTGCAAAAAACACTTCTGTTTTCTGTCAAAAAATGTGGTGTCCACGTTGTGTTTTGGGGCATTTCCTGTTGCAGGCGCTAGGCCTACCCACACAAGTGAGGTATCATTTTAATCGGGAGACTTGGGGGAACACTGGGTGGAAGGAAATTTGTGGCTCCTCTCAGATTCCAGAACTTTCTGTCACCGAAATATGAGGAAAACATGTTTTTTTAGCCACATTTTGAGGTTTGCAAAGGATTCTGGGTAACAGTACCTGGTCAGAGCCCCACAAGTCACCCCATCTTGGATTCCCATAGGTCTCTAGTTGTAAAAAATGCACAGGTTTGGTAGGTTTCCCTAGGTGCCTGCTGAGCTAGAGGCCAAAATCTACAGGTAGGAACTTTGCAAAAAACACCTCTGTTTTCTGTCAAAAAATGTGATGTGTCCATGTTGTGTTTTGGGGCATTTCCTGTCGCAGGCGCTAGGCCTACCCACAGAAGTGAGGTATCATTTTTATCGGGAGACTTGGGGGAACGTTGGGTGGAAGGAAATTTGTGGCTCCTCTCAGATTCCAGAACTTTCTGTAACCGAAATGTGAGGAAAACGTGTTTTTTAGCCAAATTTTGAGGTTTGCAAAGGATTCTGGGTAACAGAACCTGGTCAGAGCCCCACAAGTCACCCCATCTTGGATTCCTGTAGGTCTCTAGTTAAAAAAATGCACAGGATTGGTAGGTTTCCCTAGGTGCCGGCTGAGCTAGAGGCCAAAATCTACAGGTAGGCACTTTGCAAAAAACACCTCTGTTTTCTGTAAAAAATGTGGTGTCCACGTTGTGTTTTGGGGCATTTCCTGTTGCGGGCACTAGGCCTACCCACACAAGTGAGGTATCATTTTAATCGGGAGACTTGGGGGAACGCTGGGTGGAAGGTAATTTGTGGCTCCTCTCAGATTCCAGAACTTTCTGTCACCGAAATATGAGGAAAACGTATTTCTTTAGCCACATTTTGAGGTTTGCAAAGGATTCTGGGTAACAGAACCTGGTCAGAGCCCCACAAGTCACCCCATCTTGGATTCCCCTAGGTCTCTAGTTTTCAAAAATACACAGCTTTGGTAGGTTACTATAGGTGCCGGCTGAGCTAGAGGCCAAAATCTACAGGTAGGCACTTTGCAAAAAACACCTTTGTTTTCTGTCAAAAAATGTGATGTGTCCACATTGTCTTTCAGGGCATTTCCTGTCGCGGGCGCTAGGCCTATCCACACAAGTGAGGTATCATTTTTATCGGGAGACTTGGGGGAACGCTGGGTGGAAGGGAAGTTGTGGCTCCTCTCAGATTCCAGAACTTTCTGTCACCGAAATGTGAGGAAAATTTGTTTTTTTAGCCAAATCTTGAGGTTTGCAAAGGATTCTGGGTAACAGAACCTGGTCAGAGCCCCACAAGTCACCCCATCTTCGATTCCCCTAGGTCTCTAGTTTTCAAAAGTGCACAGGTTTGGTAGGTTTCTATAGGTGCCGGCTGAGCTAGAGGCCAAAATCTACAGGTAGGCACTTTGCAAAAAAAAAATCTGTTTTCTGACAAAAAATGCGATGTGTCCACATTGTGTTTCGGGGCATTTCCTGTTGCGGGCGCTAGGCCTACCCACACAAGTGAGGTATCATTTTTATCGGGAGACTTGGGGGAACGCTGGGTGGAAGGGAAGTTGTGGCTCCTCTCAGATTCCAGACATTTCAGTCACCGAAATGTGAGGAAAACGTGTTTTTTTAGCCACATTTTGAGGTTTGCAAAGGATTCTGGGTAACAGAACCTGGTCAGAGCCCCACAAGTCACCCCATCTTGGATTCCCCTAGGTCTCTAGTTTTCAAAAATGCACAGGATTGGTAGGTTTCCCTAGGTGCCGGCTGAGCTAGAGGCCAAAATCTACAGGTAGGCACTTTGCAAAAAAACCTCTGTTTTCTGTAAAAAAATGGGATGTGTCCACATTGTGTTTTGGGGCATTTCCTGTCAGGGGCGCTAGGCCTACCCACACAAGTGAGGTATCATTTTTATCGGGAGACTTGGGGGAACGCTGGGTGGAAGGAAATTTGTGGCTCCTCTCAGATTCCAGAACTTTCTGTCACCGAAATGTGAGGAAAATGTGTTTTTTTAGCCAAATTTTGAAGTTTGCAAAGGATTCTGGGTAACAGAACCTGGTCAGAGCCCCACAAGTCACCGCATCTTGGATTCCCCTAGGTCTCTAGTTTTCAAAAATGCACAGGATTGGTAGGTTTCCCTAGGTGCCGGCTGAGCTAGAGGATAAAATCTACAGGTGGGCACTTTGCAAAAAACACCTCTGTTTTCTGAAAACAAATGGGATGTGTCCCCGTTGTGTTTTGGGGCATTTACTGTCGCCGGCGCTAGGCCTACCCACACAAGTGAGGTATCATTTTTATCGGGAGACTTGGGGGAACGCTGGGTGGAAGGAAATTTGTGGCTCCTCTCAGATTCCAGAACTTTCTGTCACCGAAATGTGAGGAAAATGTTTTTTTTTTTAGCCAAATTTTGAGGTTTGCAAAGGATTCTGGGTAACAGAACCTGGTCAGAGCCCCACAAGTCACCCCATCTTGGATTCCTGTAGGTCTCTAGTTAAAAAAATGCACAGGATTGGTAGGTTTCCCTAGGTGCCGGCTGAGCTAGAGGCCAAAATCTACAGGTAGGCACTTTGCAAAAAACACCTCTGTTTTCTGTAAAAAATGTGGTGTCCACGTTGTGTTTTGGGGCATTTCCTGTTGCGGGCACTAGGCCTACCCACACAAGTGAGGTATCATTTTAATCGGGAGACTTGGGGGAACGCTGGGTGGAAGGAAATTTGTGGCTCCTCTCAGATTCCAGAACTTTCTGTCACCGAAATATGAGGAAAACGTATTTCTTTAGCCACATTTTGAGGTTTGCAAAGGATTCTGGGTAACAGAACCTGGTCAGAGCCCCACAAGTCACCCCATCTTGGATTCCCCTAGGTCTCTAGTTTTCAAAAATACACAGGTTTGGTAGGTTACTATAGGTGCCGGCTGAGCTAGAGGCCAAAATCTACAGGTAGGCACTTTGCAAAAAACACCTTTGTTTTCTGTCAAAAAATGTGATGTGTCCACATTGTCTTTCAGGGCATTTCCTGTCGCGGGCGCTAGGCCTATCCACACAAGTGAGGTATCATTTTTATCGGGAGACTTGGGGGAACGCTGGGTGGAAGGGAAGTTGTGGCTCCTCTCAGATTCCAGAACTTTCTGTCACCGAAATGTGAGGAAAATTTGTTTTTTTAGCCAAATCTTGAGGTTTGCAAAGGATTCTGGGTAACAGAACCTGGTCAGAGCCCCACAAGTCACCCCATCTTCGATTCCCCTAGGTCTCTAGTTTTCAAAAGTGCACAGGTTTGGTAGGTTTCTATAGGTGCCGGCTGAGCTAGAGGCCAAAATCTACAGGTAGGCACTTTGCAAAAAAAAAATCTGTTTTCTGACAAAAAATGCGATGTGTCCACATTGTGTTTCGGGGCATTTCCTGTCGCGGGCGCTAGGCCTACCCACACAAGTGAGGTATCATTTTTATCGGGAGACTTGGGGGAACGCTGGGTGGAAGGAAATTTGTGGCTCCTCTCAGATTCCAGAACTTTCTGTCACCGAAATGTGAGGAAAATGTGTTTTTTTAGCCAAATTTTGAGGTTTGCAAAGGATTCTGGGTAACAGAACCTGGTCAGAGCCCCACAAGTCACCCCATCTTGGATTCCTGTAGGTCTCTAGTTAAAAAAATGCACAGGATTGGTAGGTTTCCCTAAGTGCCGGCTGAGCTAGAGGCCAAAATCTACAGGTAGGCACTTTGCAAAAAACACCTTTGTTTTCTGTCAAAAAATGTGATGTGTCCACATTGTCTTTCGGGGCATTTCCTGTCGCGGGCGCTAGGCCTACCCACTCAAGTGAGGTATAATTTTTATCAGGAGACTTGGGGGAACGCTGGGTGAAAGGAAATTTGTGGCTCCTCTCAGATTCTAGAACTTTCTGTCACCGAAATGTGAGGAAAACATGTTTTTTTAGCCAAATCTTGAGGTTTGCAAAGGATTCTCGGTAACAGGACCTGGTCAGACCCCACAAGTCACCCCATCCTGGATTCCCCTAGTCTCTAGTTTCCAAAAATGCACAGGTTTGGTAGGTTTCTCTAGGTGCCGTCTGAGCTACAGGCCAAAATCTACAGGTAGGCACTTTGCAAAAAACACCTCTGTTTTCTGTAAAAAAATGGGATGTGTCCACGTTGTGTTTTGGGCCATTTCCTTTCGTGGGCGCTAGGCCTTCCCACACAAGTGAGGTATCATTTTTATCGGGAGACTTGGGGTAACGCTGGGTGGAAGGAAATTTCTGGCTTCTCTCAGATTCCTGAACTTTCTGTCACCGAAATATGAGGAAAACGTGTTTTTTTAGCCAAATTTTGAGGTTTGCAAAGGATTCTGGGTAACAGAACCTGGTCAGAGCCCCACAAGTCACCCCATCTTGGATTCCTGTAGGTCTCTAGTTAAAAAAATGCACAGGATTGGTACGTTTCCCTAGGTGTTCTGTCTTTGCAATGGATGGCAATGTAGGTTTCTATAGGTGCCGGCTGAGCTAGAGGCCAAAATCTACAGGTAGGCACTTTGCAAAAAACACCTCTGTTTTCTGTAAAAAATGTGGTGTCCACGTTGTGTTTTGGGGCATTTCCTGTTGCGGGCACTAGGCCTACCCACACAAGTGAGGTATCATTTTAATCGGGAGACTTGGGGGAACGCTGGGTGGAAGGAAATTTGTGGCTCCTCTCAGATTTCAGAACTTTCTGTCACCGAAATATGAGGAAAACGTATTTCTTTAGCCACATTTTGAGGTTTGCAAAGGATTCTGGGTAACAGAACCTGGTCAGAGCCCCACAAGTCACCCCATCTTGGATTCCCCTAGGTCTCTAGTTTTCAAAAATACACAGGTTTGGTAGGTTACTATAGGAGCTAGAGGCCAAAATCTACAGGTAGGCACTTTGCAAAAAACACCTTTGTTTTCTGTCAAAAAATGTGATGTGTCCACATTGTCTTTCAGGGCATTTCCTGTCGCGGGCGCTAGGCCTATCCACACAAGTGAGGTATCATTTTTATCGGGAGACTTGGGGGAACGCTGGGTGGAAGGGAAGTTGTGGCTCCTCTCAGATTCCAGAACTTTCTGTCACCGAAATGTGAGGAAAATGTGTTTTTTTAGCCAAATCTTGAGGTTTGCAAAGGATTCTGGGTAACAGAACCTGGTCAGAGCCCCACAAGTCACCCCATCTTCGATTCCCCTAGGTCTCTAGTTTTCAAAAGTGCACAGGTTTGGTAGGTTTCTATAGGTGCCGGCTGAGCTAGAGGCCAAAATCTACAGGTAGGCACTTTGCAAAAAACACCTCTGTTTTCTGTAAAAAATGTGGTGTCCACGTTGTGTTTTGGGGCATTTCCTGTTGCGGGCACTAGGCCTACCCACACAAGTGAGGTATCATTTTAATCGGGAGACTTGGGGGAACGCTGGGTGGAAGGAAATTTGTGGCTCCTCTCAGATTTCAGAACTTTCTGTCACCGAAATATGAGGAAAACGTATTTCTTTAGCCACATTTTGAGGTTTGCAAAGGATTCTGGGTAACAGAACCTGGTCAGAGCCCCACAAGTCACCCCATCTTGGATTCCCCTAGGTCTCTAGTTTTCAAAAATACACAGGTTTGGTAGGTTACTATAGGAGCTAGAGGCCAAAATCTACAGGTAGGCACTTTGCAAAAAACACCTTTGTTTTCTGTCAAAAAATGTGATGTGTCCACATTGTCTTTCAGGGCATTTCCTGTCGCGGGCGCTAGGCCTATCCACACAAGTGAGGTATCATTTTTATCGGGAGACTTGGGGGAACGCTGGGTGGAAGGGAAGTTGTGGCTCCTCTCAGATTCCAGAACTTTCTGTCACCGAAATGTGAGGAAAATGTGTTTTTTTAGCCAAATCTTGAGGTTTGCAAAGGATTCTGGGTAACAGAACCTGGTCAGAGCCCCACAAGTCACCCCATCTTCGATTCCCCTAGGTCTCTAGTTTTCAAAAGTGCACAGGTTTGGTAGGTTTCTATAGGTGCCGGCTGAGCTAGAGGCCAAAATCTACAGGTAGGCACTTTGCAAAAAACACCTCTGTTTTCTATAAAAAAAATGGGATGTGTCCCCGTTGTGTTTCGGGGCATTTCCTGTTGCGGGCGCTAGGCCTACCCACACAATTGAGGTATCATTTTTATCGGGAGACTTGGGGGAACGCTGGGTGGAAGGAAATTTGTGGCTCCTCTCAGATTCCAGAACTTTCTGTAACCGAAATGTGAGGAAAACGTGTTTTTTAGCCAAATTTTGAGGTTTGCAAAGGATTCTGGGTAACAGAACCTGGTCAGAGCCCCACACGTCACCCCATCTTGGATTCCCCTAGGTCTCTAGTTTTCAGAAATGCACAGGTTTAGTAGGTTTCTCTAGGTGCCGGCTGAGCTACAGGCCAAAATCTAAAGGGAGGCACTTTGCAAAAAACAACTCTGTTTTCTGTCAAAAAATGTGATGTGTCCACATTGTGTTTCGGGGCATTTCCTGTCGCGGGCGCTAGGCCTACCCACACAAGTGAGGTATCATTTTTATCGGGAGACTTGGGGGAACGCTGGGTGGAAGGGAAGTTGTGGCTTCTCTCAGATTCCAGAACTTTCTGTCACCGAAATGTGAGGAAAACGTGTTTTTTTAGCCAAATTTTGAGGTTTGCAAAGGATTCTGGGTAACAGAACCTGGTCAGAGCCCCACAAGTCACCCTATCTTGGATTCCCCTAGGTCTCTAGTTTTCAAAAATGCACAGGATTGGTAGGTTTCCCTAGGTGCCGGCTGAGCTAGAGGCCAAAATCTACAGGTAGGCACTTTGCAAAAAAACCTCTGTTTTCTGTAAAAAAATGGGATGTGTCCACATTGTGTTTTGGGGCATTTCCTGTCAGGGGCGCTAGGCCTACCCACACAAGTGAGGTATCATTTGTATCGGGAGACTTGGGGGAACGCTGGGTGGAAGGAAATTTGTGGCTCCTCTCAGATTCCAGAACTTTCTGTCACCGAAATGTGAGGAAAACGTGTTTTTTTAGCCAAATTTTGAGGTTTGCAAAGGATTCTGGGTAACAGAACCTGGTCAGAGCCCCACAAGTCACCGCATCTTGGATTCCCCTAGGTCTCTAGTTTTCAAAAATGCACAGGATTGGTAGGTTTCCCTAGGTGCCGGCTGAGCTAGAGGCTAAAATCTACAGGTGGGCACTTTGCAAAAAACACCTCTGTTTTCTGAAAAAAAATGGGATGTGTCTCCGTTGTGTTTTGGGGCATTTACTGTCGCGGGCGCTAGGCCTACCCACACAAGTGAGGTATCATTTTTATCGGGAGACTTGGGGGAACGCTGGGTGGAAGGAAATTTGTGGCTCCTCTCAGATTCCAGAACTTTCTGTCACCGAAATGTGAGGAAAATGTTTTTTTTTTTAGCCAAATTTTGAGGTTTGCAAAGGATTCTGGGTAACAGAACCTGGTCAGAGCCCCACAAGTCACCCCATCTTGGATTCCTGTAGGTCTCTAGTTAAAAAAATGCACAGGATTGGTAGGTTTCCCTAGGTGCCGGCTGAGCTAGAGGCCAAAATCTACAGGTAGGCACTTTGCAAAAAACACCTCTGTTTTCTGTAAAAAATGTGGTGTCCACGTTGTGTTTTGGGGCATTTCCTGTTGCGGGCACTAGGCCTACCCACACAAGTGAGGTATCATTTTAATCGGGAGACTTGGGGGAACGCTGGGTGGAAGGAAATTTGTGGCTCCTCTCAGATTCCAGAACTTTCTGTCACCGAAATATGAGGAAAACTTATTTCTTTAGCCACATTTTGAGGTTTGCAAAGGATTCTGGGTAACAGAACCTGGTCAGAGCCCCACAAGTCACCCCATCTTGGATTCCCCTAGGTCTCTAGTTTTCAAAAATACACAGGTTTGGTAGGTTACTATAGGTGCCGGCTGAGCTAGAGGCCAAAATCTACAGGTAGGCACCTTGCAAAAAACACCTTTGTTTTCTGTCAAAAAATGTGATGTGTCCACATTGTCTTTCAGGGCATTTCCTGTCGCGGGCGCTAGGCCTATCCACACAAGTGAGGTATCATTTTTATCGGGAGACTTGGGGGAACGCTGGGTGGAAGGGAAGTTGTGGCTCCTCTCAGATTCCAGAACTTTCTGTCTCCGAAATGTGAGGAAAATTTGTTTTTTTAGCCAAATCTTGAGGTTTGCAAAGGATTCTGGGTAACAGAACCTGGTCAGAGCCCCACAAGTCACCCCATCTTCGATTCCCCTAGGTCTCTAGTTTTCAAAAGTGCACAGGTTTGGTAGGTTTCTATAGGTGCCGGCTGAGCTAGAGGCCAAAATCTACAGGTAGGCACTTTGCAAAAAAAAAATCTGTTTTCTGACAAAAAATGCGATGTGTCCACATTGTGTTTCGGGGCATTTCCTGTTGCGGGCGCTAGGCCTACCCACACAAGTGAGGTATCATTTTTATCGGGAGACTTGGGGGGAACGCTGGGTGGAAGGGAAGTTGTGGCTCCTCTCAGATTCCAGACATTTCAGTCACCGAAATGTGAGGAAAACGTGTTTTTTTAGCCACATTTTGAGGTTTGCAAAGGATTCTGGGTAACAGAACCTGGTCAGAGCCCCACAAGTCACCCCATCTTGGATTCCCCTAGGTCTCTAGTTTTCAAAAATGCACAGGATTGGTAGGTTTCCCTAGGTGCCGGCTGAGCTAGAGGCCAAAATCTACAGGTAGGCACTTTGCAAAAAACACCTCTGTTTTCTGTAAAAAAAATGGGATGTGTCCCCGTTGTGTTTTGGGGCATTTACTGTCGCGGGCGCTAGGCCTACCCACACAAGTGAGGTATCATTTTTATCGGGAGACTTGGGGGAACGCTGGGTGGAAGGGAAATTGTGGCTTCTCTCAGATTCCAGAACTTTCTGTCACCGAAATGTGAGGAAAACGTGTTTTTTTAGCCAAATTTTGAGGTTTGCAAAGGATTCTGGGTAACAGAACCTGGTCAGAGCCCCACAAGTCACCCTATCTTGGATTCCCCTAGGTCTCTAGTTTTCAAAAATGCACAGGATTGGTAGGTTTCCCTAGGTGCCGGCTGAGCTAGAGGCCAAAATCTACAGGTAGGCACTTTGCAAAAAAACCTCTGTTTTCTGTAAAAAAATGGGATGTGTCCACATTGTGTTTTGGGGCATTTCCTGTCAGGGGCGCTAGGCCTACCCACACAAGTGAGGTATCATTTTTATCGGGATACTTGGGGGAACGCTGGGTGGAAGGAAATTTGTGGCTCCTCTCAGATTCCAGAACTTTCTGTCACCGAAATGTGAGGAAAACGTGTTTTTTTAGCCAAATTTTGAGGTTTGCAAAGGATTCTGGGTAACAGAACCTGGTCAGAGCCCCACAAGTCACCGCATCTTGGATTCCCCTAGGTCTCTAGTTTTCAAAAATGCACAGGATTGGTAGGTTTCCCTAGGTGCCAGCTGAGCTAGAGGCTAAAATCTACAGGTGGGCACTTTGCAAAAAACACCTCTGTTTTCAGAAAAAAAATGGGATGTGTCCCCGTTGTGTTTTGGGGCATTTACTGTCGCGGGCGCTAGGCCTACCCACACAAGTGAGGTATC
Organism: Pleurodeles waltl; assembly: GCF_031143425.1. Taxonomy (NCBI): domain Eukaryota; kingdom Metazoa; phylum Chordata; class Amphibia; order Caudata; family Salamandridae; genus Pleurodeles; species Pleurodeles waltl. Next base: position 611,865,520 of record NC_090436.1, on the reverse strand, counting down.
ATTTTTATCGGGAGACTTGGGGGAACGCTGGGTGGAAGGAAATTTGTGGCTCCTCTCAGATTCCAGAACTTTCTGTCACCGAATTGTGAGGAAAATGTTTTTTTTTTAGCCAAATTTTGAGGTTTGCAAAGGATTCTGGGTAACAGAACCTGGTCAGAGCCCCACAAGTCACCCCATCTTGGATTCCTGTAGGTCTCTAGTTAAAAAAATGCACAGGATTGGTAGGTTTCCCTAGGTGCCGGCTGAGCTAGAGGCCAAAATCTACAGGTAGGCACTTTGCAAAAAACACCTCTGTTTTCTGTAAAAAATGTGGTGTCCACGTTGTGTTTTGGGGCATTTCCTGTTGCGGGCACTAGGCCTACCCACACAAGTGAGGTATCATTTTAATCGGGAGACTTGGGGGAACGCTGGGTGGAAGGAAATTTGTGGCTCCTCTCAGATTCCAGAACTTTCTGTCACCGAAATATGAGGAAAACGTATTTCTTTAGCCACATTTTGAGGTTTGCAAAGGATTCTGGGTAACAGAACCTGGTCAGAGCCCCACAAGTCACCCCATCTTGGATTCCCCTAGGTCTCTAGTTTTCAAAAATACACAGGTTTGGTAGGTTACTATAGGTGCCGGCTGAGCTAGAGGCCAAAATCTACAGGTAGGCACTTTGCAAAAAACACCTTTGTTTTCTGTCAAAAAATGTGATGTGTCCACATTGTCTTTCAGGGCATTTCCTGTCGCGGGCGCTAGGCCTATCCACACAAGTGAGGTATCATTTTTATCGGGAGACTTGGGGGAACGCTGGTTGGAAGGGAAGTTGTGGCTCCTCTCAGATTCCAGAACTTTCTGTCACCGAAATGTGAGGAAAATTTGTTTTTTTAGCCAAATCTTGAGGTTTGCAAAGGATTCTGGGTAACAGAACCTGGTCAGAGCCCCACAAGTCACCCCATCTTCGATTCCCCTAGGTCTCCAGTTTTCAAAAGTGCACAGGTTTGGTAGGTTTCTATAGGTGCCGGCTGAGCTAGAGGCCAAAATCTACAGGTAGGCACTTTGCAAAAAAAAAATCTGTTTTCTGACAAAAAATGCGATGTGTCCACATTGTGTTTCGGGGCATTTCCTGTCGCGGGCGCTAGGCCTACCCACACAAGTGAGGGATCATTTTTATCGGGAGACTTGGGGGAACGCTGGGTGGAAGGAAATTTGTGGCTCCTCTCAGATTCCAGAACTTTCTGTCACCGAAATGTGAGGAAAATTTGTTTTTTTAGCCAAATTTTGAGGTTTGCAAAGGATTCTGGGTAACAGAACCTGGTCAGAGCCCCACAAGTCACCCCATCTTGGATTCCTGTAGGTCTCTAGTTAAAAAAATGCACAGGATTGGTAGGTTTCCCTAGGTGCCGGCTGAGCTAGAGGCCAAAATCTACAGGTAGGCACTTTGCAAAAAACACCTTTGTTTTCTGTCAAAAAATGTGATGTGTCCACATTGTCTTTCGGGGCATTTCCTGTCGCGGGCGCTAGGCCTACCCACTCAAGTGAGGTATAATTTTTATCAGGAGACTTGGGGGAACGCTGGGTGAAAGGAAATTTGTGGCTCCTCTCAGATTCTAGAACTTTCTGTCACCGAAATGTGAGCAAAACTTGTTTTTTTTAGCCAAATTTTGAGGTTTGCAAAGGATTCTCGGTAACAGGACCTCGTCAGAACCCACAAGTCACCCCATCCTGGATTCCCCTAGTCTCTAGTTTCCAAAAATGCACAGGTTTGGTAGGTTTCTCTAGGTGCCGGCTGAGCTACAGGCCAAAATCTACAGGTAGGCACTTTGCAAAAAACACCTCTGTTTTCTGTAAAAAAATGGGATGTGTCCACGTTGTGTTTTGGGCCATTTCCTTTCGTGGGCGCTAGGCCTTCCCACACAAGTGAGGTATCATTTTTATCGGGAGACTTGGGGTAACGCTGGGTGGAAGGAAATTTCTGGCTTCTCTCAGATTCCTGAACTTTCTGTCACCGAAATATGAGGAAAACGTGTTTTTTTAGCCAAATTTTGAGGTTTGCAAAGGATTCTGGGTAACAGAACCTGGTCAGAGCCCCACAAGTCACCCCATCTTGGATTCCTGTAGGTCTCTAGTTAAAAAAATGCAAAGGATTGGTACGTTTCCCTAGGTGCCGGCTGAGCTAGAGGCCAAAATCTACAGGTAGGCACTTTGCAAAAAACACCTCTGTTTTCTGTAAAAAATGTGGTGTCCACGTTGTGTTTTGTGGGGCATTTCCTGTTGCGGGCACTAGGCCTACCCACACAAGTGAGGTATCATTTTAATCGGGAGACTTGGGGGAACGCTGGGTGGAACGAAATTTGTGGCTCCTCTCAGATTCCAGAACTTTCTGTCACCGAAATATGAGGAAAACGTATTTCTTTAGCCACATTTTGAGGTTTGCAAAGGATTCTGGGTAACAGAACCTGGTCAGAGCCCCACAAGTCACCCCATCTTGGATTCCCCTAGGTCTCTAGTTTTCAAAAATACACAGGTTTGGTAGGTTACTATAGGTGCCGGCTGAGCTAGAGGCCAAAATCTACAGGTAGGCACTTTGCAAAAAACACCTTTGTTTTCTGTCAAAAAATGTGATGTGTCCACATTGTCTTTCAGGGCATTTCCTGTCGCGGGCGCTAGGCCTATCCACACAAGTGAGGTATCATTTTTATCGGGAGACTTGGGGGAACGCTGGGTGGAAGGGAAGTTGTGGCTCCTCTCAGATTCCAGAACTTTCTGTCACCGAAATGTGAGGAAAATGTGTTTTTTTAGCCAAATCTTGAGGTTTGCAAAGGATTCTGGGTAACAGAACCTGGTCAGAGCCCCACAAGTCACCCCATCTTCGATTCCCCTAGGTCTCTAGTTTTTAAAAGTGCACAGGTTTGGTAGGTTTCTATAGGTGCCGGCTGAGCTAGAGGCCAAAATCTACAGGTAGGCACTTTGCAAAAAACACCTCTGTTTTCTATAAAAAAAATGGGATGTGTCCCCGTTGTGTTTCGGGGCATTTCCTGTTGCGGGCGCTAGGCCTACCCACACAAGTGAGGTATCATTTTTATCGGGAGACTTGGGGGAACGCTGGGTGGAAGGAAATTTGTGGCTCGTCTCAGATTCCAGAACTTTCTGTCACCGAAATGTGAGGAAAACGTGTTTTTTTAGCCAAATTTTGAGGTTTGCAAAGGATTCTGGGTAACAGAACCTGGTCAGAGCCCCACAAGTCACCGCATCTTGGATTCCCCTAGGTCTCTAGTTTTCAAAAATGCACAGGATTGGTAGGTTTCCCTAGGTGCCGGCTGAGCTAGAGGCTAAAATCTACAGGTGGGCACTTTGCAAAAAACACCTCTGTTTTCTGAAAAAAAAATGGGATGTGTCCCCGTTGTGTTTTGGGGCATTTACTGTCACGGGCGCTAGGCCTACCCACACAAGTGAGGAATAATTTTTATCGGGAGACTTGGGGGAATGCTGGGTGGAAGGAAATTTGTGGCTCCTCTCAGATTCCAGAACTTTCTGTCACCGAAATGTGAGGAAAACGTGTTTTTTTAGCCAAATTTTGAGGTTTGCAAAGGATTCTGGGTAACAGAACCTGGTCAGAGCCCCACAAGTCACCCCATCTTGGATTCCTGAAGGTCTCTAGTTAAAAAAATGCACAGGATTGGTAGGTTTCCCTAGGTGCCGGCTGAGCTAGAGGCCAAAATCTACAGGTAGGCACTTTGCAAAAAACACCTCTGTTTTCTGTAAAAAATGTGGTGTCCACGTTGTGTTTTGGGGCATTTCCTGTTGCGGGCACTAGGCCTACCCACACAAGTGAGGTATCATTTTAATCGGGAGACTTGGGGGAACGCTGGGTGGAAGGAAATTTGTGGCTCCTCTCAGATTCCAGAACTTTCTGTCACCGAAATATGAGGAAAACGTATTTCTTTAGCCACATTTTGAGGTTTGCAAAGGATTCTGGGTAACAGAACCTGGTCAGAGCCCCACAAGTCACCCCGTCTTGGATTCCCCTAGGTCTCTAGTTTTCAAAAATACACAGGTTTGGTAGGTTACTATAGGTGCCGGGTGAGCTAGAGGCCAAAATCTACAGGTAGGCACTTTGCAAAAAACACCTTTGTTTTCTGTCAAAAAATGTGATGTGTCCACATTGTCTTTCAGGGCATTTCCTGTCGCGGGCGCTAGGCCTATCCACACAAGTGAGGTATCATTTTTATCGGGAGACTTGGGGGAACGCTGGGTGGAAGGGAAGTTGTGGCTCCTCTCAGATCCCAGAACTTTCTGTCACCGAAATGTGAGGAAAATGTGTTTTTTTAGCCAAATCTTGAGGTTTGCAAAGGATTCTGGGTAACAGAACCTGGTCAGAGCCCCACAAGTCACCCCATCTTCGATTCCCCTAGGTCTCTAGTTTTCAAAAGTGCACAGGTTTGGTAGGTTTCTATAGGTGCCGGCTGAGCTAGAGGCCAAAATCTACAGGTAGGCACTTTGCAAAAAACACCTCTGTTTTCTGTAAAAAAAATGGGATGTGTCCCCGTTGTGTTTCGGGGCATTTCCTGTTGCGGGCGCTAGGCCTACCCACACAAGTGAGGTATCATTTTTATCGGGAGACTTGGGGGAACGCTGGGTGGAAGGAAATTTGTGGCTCGTCTCAGATTCCAGAACTTTCTGTCACCGAAATGAGAGGAAAACGTGTTTTTTAACCAAATTTTGAGGTTTGCAAAGGATTCTGGGTAACAGAACCTGGTCAGAGCCCCACAAGTCACCGCATCTTGGATTCCCCTAGGTCTCTAGTTTTCAAAAATGCACAGGATTGGTAGGTTTCCCTAGGTGCCGGCTGAGCTAGAGGCCAAAATCTACAGGTAGGCACTTTGCAAAAAAAAAATCTGTTTTCTGACAAAAAATGGGATGTGTCCCCGTTGTGTTTTGGGGCATTTCCTGTCGTGGGCGCTAGGCCTACCCACACAAGTGAGGGATCATTTTTATCGGGAGACTTGGGGGAACGCTGGGTGGAAGGAAATTTGTGGCTCCTCTCAGATTCCAGAACTTTCTGTCACCGAAATGTGAGGAAAACGTGTTTTTTTAGCCAAATTTTGAGGTTTGCAAAGGATTCTGGGTAACAGAACCTGGTCAGAGCCCCACAAGTCACCCCATCTTGGATTCCTGTAGGTCTCTAGTTAAAAAAATGCACAGGATTGGTAGGTTTCCCTAGGTGCCGGCTGAGCTAGAGGCCAAAATCTACAGGTAGGCACTTTGCAAAAAACACCTCTGTTTTCTGTAAAAAATGTGGTGTCCACGTTGTGTTTTGGGGCATTTCCTGTTGCGGGCACTAGGCCTACCCACACAAGTGAGGTATCATTTTAATCGGGAGACTTGGGGGAACGCTGGGTGGAAGGAAATTTGTGGCTCCTCTCAGATTCCAGAACTTTCTGTCACCGAAATATGAGGAAAACTTATTTCTTTAGCCACATTTTGAGGTTTGCAAAGGATTCTGGGTAACAGAACCTGGTCAGAGCCCCACAAGTCACCCCATCTTGGATTCCCCTAGGTCTCTAGTTTTCAAAAATACACAGGTTTGGTAGGTTACTATAGGTGCCGGCTGAGCTAGAGGCCAAAATCTACAGGTAGGCACTTTGCAAAAAACACCTTTGTTTTCTGTCAAAAAATGTGATGTGTCCACATTGTCTTTCAGGGCATTTCCTGTCGCGGGCGCTAGGCCTATCCACACAAGTGAGGTATCATTTTTATCGGGAGACTTGGGGGAACGCTGGGTGGAAGGGAAGTTGTGGCTCCTCTCAGATTCCAGAACTTTCTGTCACCGAAATGTGAGGAAAATTTGTTTTTTTAGCCAAATCTTGAGGTTTGCAAAGGATTCTGGGTAACAGAACCTGGTCAGAGCCCCACAAGTCACCCCATCTTCGATTCCCCTAGGTCTCTAGTTTTCAAAAGTGCACAGGTTTGGTAGGTTTCTATAGGTGCCGGCTGAGCTAGAGGCCAAAATCTACAGGTAGGCACTTTGCAAAAAAAAAATCTGTTTTCTGACAAAAAATGCGATGTGTCCACATTGTGTTTCGGGGCATTTCCTGTTGCGGGCGCTAGGCCTACCCACACAAGTGAGGTATCATTTTTATCGGGAGACTTGGGGGAACGCTGGGTGGAAGGGAAGTTGTGGCTCCTCTCAGATTCCAGACATTTCAGTCACCGAAATGTGAGGAAAACGTGTTTTTTTAGCCACATTTTGAGGTTTGCAAAGGATTCTGGGTAACAGAACCTGGTCAGAGCCCCACAAGTCACCCCATCTTCGATTCCCCTAGGTCTCTAGTTTTCAAAAATGCACAGGATTGGTAGGTTTCCCTAGGTGCCGGCTGAGCTAGAGGCCAAAATCTACAGGTAGGCACTTTGCAAAAAACACCTCTGTTTTCTGTAAAAAAAATGGGATGTGTCCCCGTTGTGTTTTGGGGCATTTACTGTCGCGGGCGCTAGGCCTACCCACACAAGTGAGGTATCATTTTTATCGGGAGACTTGGGGGAAAACTGGGTGGAAGGGAAGTTTTGGCTTCTCTCAGATTCCAGAACTTTCTGTCACCGAAATGTGAGGAAAACGTGTTTTTTTAGCCAAATTTTGAGGTTTGCAAAGGATTCTGGGTAACAGAACCTGGTCAGAGCCCCACAAGTCACCCTATCTTGGATTCCCCTAGGTCTCTAGTTTTCAAAAATGCACAGGATTGGTAGGTTTCCCTAGGTGCCGGCTGAGCTAGAGGCCAAAATCTACAGGTAGGCACTTTGCAAAAAAACCTCTGTTTTCTGTAAAAAAATGGGATGTGTCCACATTGTGTTTTGGGGCATTTCCTGTCAGGGGCGCTAGGCCTACCCACACAAGTGAGGTATCATTTTTATCGGGAGACTTGGGGGAACGCTGGGTGGAAGAAAATTTGTGGCTCCTCTCAGATTCCAGAACTTTCTGTCACCGAAATGTGAGGAAAACGTGTTTTTTTAGCCAAATTTTGAGGTTTGCAAAGGATTCTGGGTAACAGAACCTGGTCAGAGCCCCACAAGTCACCGCATCTTGGATTCCCCTAGGTCTCTAGTTTTAAAAAATGCACAGGATTGGTAGGTTTCCCTAGGTGCCGGCTGAGCTAGAGGCTAAAATCTACAGGTGGGCACTTTGCAAAAAACACCTCTGTTTTCAGAAAAAAAATGGGATGTGTCCCCGTTGTGTTTTGGGGCATTTACTGTCGCGGGCGCTAGGCCTACCCACACAAGTGAGGTATCATTTTTATCGGGAGACTTGGGGGAACGCTGGGTGGAAGGAAATTTGTGGCTCCTCTCAGATTCCAGAACTTTCTGTCACCGAAATGTGAGGAAAATGTTTTTTTTTTTAGCCAAATTTTGAGGTTTGCAAAGGATTCTGGGTAACAGAACCTGGTCAGAGCCCCACAAGTCACCCCATCTTGGATTCCTGTAGGTCTCTAGTTAAAAAAATGCACAGGATTGGTAGGTTTCCCTAGGTGCCGGCTGAGCTATAGGCCAAAATCTACAGGTAGGCACTTTGCAAAAAACACCTCTGTTTTCTGTAAAAAATGTGGTGTCCACGTTGTGTTTTGGGGCATTTCCTGTTGCGGGCACTAGGCCTACCCACACAAGTGAGGTATCATTTTAATCGGGAGACTTGGGGGAACGCTCGGTGGAAGGAAATTTGTGGCTCCTCTCAGATTCCAGAACTTTCTGTCACCGAAATGTGAGGAAAACGTGTTTTTTTAGCCAAATTTTGAGGTTTGCAAAGGATTCTGGGTAACAGAACCTGGTCAGAGCCCCACAAGTCACCCCATCTTGGATTCCTGTAGGTCTCTAGTTAAAAAAATGCACAGGATTGGTAGGTTTCCCTAGGTGCCGGCTGAGCTAGAGGCCAAAATCTACAGGTAGGCACTTTGCAAAAAACACCTCTGTTTTCTGTAAAAAATGTGGTGTCCACGTTGTGTTTTGGGGCATTTCCTGTTGCGGGCACTAGGCCTACCCACACAAGTGAGGTATCATTTTAATCGGGAGACTTGGGGGAACGCTGGGTGGAAGGAAATTTGTGGCTCCTCTCAGATTCCAGAACTTTCTGTCACCGAAATATGAGGAAAATGTATTTCTTTAGCCACATTTTGAGGTTTGCAAAGGATTCTGGGTAACAGAACCTGGTCAGAGCCCCACAAGTCACCCCATCATGGATTCCCCTAGGTCTCTAGTTTTCAAAAATACACAGGTTTGGTAGGTTACTATAGGTGCCGCCTGAGCTAGAGGCCAAAATCTACAGGTAGGCACTTTGCAAAAAACACCTTTGTTTTCTGTCAAAAAATGTGATGTGTCCACATTGTCTTTCGGGGCATTTCCTGTCGCGGGCGCTAGGCCTATCCACACAAGTGAGGTATCATTTTTATCGGGAGAATTGGGGGAACGCTGAGTGGAAGGGAAGTTGTGGCTCCTCTCAGATTCCAGAACTTTCTGTCACCGAAATGTGAGGAAAATGTGTTTTTTTAGCCAAATCTTGAGGTTTGCAAAGGATTCTGGGTAACAGAACCTGGTCAGAGCCCCACAAGTCACCCCATCTTCGATTCCCCTAGGTCTCTAGTTTTCAAAAGTGCACATGTTTGGTAGGTTTCTATAGGTGCCGGCTGAGCTAGAGGCCAAAATCTACAGGTAGGCACTTTGCAAAAAACACCTCTGTTTTCTGTAAAAAAAATGGGATGTGTCCCCGTTGTGTTTCGGGGCATTTCCTGTTGCGGGCGCTAGGCCTACCCACACAAGTGAGGTATCATTTTTATCGAGAGACTTGGGGGAACGCTGGGTGGAAGGGAAGTTGTGGCTCCTCTCAGATTCCAGAAATTTCTGTCACCGAAATGTGAGGAAAACGTGTTTTTTTAGCCACATTTTGAGGTTTGCAAAGGATTCTGGGTAACAGAACCTGGTCAGAGCCCCACAAGTCACCCCATCTTGGATTCCCCTAGGTCTCTAGTTTTCAAAAATGCACAGGATTGGTAGGTTTCCCTATTTGCCGGCTGAGCTAGAGGCCAAAATCTACAGGTGGGCACTTTGCAAAAAACACCTCTGTTTTCTGTAAAAAAATGGGATGTGTCCCCGTTGTGTTTTGGGGCATTTACTGATGCGGGCGCTAGGCCTACCCACACAAGTGAGGTATCATTTTTATCGTGAGACTTGGGGGAACGCTGGGTGGAAGGAAATTTGTGGCTCCTCTCAGATTCAAGAACTTTCTGTCACCGAAATGTGAGGAAAACGTATTTCTTTAGCCACATTTTGAGGTTTGCAAAGGATTCTGGGTAACAGAACCTGGTCAGAGCCCCACAAGTCACCCCATCTTGGATTCCCCTAGGTCTCTAGTTTTCAAAAATGCACAGGATTGGTAGGTTTCCCTAGGTGCCGGCTCAGCTAGAGGCCAAAATCTACAGGTAGGCACTTTGCAAAAAACAGCTCTGTTTTCTGTAAAAAAAAATGGGATGTGTCCACGCTGTGTTTTGGGGCATTTCCTGTCGCGGGCGCTGGGCCTACCCACACAAGTGAGGTACTATTTTTATCGGGAGACTTGGGGGAACGCTGGGTGGAAGGAAATATGTGGCTCCTCTCAGATTCCAGAACTTTCTGTCACCGAAATGTGAGGAAAATGTGTTTTTTTAGCCAAATTTTGAGGTTTGCAAAGGATTCTGGGTAACAGAACCTGGTCAGAGCCCCACAAGTCACCCCATCTTGGATTCCTGTAGGTCTCTAGTTAAAAAAATGCACAGGATTGGTAGGTTTCCCTAGGTGCCGGCTGAGCTAGAGGCCAAAATCTACAGGTAGGGACTTTGCAAAAAACACCTTTGTTTTCTGTCAAAAAATGTGATGTGTCCACATTGTCTTTCGGGGCATTTCCTGTCGCGGGCGCTAGGCCTACCCTCTCAAGTGAGGTATCATTTTTATCGGGAGACTTGGGGGAACGCTGGGTGGAAGGAAATTTGTGGCTCCTCTCAGATTCCAGAACTTTCTGTCACCGAAATGTGAGGAAAACGTGTTTTTTAGCCAATTTTTGAGGTTTGCAAAGGATTCTGGGTAACAGAACCTGGTCAGAGCCCCACAAGTCACCGCATCTTGGATTCCCCTAGGTCTCTAGTTTTCAAAAATGCACAGGATTGGTAGGTTTCCCTAGGTGCTGGCTGAGCTAGAGGCTAAAATCTACAGGTGGGCACTTTGCAAAAAACACCTCTGTTTTCTGAAAAAAAATGGGATGTGTCCCCGTTGTGTTTTGGGGCATTTACTGTCGCGGGCGCTAGGCCTACCCACACAAGTGAGGTATCATTTTTATCGGGAGACTTGGGGGAACGCTGGGTGGAAGGAAATTTGTGGCTCCTCTCAGATTCCAGAACTTTCTGTCACCGAAATGTGAGCAAAACGTGTTTTTTTTAACCAAATTTTGAGGTTTGCAAAGGATTCTGGGTAACAGAACCTGGTCAGAGCCCCACAAGTCACCCCATCTTGGATTCCCCTAGGTCTCTAGTTTTCAAAAATGCACAGGATTGGTAGGTTTCCCTAGGTGCCGGCTGAGCTAGAGGCCAAAATCTACAGGTAGGCACTTTGCAAAAAACACCTCTGTTTTCTGTAAAAAAAATGGGATGTGTCCCCGTTGTGTTTTGGGGCATTTACTGTCGCGGGCGCTAGGCCTACCCACACAAGTGAGGTATCATTTTTATCGGGAGACTTGGGGGAACGCTGGGTGGAAGGAAATTTGTGGCTCCTCTCAGATTCCAGAAATTTCTGTCACCGAAATGTGAGGAAAATTTGTTTTTTTAGCCAAATCTTGAGGTTTGCAAAGGATTCTGGGTAACAGAACCTGGTCAGAGCCCCACAAGTCACCCCATCTTGGATTCCCCTAGGTCTCTAGTTTTCAAAAATGCACAGGATTGGTAGGTTTCTATATGTGCCGGCTGAGCTAGAGGCCAAAATCTACAGGTAGGCACTTTGCAAAAAACACCTCTGTTTTCTGTAAAAAAAATGGGATGTGTCCCCGTTGTGTTTCGGGGCATTTCCTGTTGCGGGCGCTAGGCCTACCCACACAAGTGAGGTATCATTTTTATCGGGAGACTTGGGGGAACGCTGGGTGGAAGGGAAGTTGTGGCTCCTCTCAGATTCCAGAAATTTCTGTCACCGAAATGTGAGGAAAACGTGTTTTTTTAGCCACATTTTGAGGATTGCAAAGGATTCTGGGTAACAGAACCTGGTCAGAGCCCCACAAGTCACCCCATCTTGGGTTCCCCTAGGTCTCTAGTTTTCAAAAATGCACAGGATTGGTAGGTTTCCCTAGGTGCCGGCTGAGCTAGAGGCCAAAATCTACAGGTAGGCACTTTGCAAAAAACACCTCTGTTTTCTGTAAAAAAAATGGGATGTGTCCCCGTTGTGTTTTGGGGCATTTACTGTCGCGGGCGCTAGGCCTACCCACACAAGTGAGGTATAATTTTTATCGGGAGACTTGGGGGAACGCTGGGTGGAAGGGAAGTTGTGGCTCCTCTCAGATTCCAGAAATTTCTGTCACCGAAATGTGAGGAAAACGTGTTTTTTTAGCCACATTTTGAGGTTTGCAAAGGATTCTGGGTAACAGAACCTGGTCAGAGCCCCACAAGTCACCCCATCTTGGATTCCCCTAGGTCTCTAGTTTTCAAAAATGCACAGGATTGGTAGGTTTCCCTAGGTGCCGGCTCAGCTAGAGGCCAAAATCTACAGGTAGGCACTTTGCAAAAAATAGCTCTGTTTTCTGTAAAAACAAATGGGATGTGTCCACGCTGTGTTTTGGGGCATTTCCTGTCGCGGGCGCTGGGCCTACCCACACAAGTGAGGTACTATTTTTATTGGGAGACTTGGGGGAACGCTGGGTGGAAGGAAATATGTGGCTCCTCTCAGATTCCAGAACTTTCTGTCACCGAAATGTGAGGAAAACGTGTTTTTTTAGCCAAATTTTGAGGTTTGCAAAGGATTCTGGGTAACAGAACCTGGTCAGAGCCCCACAAGTCACCCCATCTTGGATTCCTGTAGGTCTCTAGTTAAAAAAATGAACAGGATTGGTAGGTTTCCCTAGGTGCCGGCTGAGCTAGAGGCCAAAATCTACAGGTAGGCACTTTGCAAAAAACACCTCTGTTTTCTGTAAAAAATGTGGTGTCTACGTTGTGTTTTGGGGCATTTCCTGTTGCGGGCACTAGGCCTACCCACACAAGTGAGGTATCATTTTAATCGGGAGACTTGGGGGAACGCTGGGTGGAAGGAAATTTGTGGCTCCTCTCAGATTCCAGAACTTTCTGTCACCGAAATATGAGGAAAACGTATTTCTTTAGCCACATTTTGAGGTTTGCAAAGGATTCTGGGTAACAGAACCTGGTCAGAGCCCCACAAGTCACCCCATCTTGGATTCCCCTAGGTCTCTAGTTTTCAAAAATACACAGGTTTGGTAGGTTACTATAGGTGCCGGCTGAGCTAGAGGCCAAAATCTACAGTTAGGCACTTTGCAAAAAACACCTTTGTTTTCTGTCAAAAAATGTGATGTGTCCACATTGTCTTTCGGGGCATTTCCTGTCGCGGGCGCTAGGCCTACCCACACAAGTGAGGTATCATTTTTATCGGGAGACTTGGGGGAACGCTGGGTGGAAGGGAAGTTGTGGCTCCTCTCAGATTCCAGAACTTTCTGTCACCGAAATGTGAGGAAAACGTGTTTTTTTAGCCAAATTTTGAGGTTTGCAAAGGATTCTGGGTAACAGAACCTGGTCAGAGCCCCACAAGTCACCCCATCTTGGATTCCTGTAGGTCTCTAGTTAAAAAAATGCACAGGATTGGTAGGTTTCCCTAGGTGCCGGCTGAGCTACAGGCCAAAATCTACAGGTAGGCACTTTGCAAAAAACACCTCTGTTTTCTGTAAAAAAATGTGATGTGTCCACATTGTCTTTCGGGGCATTTCCTGTTGCAGGCGCTAGGCCTACCCACTCAAGTGAGGTATCATTTTTATCGGGAGACTTGGGGGAACGCTGGGTGGAAGGAAATTTGTGGCTCCTCTCAGATTCCAGAACTTTCCGTCACCGAAATATGAGGAAAACGTATTTCTTTAGCCACATTTTGAGGTTTGCAAAGGATTCTGGGTAACAGAACCTGGTCAGAGCCCCACAAGTCACCCCATCTTGGATTACCCTAGGTCTCTAGTTTTCAAAAATACACAGGTTTGGTAGGTTACTATAGGTGCCGGCTGAGCTAGAGGCCAAAATCTACAGGTAGGCACTTTGCAAAAAACACCTTTGTTTTCTGTCAAAAAATGTGATGTGTCCACATTGTCTTTCGGGGCATTTCCTGTCGCGGGCGCTAGGCCTACCCACACAAGTGAGGTATCATTTTTATCGGGAGACTTGGGGGAACGCTGGGTGGAAGGGAAGTTGTGGCTCCTCTCAGATTCCAGAACTTTCTGTCACCGAAATGTGAGGAAAATGTGTTTTTTTAGCCAAATCTTGAGGTTTGCAAAGGATTCTGGGTAACAGAACCTGGTCAGAGCCCCACAAGTCACCCCATCTTCGATTCCCCTAGGTCTCTAGTTTTCAAAAGTGCACAGGTTTGGTAGGTTTCTATAGGTGCCGGCTCAGCTAGAGGCCAAAATCTACAGGTAGGCACTTTGCAAAAAAAAAATCTGTTTTCTGACAAAAAATGCGATGTGTCCACATTGTGTTTCGGGGCATTTCCTGTCGCGGGCGCTAGGCCTACCCACACAAGTGAGGTATCATTTTTATCGGGAGACTTGGGGGAACGCTGGGTGGAAGGTAAGTTGTGGCTCCTCTCAGATTCCAGAAATTTCTGTCACCGAAATGTGAGGAAAACTTGTTTTTTTAGCCACATTTTGAGGTTTGCAAAGGATTCTGGGTAACAGAACCTGGTCAGAGCCCCACAAGTCACCGCATCTTGGATTCCCCTAGGTCTCTAGTTTTCAAAAATGCACAGGATTGGTAGGTTTCCCTAGGTGCCGGCTGAGCTAGAGGCCAAAATCTACAGGTGGGCACTTTGCAAAAAACACCTCTGTTTTCTGTAAAAAAATGGGATGTGTCCCCGTTGTGTTTTGGGGCATTTACTGTCGCGGGCGCTAGGCCTACCCACACAAGTGAGGTATCATTTTTATTGGGAGACTTGGGGTAACGCTGGGTGGAAGGAAATATGTGGCTCCTCTCAGATTCCAGAACTTTCTGTCACCGAAATGTGAGGAAAACGTGTTTTTTTAGCCACATTTTGAGGTTTGCAAAGGATTCTGGGTAACAGTACCTGGTCAGAGCTCCACAAGTCACCCCATCTTGGATTCCCCTAGGTCTCTAGTTTTAAAATATGCACAGGTTTGGTTGGTTTCACAGGCTGAGCTAGAGGCCCAAATCTACAGGTAGGCACTTTGCAAAAAACACCTCTGTTTTCTGTCAAAAAATGTGGTGTCACCGTTGTGTTGTGGGGCATTTCCTGTTGCGGGCGCTAGGCCTACCCACACAAGTGAGGTATCATTTTAATCGGGAGACTTGGGGGAACGCTGGGTGGAAGGAAATTTGTGGCTCCTCTCAGATTCCAGAACTTTCTGTCACCGAAATATGAGGAAAACATGTTTTTTTAGCCACATTTTGAGGTTTGCAAAGGATTCTGGGTAACAGAACCTGGTCAGAGCCCCATAAGTCACCCCATCTTGGATTCCTGTAGGTCTCTAGTTAAAAAAATGCACAGGATTGGTAGGTTTCCCTAGGTGCCAGCTGAGCTACAGGCCAAAATCTACAGGTAGGCACTTTGCAAAAAACACCTCTGTTTTCTGTAAAAAATGTGGTGTCCACGTTGTGTTTTGGGGCATTTCCTGTTGCGGGCACTAGGCCTACCCACACAAGTGAGGTATCATTTTAATCGGGAGACTTGGGGGAACGCTGGGTGGAAGGAAATTTGTGGCTCCTCTCAGATTCCAGAACTTTCTGTCACCGAAATTTGAGGAAAACGTTTTTTTTTAGCCAAATGTTGAGGTTTGCAAAGGATTCTGGGTAACAGAACCTGGTCAGAGCCCCACAAGTCACCCCATCTTGGATTCCCCTAGGTCTCTAGTTTTCAAAAATGCACAGGTTTGGTAGGTTAGTATAGGTGCCGGCTGAGCTAGAGGCCAAAATCTACAGGTAGGCACTTTGCAAAAAACACCTTTGTTTTCTGTAAAAAAATGTGATGTGTCCACATTGTCTTTCGGGGCATTTCCTGTCGCGGGCGCTAGGCCTACCCACACAAGTGAGGTATCATTTTTATCGGGAGACTTGGGGGAACGCTGGGTGGAAGGGAAGTTGTGGCTCCTCTCAGATTCCAGAACTTTCCGTCACCGAAATGTGAGGAAAACGTGTTTTTTTAGCCAAATTTTGAGGTTTGCAAACGATTCTGGGTAACAGAACCTGGTCAGAGCCCCACAAGTCACCCCATCTTGGATTCCTGTAGGTCTCTAGTTAAAAAAATGCACAGGATTGGTAGGTTTCCCTAGGTGCCGGCTGAGCTAGAGGCCAAAATCTACAGGTAGGCACTTTGCAAAAAACACCTCTGTTTTCTGTAAAAAATGTGGTGTCCACGTTGTGTTTTGGGGCATTTCCTGTTGCGGGCACTAGGCCTACCCACACAAGTGAGGTATCATTTTAATCGGGAGACTTGGGGGAACGCTGGGTGGAAGGAAATTTGTGGCTCCTCTCAGATTCCAGAACTTTCTGTCACCGAAATATGAGGAAAACGTATTTCTTTAGCCACATTTTGAGGTTTGCACAGGATTCTGGGTAACAGAACCTGGTCAGAGCCCCACAAGTCACCCCATCTTGGATTCCCCTAGGTCTCTAGTTTTCAAAAATACACAGGTTTGGTAGGTTACTATAGGTGCCGGCTGAGCTAGAGGCCAAAATCTACAGGTAGGCACTTTGCAAAAAACACCTTTGTTTTCTGTCAAAAAATGTGATGTGTCCACATTGTCTTTCGGGGCATTTCCTGTCGCGGGCGCTAGGCCTACCCACACAAGTGAGGTATCATTTTTATCGGGAGACTTGGGGGAACGCTGGGTGGAAGGGAAGTTGGGGCTCCTCTCAGATTCCAGAACTTTCTGTCACCGAAATGTGAGGAAAATGTGTTTTTTTAGCCAAATCTTGAGGTTTGCAAAGGATTCTGGGTAACAGAACCTGGTCAGAGCCCCACAAGTCACCCCATCTTCGATTCCCTTAGGTCTCTAGTTTTCAAAAGTGCACAGGTTTGGTAGGTTTCTATAGGTGCCGGCTGAGCTAGAGGCCAAAATCTACAGGTAGGCACTTTGCAAAAAAAAAATCTGTTTTCTGACAAAAAATGCGATGTGTCCACATTGTGTTTCGGGGCATTTCCTGTCGCGGGCGCTAGGCCTACCCACACAAGTGAGGTATAATTTTTATCGGGCGACTTGGGGGAACGCTGGGTGGAAGGGAAGTTGTGGCTCCTCTCAGATTCCAGAAATTTCTGTCACCGAAATGTGAGGAAAACGTGTTTTTTTAGCCACATTTTGAGGTTTGCAAAGGATTCTGGGTAACAGTACCTGGTCAAAGCTCCACAAGTCACCCCATCTTGGATTCCCCTAGGTCTCTAGTTTTAAAAAATGCACAGGTTTGGTTGGTTTCACAGGCTGAGCTAGAGGCCCAAATCTACAGGTAGGCACTTTGCAAAAAACACCTCTGTTTTCTGTCAAAAAATGTGGTGTCACCGTTGTGTTGTGGGGCATTTCCTGTTGCGGGCGCTAGGCCTACCCACACAAGTGAGGTATCATTTTAATCGGGAGACTTGGGGGAACGCTGGGTGGAAGGAAATTTGTGGCTCCTCTCAGATTCCAGAACTTTCTGTCACCGAAATATGAGGAAAACATGTTTTTTTAGCCACATTTTGAGGTTTGCAAAGGATTCTGGGTAACAGAACCTGGTCAGAGCCCCACAAGTCACCCCATCTTGGATTCCTGTAGGTCTCTAGTTAAAAAAATGCACAGGATTGGTAGGTTTCCCTAGGTGCCGGCTGAGCTACAGGCCAAAATCTACAGGTAGGCACTTTGCAAAAAACACCTCTGTTTTCTGTAAAAAAATGTGATGTGTCCACATTGTCTTTCGGGGCATTTCCTGTTTCAGGCGCTAGGCCTACCCACTCAAGTGAGGTATCATTTTTATCGGGAGACTTGGGGGAACGCTGGGTGGAAGGAAATTTGTGGCTCCTCTCAGATTCCAGAACTTTCTGTCACCGAAATGTGACGAAAACGTTTTTTTTTCAACAAATTTTGAGGTTTGCAAAGGATTCTGGGTAACAGAACCTGGTCAGAGCCCCACAAGTCACCCCATCTTGGATTCCCCTAGGTCTCTAGTTTTCAAAAATACACAGGTTTGGTAGGTTACTATAGGTGCCGGCTGAGCTAGAGGCCAAAATCTACAGTTAGGCACTTTGCAAAAAACACCTTTGTTTTCTGTCAAAAAATGTGATGTGTCCACATTGTCTTTCGGGGCATTTCCTGTCGCGGGCGCTAGGCCTACCCACACAAGTGAGGTATCATTTTTATCGGGAGACTTGGGGGAACGCTGGGTGGAAGGGAAGTTGTGGCTCCTCTCAGATTCCAGAACTTTCTGTCACCGAAATGTGAGGAAAACGTGTTTTTTTAGCCAAATTTTGAGGTTTGCAAAGGATTCTGGGTAACAGAACCTGGTCAGAGCCCCACAAGTCACCCCATCTTGGATTCCTGTAGGTCTCTAGTTAAAAAAATGCACAGGATTGGTAGGTTTCCCTAGGTGCCGGCTGAGCTAGAGGCCAAAATCTACAGGTAGGCACTTTGCAAAAAACACCTCTGTTTTCTGTAAAAAATGTGGTGTCCACGTTGTGTTTTGGGGCATTTCCTGTTGCGGGCACTAGGCCTACCCACACAAGTGAGGTATCATTTTAATCGGGAGACTTGGGGGAACGCTGGGTGGAAGGAAATTTGTGGCTCCTCTCAGATTCCAGAACTTTCCGTCACCGAAATATGAGGAAAACGTATTTCTTTAGCCACATTTTGAGGTTTGCAAAGGATTCTGGGTAACAGAACCTGGTCAGAGCCCCACAAGTCACCCCATCTTGGATTACCCTAGGTCTCTAGTTTTCAAAAATACACAGGTTTGGTAGGTTACTATAGGTGCCGGCTGAGCTAGAGGCCAAAATCTACAGGTAGGCACTTTGCAAAAAACACCTTTGTTTTCTGTCAAAAAATGTGATGTGTCCACATTGTCTTTCGGGGCATTTCCTGTCGCGGGCGCTAGGCCTACCCACACAAGTGAGGTATCATTTTTATCGGGAGACTTGGGGGAACGCTGGGTGGAAGGGAAGTTGTGGCTCCTCTCAGATTCCAGAACTTTCTGTCACCGAAATGTGAGGAAAATGTGTTTTTTTAGCCAAATCTTGAGGTTTGCAAAGGATTCTGGGTAACAGAACCTGGTCAGAGCCCCACAAGTCACCCCATCTTCGATTCCCCTAGGTCTCTAGTTTTCAAAAGTGCACAGGTTTGGTAGGTTTCTATAGGTGCCGGCTCAGCTAGAGGCCAAAATCTACAGGTAGGCACTTTGCAAAAAAAAAATCTGTTTTCTGACAAAAAATGCGATGTGTCCACATTGTGTTTCGGGGCATTTCCTGTCGCGGGCGCTAGGCCTACCCACACAAGTGAGGTATCATTTTTATCGGGAGACTTGGGGGAACGCTGGGTGGAAGGGAAGTTGTGGCTCCTCTCAGATTCCAGAAATTTCTGTCACCGAAATGTGAGGAAAACGTGTTTTTTTAGCCACATTTTGAGGTTTGCAAAGGATTCTGGGTAACAGAACCTGGTCAGAGCCCCACAAGTCACCGCATCTTGGATTCCCCTAGGTCTCTAGTTTTCAAAAATGCACAGGATTGGTAGGTTTCCCTAGGTGCCGGCTGAGCTAGAGGCCAAAATCTACAGGTGGGCACTTTGCAAAAAACACCTCTGTTTTCTGTAAAAAAATGGGATGTGTCCCCGTTGTGTTTTGGGGCATTTACTGTCGCGGGCGCTAGGCCTACCCACACAAGTGAGGTATCATTTTTATTGGGAGACTTGGGGTAACGCTGGGTGGAAGGAAATATGTGGCTCCTCTCAGATTCCAGAACTTTCTGTCACCGAAATGTGAGGAAAACGTGTTTTTTTAGCCACATTTTGAGGTTTGCAAAGGATTCTGGGTAACAGTACCTGGTTAGAGCTCCACAAGTCACCCCATCTTGGATTCCCCTAGGTCTCTAGTTTTAAAATATGCACAGGTTTGGTTGGTTTCACAGGCTGAGCTAGAGGCCCAAATCTACAGGTAGGCACTTTGCAAAAAACACCTCTGTTTTCTGTCAAAAAATGTGGTGTCACCGTTGTGTTGTGGGGCATTTCCTGTTGCGGGCGCTAGGCCTACCCACACAAGTGAGGTATCATTTTAATCGGGAGACTTGGGGGAACGCTGGGTGGAAGGAAATTTGTGGCTCCTCTCAGATTCCAGAACTTTCTGTCACCGAAATATGAGGAAAACATGTTTTTTTAGCCACATTTTGAGGTTTGCAAAGGATTCTGGGTTGCAGAACCTGGTCAGAGTCCCATAAGTCACCCCATCTTGGATTCCTGTAGGTCTCTAGTTAAAAAAATGCACAGGATTGGTAGGTTTCCCTAGGTGCCAGCTGAGCTACAGGCCAAAATCTACAGGTAGGCACTTTGCAAAAAACACCTCTGTTTTCTGTAAAAAAATGTGATGTGTCCACATTGTCTTTCGGGGCATTTCCTGTTGCAGGCGCTAGGCCTACCCACTCAAGTGAGGTATCATTTTTATCGGGAGACTTGGGGGAACGCTGGGTGGAAGGAAATTTGTGGCTCCTCTCAGATTCCAGAACTTTCTGTCACCGAAATTTGAGGAAAACGTTTTTTTTTAGCCAAATGTTGAGGTTTGCAAAGGATTCTGGGTAACAGAACCTGGTCAGAGCCCCACAAGTCACCCCATCTTGGATTCCCCTAGGTCTCTAGTTTTCAAAAATGCACAGGTTTGGTAGGTTAGTATAGGTGCCGGCTGAGCTAGAGGCCAAAATCTACAGGTAGGCACTTTGCAAAAAACACCTTTGTTTTCTGTAAAAAATTTGATGTGTCCACATTGTCTTTCGGGGCATTTCCTGTCGCGGGCGCTAGGCCTACCCACACAAGTGAGGTATCATTTTTATCGGGAGACTTGGGGGAACGCTGGGTGGAAGGGAAGTTGTGGCTCCTCTCAGATTCCAGAACTTTCTGTCACCGAAATGTGAGGAAAACGTGTTTTTTTTGCCAAATTTTGAGGTTTGCAAACGATTCTGGGTAACAGAACCTGGTCAGAGCCCCACAAGTCACCCCATCTTGGATTCCTGTAGGTCTCTAGTTAAAAAAATGCACAGGATTGGTAGGTTTCCCTAGGTGCCGGCTGAGCTAGAGGCCAAAATCTACAGGTAGGCACTTTGCAAAAAACACCTCTGTTTTCTGCAAAAAATGTGGTGTCCACGTTGTGTTTTGGGGCATTTCCTGTTGCGGGCACTAGGCCTACCCACACAAGTGAGGTATCATTTTAATCGGGAGACTTGGGGGAACGCTGGGTGGAAGGAAATTTGTGGCTCCTCTCAGATTCCAGAACTTTCTGTCACCGAAATATGAGGAAAACGTATTTCTTTAGCCACATTTTGAGGTTTGCAAAGGATTCTGGGTAACAGAACCTGGTCAGAGCCCCACAAGTCACCCCATCTTGGATTCCCCTAGGTCTCTAGTTTTCAAAAATGCACAGGATTGGTAGGTTTCCCTAGGTGCCGGCTGAGCTAGAGGCCAAAATCTACAGGTAGGCACTTTGTAAAAAACACCTCTGTTTTCTGTAAAAAATGTGGTGTCCACGTTGTGTTTTGGGGCATTTCCTGTTGCGGGCACTAGGCCTACCCACACAAGTGAGGTATCATTTTAATCGGGAGACTTGGGGGAACGCTGGGTGGAAGGAAATTTGTGGCTCCTCTCAGATTCCAGAACTTTCTGTCACCGAAATATGAGGAAAACGTATTTCTTTAGCCACATTTTGAGGTTTGCAAAGGATTCTGGGTAACAGAACCTGGTCAGAGCCCCACAAGTCACCCCATCTTGGATTCCCCTAGGTCTCTAGTTTTCAAAAATACACAGGTTTGGTAGGTTACTATAGGTGCCGGCTGAGCTAGACGCCAAAATCTACAGGTAGGCACTTTGCAAAAAACACCTTTGTTTTCTGTCAAAAAATGTGATGTGTCCACATTGTCTTTCGGGGCATTTCCTGTCGCGGGCGCTAGGCCTACCCACACAAGTGAGGTATCATTTTTATCGGGAGACTTGGGGGAACGCTGGGTGGAAGGGAAGTTGGGGCTCCTCTCAGATTCCAGAACTTTCTGTCACCGAAATGTGAGGAAAATGTGTTTTTTTAGCCAAATCTTGAGGTTTGCAAAGGATTCTGGGTAACAGAACCTGGTCAGAGCCCCACAAGTCACCCCATCTTCGATTCCCTTAGGTCTCTAGTTTTCAAAAGTGCACAGGTTTGGTAGGTTTCTATAGGTGCCGGCTGAGCTAGAGGCCAAAATCTACAGGTAGGCACTTTGCAAAAAAAAAATCTGTTTTCTGACAAAAAATGCGATGTGTCCACATTGTGTTTCGGGGCATTTCCTGTCGCGGGCGCTAGGCCTACCCACACAAGTGAGGTATCATTTTTATCGGGCGACTTGGGGGAACGCTGGGTGGAAGGGAAGTTGTGGCTCCTCTCAGATTCCAGAAATTTCTGTCACCGAAATGTGAGGAAAACGTGTTTTTTTAGCCACATTTTGAGGTTTGCAAAGGATTCTGGGTAACAGAACCTGGTCAGAGCCCCACAAGTCACCCCATCTTGGATTCCCCTAGGTCTCTAGTTTTCAAAAATGCACAGGATTGGTAGGTTTGCCTAGGTGCCGGCTGAGCTAGAGGCCAAAATCTACAGGTAGGCACTTTTCAAAAAACACCTCTGTTTTCTGTAAAAAAATGGGATGTGTCCCCGTTGTGTTTTGGGGCATTTACTGTCGCGGGCGCTAGGCCTACCCACACAAGTGAGGTACCATTTTCATTGGGAGACTTGGGGGAACGCTGGGTGGAAGGAAATATGTGGCTCCTCTCAGATTCTAGAACTTTCTGTCACCGAAATGTGAGGAAAACGTGTTTTTTTAGCCACATTTTGAGGTTTGCAAAGGATTCTGGGTAACAGTACCTGGTCAGAGCTCCACAAGTCACCCCATCTTGGATTCCCCTAGGTCTCTAGTTTTAAAAAATGCACAGGTTTGGTTGGTTTCACAGGCTGAGCTAGAGGCCCAAATCTACAGGTAGGCACTTTGCAAAAAACACCTCTGTTTTCTGTCAAAAAATGTGGTGTCACCGTTGTGTTGTGGGGCATTTCCTGTTGCGGGCGCTAGGCCTACCCACACAAGTGAGGTATCATTTTAATCGGGAGACTTGGGGGAACGCTGGGTGGAAGGAAATTTGTGGCTCCTCTCAGATTCCAGAACTTTCTGTCACCGAAATATGAGGAAAACATGTTTTTTTAGCCACATTTTGAGGTTTGCAAAGGATTCTGGGTAACAGAACCTGGTCAGAGCCCCACAAGTCACCCCATCTTGGATTCCTGTAGGTCTCTAGTTAAAAAAATGCACAGGATTGGTAGGTTTCCCTAGGTGCCGGCTGAGCTACAGGCCAAAATCTACAGGTAGGCACTTTGCAAAAAACACCTCTGTTTTCTGTAAAAAAATGTGATGTGTCCACATTGTCTTTCGGGGCATTTCCTGTTGCAGGCGCTAGGCCTACCCACTCAAGTGAGGTATCATTTTTATCGGGAGACTTGGGGGAACGCTGGGTGGAAGGAAATTTGTGGCTCGTCTCAGATTCCAGAACTTTCTGTCACCGAAATGTGAGGAAAACGTGTTTTTTTAGCCAAATTTTGAGGTTTGCAAAGGATTCTGGGTAACAGAACCTGGTCAGAGCCCCACAAGTCACCGCATCTTGGATTCCCCTAGGTCTCTAGTTTTAAAAAATGCACAGGATTGGTAGGTTTCCCTAGGTGCCGGCTCAGCTAGAGGCTAAAATCTACAGGTGGGCACTTTGCAAAAAACACCTCTGTTTTCTGTAAAAAAATGGGATGTGTCCCCGTTGTGTTTTGGGGCATTTACTGTCGCGGGCGCTAGTCCTACCCACACAAGTGAGGTATCATTTGTATCGGGAGACTTGGGGGAACGCTGGGTGGAAGGAAATTTGTGGCTCCTCTCAGATTCCAGAACGTTCTGTCACCGAAATGTGAGGAAAACGTGTTTTTTTAGCCAAATTTTGAGGTTTGCAAAGGATTCTGGGTAACAGATCCTGGTCAGAGCCCCACAAGTCACCCCATCTTGGATTCCTGTAGGTCTCTAGTTAAAAAAATGCACAGGATTGTTAGGTTTCCCTAGGTGCCGGCTGAGCTAGAGGCCAAAATCTACAGGTAGGCACTTTGCAAAAAACACCTCTGTTTTCTGTAAAAAATGTGGTGTCCACGTTGTGTTTTGGGGCATTTCCTGTTGCGGGCACTAGGCCTACCCACACAAGTGAGGTATCATTTTAATCGGGAGACTTGGGGGAACGCTGGGTGGAAGGAAATTTGTGGCTCCTCTCAGATAACAGAACTTTCTGTCACCGAAATATGAGGAAAACGTATTTCTTAGCCACATTTTGAGGTTTGCAAAGGATTCTGGGTAACAGAACCTGGTCAGAGCCCCACAAGTCACCCCATCTTGGGTTCCCCTAGGTCTCTAGTTTTCAAAAATACACAGGTTTGGTAGGTTACTAAAGGTGCCGGCTGAGCTAGAGGCCAAAATCTACAGGTAGGCACTTTGCAAAAAACACCTTTGTTTTCTGTCAAAAAATGTGATGTGTCCACATTGTCTTTCGGGCATTTCCTGTCGCGGGCGCTAGGCCTATCCACACAAGTGAGGTATCATTTTTATCGGGAGACTTGGGGGAACGCTGGGTGGAAGGGAAGTTGTGGCTCCTCTCAGATTCCAGAACTTTCTGTCACCGAAATGTGAGGAAAATGTGTTTTTTTAGCCAAATCGTGAGGTTTGCAAAGGATTCTGGGTAACAGAACCTGGTCAGAGCCCCACAAGTCACCCCATCTTCGGTTCCCCTAGGTCTCTAGTTTTCAAAAGTGCACAGGTTTGGTAGGTTTCTATAGGTGCCGGCTGAGCTAGAGGCCAAAATCTACAGGTAGGCACTTTGCAAAAAAAAAATCTGTTTTCTGACAAAAAATGCGATGTGTCCACATTGTGTTTCGGGGCATTTCCTGTTGCGGGCGCTAGGCCTACCCACACAAGTGAGGTACCATTTTCATTGGGAGACTTGGGGGAACGCTGGGTGGAAGGAAATATGTGGCTCCTCTCAGATTCCAGAACTTTCTGTCACCGAAATGTGAGGAAAACGTGTTTTTTTAGCCACATTTTTAGGTTTGCAAAGGATTCTGGGTAACAGTACCTGGTCAGAGTTCCACAAGTCACCCCATCTTGGATTCCCCTAGGTCTCTAGTTTTAAAAAAGGCACAGGTTTGGTTGGTTTCACAGGCTGAGCTAGAGGCCCAAATCTACAGGTAGGCACTTTGCAAAAAACACCTCTGTTTTCTGTCAAAAAATGTGGTGTCACCGTTGTGTTGTGGGGCATTTCCTGTTGCGGGCGCTAGGCCTACCCACACAAGTGAGGTATCATTTTAATCGAGAGACTTGGGGGAACGCTGGGTGGAAGGAAATTTGTGGCTCCTCTCAGATTCCAGAACTTTCTGTCACCGAAATATGAGGAAAACATGTTTTTTTAGCCACATTTTGAGGTTTGCAAAGGATTCTGGGTAACAGAACCTGGTCAGAGCCCCACAAGTCACCCCATCTTGGATTCCTGTAGGTCTCTAGTTAAAAAAATGCACAGGATTGGTAGGTTTCCCTAGGTGCCGGCTGAGCTACAGGCCAAAATCTACAGGTAGGCACTTTGCAAAAAACACCTCTGTTTTCTGTAAAAAAATGTGATGTGTCCACATTGTCTTTTGGGGCATTTCCTGTTGCAGGCGCTAGGCCTACCCACTCAAGTGAGGTATCATTTTTATTGGGAGACTTGGGGGAACGCTGGGTGGAAGGAAATTTGTGGCTCCTCTCAGATTCCAGAACTTTCTGTCACCGAAATGTGAGGAAAACGTGTTTTTTTAGCCAAAGTTTGAGGTTTGCAAAGGATTCTGGGTAACAGAACCTGGTCAGAGCCCCACAAGTCACCGCATCTTGGATTCCCCTAGGTCTCTAGTTTTCATAAAGGCACAGGATTGGTAGGTTTCCCTAGGTGCCGGCTGAGCTAGAGGCTAAAATCTACAGGTGGGCACTTTGCAAAAAACACCTCTGTTTTCTGAAAAAAAAATGGGATGTGTCCCCGTTGTGTTTTGGGGCATTTACTGTCGTGGGCGCTAGGCCTACCCACACAAGTGAGGTATCATTTTTATCGGGAGACTTGGGGGAACGCTGGGTGGAAGGAAATTTGTGGCTCCTCTCAGATTCCAGAACTTTCTGTCACCGAAATGTGAGGAAAACGTGTTTTTTTAGCCAAATTTTGAGGTTTGCAAAGGATTCTGGGTAACAGAACCTGGTCAGAGCCCCACAAGTCACCCCATCTTCGATTCCCCTAGGTCTCTAGTTTTCAAAAGTGCACAGGTTTGGTAGGTTTCTATAGGTGCCGGCTGAGCTAGAGGCCAAAATCTACAGGTAGGCACTTTGCAAAAAACACCTCTGTTTTCTGTAAAAAAAATGGGATGTGTCCCCGTTGTGTTTCGGGGCATTTCCTGTTGCGGGCGCTAGGCCTACCCACACAAGTGAGGTATCATTTTTATCGGGAGACTTGGGGGAACGCTGGGTGGAAGGAAATTTGTGGCTCCTCTCAGATTCCAGAACTTTCTGTCACCGAAATGAGAGGAAAACGTCTTTTTTAACCAAATTTTGAGGTTTGCAAAGGATTCTGGGTAACAGAACCTGGTCAGAGCCCCACAAGTCACCGCATCTTGGATTCCCCTAGGTCTCTAGTTTTCAAAAATGCACAGGATTGGTAGGTTTCCCTAGGTGCCGGCTGAGCTAGAGGCTAAAATCTACAGGTGGGCACTTTGCAAAAAACACCTCTGTTTTCTGAAAAAAAAATGGGATGTGTCCCCGTTGTGTTTTGGGGCATTTACTGTCGTGGGCGCTAGGCCTACCCACACAAGTGAGGTATCATTTTTATCGGGAGACTTGGGGGAACGCTGGGTGGAAGGAAATTTGTGGCTCCTCTCAGATTCCAGAACTTTCTGTCACCGAAATGTGAGGAAAACGTGTTTTTTTAGCCAAATTTTGAGGTTTGCAAAGGATTCTGGGTAACAGAACCTGGTCAGAGCCCCACAAGTCACCCCATCTTGGATTCCTGTAGGTCTCTAGTTAAAAAAATGCACAGGATTGGTAGGTTTCCCTAGGTGCCGGCTGAGCTAGAGGCCAAAATCTACAGGTAGGCACTTTGCAAAAAACACCTCTGTTTTCTGTAAAAAATGTGGTGTCCACGTTGTGTTTTGGGGCATTTCCTGTTGCGGGCACTAGGCCTACCCACACAAGTGAGGTATCATTTTAATCGGGAGACTTGGGGGAACGCTGGGTGGAAGGAAATTTGTGGCTCCTCTCAGATTCCAGAACTTTCTGTCACCGAAATATGAGGAAAATGTATTTCTTTAGCCACATTTTGAGGTTTGCAAAGGATTCTGGGTAACAGAACCTGGTCAGAGCCCCACAAGTCACCCCATCATGGATTCCCCTAGGTCTCTAGTTTTCAAAAATACACAGGTTTGGTAGGTTACTATAGGTGCCGGCTGAGCTAGAGGCCAAAATCTACAGGTAGGCACTTTGCAAAAAACACCTTTGTTTTCTGTCAAAAAATGTGATGTGTCCACATTGTCTTTCGGGGCATTTCCTGTCGCGGGCGCTAGGCCTATCCACACAAGTGAGGTATCATTTTTATCGGGAGACTTGGGGGAACGCTGAGTGGAAGGGAAGTTGTGGCTCCTCTCAGATTCCAGAACTTTCTGTCACCGAAATGTGAGGAAAATGTGTTTTTTTAGCCAAATCTTGAGGTTTGCAAAGGATTCTGGGTAACAGAACCTGGTCAGAGCCCCACAAGTCACCCCATCTTCGATTCCCCTAGGTCTCTAGTTTTCAAAAGTGCACAGGTTTGGTAGGTTTCTATAGGTGCCGGCTGAGCTAGAGGCCAAAATCTACAGGTAGGCACTTTGCAAAAAACACCTCTGTTTTCTGTAAAAAAAATGGGATGTGTCCCCGTTGTGTTTCGGGGCATTTCCTGTCGCGGGCGCTAGGCCTACCCACACAAGTGAGGTATCATTTTTATCGGGAGACTTGGGGGAACGCTGGGTGGAAGGGAAGTTGTGGCTCCTCTCAGATTCCAGAAATTTCTGTCACCGAAATGTGAGGAAAACGTGTTTTTTTAGCCACATTTTGAGGTTTGCAAAGGATTCTGGGTAACAGAACCTGGTCAGAGCCCCACAAGTCACCCCATCTTAGATTCCCCTAGGTCTCTAGTTTTCAAAAATGCACAGGATTGGTAGGTTTCCCTAGGTGCCGGCTGAGCTAGAGGCCAAAATCTACAGGTAGGCACTTTGCAAAAAACACCTCTGTTTTCTGTAAAAAATGTGGTGTCCACGTTGTGTTTTGGGGCATTTCCTGTTGCGGGCACTAGGCCTACCCACACAAGTGAGGTATCATTTTAATCGGGAGACTTGGGGGAACGCTGGGTGGAAGGAAATTTGTGGCTCCTCTCAGATTCCAGAACTTTCTGTCACCGAAATATGAGGAAAACGTATTTCTTTAGCCACATTTTGAGGTTTGCAAAGGATTCTGGGTAACAGAACCTGGTCAGAGCCCCACAAGTCACCCCATCTTGGATTCCCCTAGGTCTCTAGTTTTCAAAAATGCACAGGATTGGTAGGTTTCCCTAGGTGCCGGCTCAGCTAGAGGCCAAAATCTACAGGTAGGCACTTTGCAAAAAACAGCTCTGTTTTCTGTAAAAAAAAATGGGATGTGTCCACGCTGTGTTTTGGGGCATTTCCTGTCGCGGGCGCTGGGCCTACCCACACAAGTGAGGTACTATTTTTATCGGGAGACTTGGGGGAACGCTGGGTGGAAGGAAATATGTGGCTCCTCTCAGATTCCAGAACTTTCTGTCACCGAAATGTGAGGAAAATGTGTTTTTTTAGCCAAATTTTGAGGTTTGCAAAGGATTCTGGGTAACAGAACCTGGTCAGAGCCCCACAAGTCACCCCATCTTGGATTCCTGTAGGTCTCTAGTTAAAAAAATGCACAGGATTGGTAGGTTTCCCTAGGTGCCGGCTGAGCTAGAGGCCAAAATCTACAGGTAGGGACTTTGCAAAAAACACCTTTGTTTTCAGTCAAAAAATGTGATGTGTCCACATTGTCTTTCGGGGCATTTCCTGTCGCGGGCGCTAGGCCTACCCTCTCAAGTGAGGTATCATTTTTATCGGGAGACTTGGGGGAACGCTGGGTGGAAGGAAATTTGTGGCTCCTCTCAGATTCCAGAACTTTCTGTCACCGAAATGTGAGGAAAACGTGTTTTTTAGCCAATTTTTGAGGTTAGCAAAGGATTCTGGGTAACAGAACCTGGTCAGAGCCCCACAAGTCACCGCATCTTGGATTCCCCTAGGTCTCTAGTTTTCAAAAATGCACAGGATTGGTAGGTTTCCCTAGGTGCCGGCTGAGCTAGAGGCTAAAATCTACAGGTGGGCACTTTGCAAAAAACACCTCTGTTATCTGAAAAAAAATGGGATGTGTCCCCGTTGTGTTTTGGGGCATTTACTGTCGCGGGCGCTAGGCCTA
The DNA here is from genome assembly GCF_031143425.1 of Pleurodeles waltl. NCBI lineage: Eukaryota > Metazoa > Chordata > Amphibia > Caudata > Salamandridae > Pleurodeles > Pleurodeles waltl. The sequence continues at coordinate 611,836,527 of NC_090436.1, read as the reverse complement.
CCCACACAAGTGAGGTATCATTTTTATCGGGAGACTTGGGGGAACGCTGGGTGGAAGGAAATTTGTGGCTCCTCTCAGATTCCAGAACTTTCTGTCACCGAAATGTGAGCAAAACGTGTTTTTTTTAACCAAATTTTGAGGTTTGCAAAGGATTCTGGGTAACAGAACCTGGTCAGAGCCCCACAAGTCACCCCATCTTGGATTCCCCTAGGTCTCTAGTTTTCAAAAATGCACAGGATTGGTAGGTTTCCCTAGGTGCCGGCTGAGCTAGAGGCCAAAATCTACAGGTAGGCACTTTGCAAAAAACATCTCTGTTTTCTGTAAAAAAAATGGGATGTGTCCCCGTTGTGTTTTGGGGCATTTACTGTCGCGGGCGCTAGGCCTACCCACACAAGTGAGGTATCATTTTTATCGGGAGACTTGGGGGAACGCTGGGTGGAAGGAAATTTGTGGCTCCTCTCAGATTCCAGAAATTTCTGTCACCGAAATGTGAGGAAAATTTGTTTTTTTAGCCAAATCTTGAGGTTTGCAAAGGATTCTGGGTAACAGAACCTGGTCAGAGCCCCACAAGTCACCCCATCTTGGACTCCCCTAGGTCTCTAGTTTTCAAAAATGCACAGGATTGGTAGGTTTCTATATGTGCCGGCTGAGCTAGAGGCCAAAATCTACAGGTAGGCACTTTGCAAAAAACACCTCTGTTTTCTGTAAAAAAAATGGGATGTGTCCCCGTTGTGTTTCGGGGCATTTCCTGTTGCGGGCGCTAGGCCTACCCACACAAGTGAGGTATCATTTTTATCGGGAGACTTGGGGGAACGCTGGGTGGAAGGGAAGTTGTGGCTCCTCTCAGATTCCAGAAATTTCTGTCACCGAAATGTGAGGAAAACGTGTTTTTTTAGCCACATTTTGAGGATTGCAAAGGATTCTGGGTAACAGAACCTGGTCAGAGCCCCACAAGTCACCCCATCTTGGATTCCCCTAGGTCTCTAGTTTTCAAAAATGCACAGGATTGGTAAGTTTCCCTAGGTGCCGGCTGAGCTAGAGGCCAAAATCTACAGGTAGGCACTTTGCAAAAAACACCTCTGTTTTCTGTAAAAAAAATGGGATGTGTCCCCGTTGTGTTTTGGGGCATTTACTGTCGCGGGCGCTAGGCCTACCCACACAAGTGAGGTATCATTTTTATCGGGAGACTTGGGGGAACGCTGGGTGGAAGGGAAGTTGTGGCTCCTCTCAGATTCCAGAAATTTCTGTCACCGAAATGTGAGGAAAACGTGTTTTTTTAGCCACATTTTGAGGTTTGCAAAGGATTCTGGGTAACAGAACCTGGTCAGAGCCCCACAAGTCACCCCATCTTGGATTCCCCTAGGTCTCTAGTTTTCAAAAATGCACAGGATTGGTAGGTTTCCCTAGGTGCCGGCTCAGCTAGAGGCCAAAATCTACAGGTAGGCACTTTGCAAAAAATAGCTCTGTTTTCTGTAAAAACAAATGGGATGTGTCCACGCTGTGTTTTGGGGCATTTCCTGTCGCGGGCGCTGGGCCTACCCACACAAGTGAGGTACTATTTTTATCGGGAGACTTGGGGGAACGCTGGGTGGAAGGAAATATGTGGCTCCTCTCAGATTCCAGAACTTTCTGTCACCGAAATGTGAGGAAAACGTGTTTTTTTAGCCAAATTTTGAGGTTTGCAAAGGATTCTGGGTAACAGAACCTGGTCAGAGCCCCACAAGTCACCCCATCTTGGATTCCTGTAGGTCTCTAGTTAAAAAAATGCACAGGATTGGTAGGTTTCCCTAGGTGCCGGCTGAGCTAGAGGCCAAAATCTACAGGTAGGCACTTTGCAAAAAACACCTCTGTTTTCTGTAAAAAATGTGGTGTCTACGTTGTGTTTTGGGGCATTTCCTGTTGCGGGCACTAGGCCTACCCACACAAGTGAGGTATCATTTTAATCGGGAGACTTGGGGGAACGCTGGGTGGAAGGAAATTTGTGGCTCCTCTCAGATTCCAGAACTTTCTGTCACCGAAATATGAGGAAAACGTATTTCTTTAGCCACATTTTGAGGTTTGCAAAGGATTCTGGGTAACAGAACCTGGTCAGAGCCCCACAAGTCACCCCATCTTGGATTCCCCTAGGTCTCTAGTTTTCAAAAATACACAGGTTTGGTAGGTTACTATAGGTGCCGGCTGAGCTAGAGGCCAAAATCTACAGTTAGGCACTTTGCAAAAAACACCTTTGTTTTCTGTCAAAAAATGTGATGTGTCCACATTGTCTTTCGGGGCATTTCCTGTCGCGGGCGCTAGGCCTACCCACACAAGTGAGGTATCATTTTTATCGGGAGACTTGGGGGAACGCTGGGTGGAAGGGAAGTTGTGGCTCCTCTCAGATTCCAGAACTTTCTGTCACCGAAATGTGAGGAAAACGTGTTTTTTTAGCCAAATTTTGAGGTTTGCAAAGGATTCTGGGTAACAGAACCTGGTCAGAGCCCCACAAGTCACCCCATCTTGGATTCCTGTAGGTCTCTAGTTAAAAAAATGCACAGGATTGGTAGGTTTCCCTAGGTGCCGGCTGAGCTAGAGGCCAAAATCTACAGGTAGGCACTTTGCAAAAAACACCTCTGTTTTCTGTAAAAAATGTGGTGTCCACGTTGTGTTTTGGGGCATTTCCTGTTGCGGGCACTAGGCCTACCCACACAAGTGAGGTATCATTTTAATCGGGAGACTTGGGGGAACGCTGGGTGGAAGGAAATTTGTGGCTCCTCTCAGATTCCAGAACTTTCCGTCACCGAAATATGAGGAAAACGTATTTCTTTAGCCACATTTTGAGGTTTGCAAAGGATTCTGGGTAACAGAACCTGGTCAGAGCCCCACAAGTCACCCCATCTTGGATTACCCTAGGTCTCTAGTTTTCAAAAATACACAGGTTTGGTAGGTTACTATAGGTGCCGGCTGAGCTAGAGGCCAAAATCTACAGGTAAGCACTTTGCAAAAAACACCTTTGTTTTCTGTCAAAAAATGTGATGTGTCCACATTGTCTTTCGGGGCATTTCCTGTCGCGGGCGCTAGGCCTACCCACACAAGTGAGGTATCATTTTTATCGGGAGACTTGGGGGAACGCTGGGTGGAAGGGAAGTTGTGGCTCCTCTCAGATTCCAGAACTTTCTGTCACCGAAATGTGAGGAAAATGTGTTTTTTTAGCCAAATCTTGAGGTTTGCAAAGGATTCTGGGTAACAGAACCTGGTCAGAGCCCCACAAGTCACCCCATCTTCGATTCCCCTAGGTCTCTAGTTTTCAAAAGTGCACAGGTTTGGTAGGTTTCTATAGGTGCCGGCTCAGCTAGAGGCCAAAATCTACAGGTAGGCACTTTGCAAAAAAAAAATCTGTTTTCTGACAAAAAATGCGATGTGTCCACATTGTGTTTCGGGGCATTTCCTGTCGCGGGCGCTAGGCCTACCCACACAAGTGAGGTATCATTTTTATCGGGAGACTTGGGGGAACGCTGGGTGGAAGGGAAGTTGTGGCTCCTCTCAGATTCCAGAAATTTCTGTCACCGAAATGTGAGGAAAACGTGTTTTTTTAGCCACATTTTGAGGTTTGCAAAGGATTCTGGGTAACAGAACCTGGTCAGAGCCCCACAAGTCACCGCATCTTGGATTCCCCTAGGTCTCTAGTTTTCAAAAATGCACAGGATTGGTAGGTTTCCCTAGGTGCCGGCTGAGCTAGAGGCCAAAATCTACAGGTGGGCACTTTGCAAAAAACACCTCTGTTTTCTGTAAAAAAATGGGATGTGTCCCCGTTGTGTTTTGGGGCATTTACTGTCGCGGGCGCTAGGCCTACCCACTCAAGTGAGGTATCATTTTTATTGGGAGACTTGGGGTAACGCTGGGTGGAAGGAAATATGAGGCTCCTCTCAGATTCCAGAACTTTCTGTCACCGAAATGTGAGGAAAACGTGTTTTTTTAGCCACATTTTGAGGTTTGCAAAGGATTCTGGGTAACAGTACCTGGTCAGAGCTCCACAAGTCACCCCATCTTGGATTCCCCTAGGTCTCTAGTTTTAAAATATGCACAGGTTTGGTTGGTTTCACAGGCTGAGCTAGAGGCCCAAATCTACAGGTAGGCACTTTGCAAAAAACACCTCTGTTTTCTGTCAAAAAATGTGGTGTCACCGTTGTGTTGTGGGGCATTTCCTGTTGCGGGCGCTAGGCCTACCCACACAAGTGAGGTATCATTTTAATCGGGAGACTTGGGGGAACGCTGGGTGGAAGGAAATTTGTGGCTCCTCTCAGATTCCAGAACTTTCTGTCACCGAAATATGAGGAAAACATGTTTTTTTAGCCACATTTTGAGGTTTGCAAAGGATTCTGGGTAACAGAACCTGGTCAGAGCCCCATAAGTCACCCCATCTTGGATTCCTGTAGGTCTCTAGTTAAAAAAATGCACAGGATTGGTAGGTTTCCCTAGGTGCCAGCTGAGCTACAGGCCAAAATCTACAGGTAGGCACTTTGCAAAAAACACCTCTGTTTTCTGTAAAAAATGTGGTGTCCACGTTGTGTTTTGGGGCATTTCCTGTTGCGGGCACTAGGCCTACCCACACAAGTGAGGTATCATTTTAATCGGGAGACTTGGGGGAACGCTGGGTGGAAGGAAATTTGTGGCTCCTCTCAGATTCCAGAACTTTCTGTCACCGAAATTTGAGGAAAACGTTTTTTTTTAGCCAAATGTTGAGGTTTGCAAAGGATTCTGGGTAACAGAACCTGGTCAGAGCCCCACAAGTCACCCCATCTTGGATTCCCCTAGGTCTCTAGTTTTCAAAAATGCACAGGTTTGGTAGGTTAGTATAGGTGCCGGCTGAGCTAGAGGCCAAAATCTACAGGTAGGCACTTTGCAAAAAACACCTTTGTTTTCTGTAAAAAAATGTGATGTGTCCACATAGTCTTTCGGGGCATTTCCTGTCGCGGGCGCTAGGCCTACCCACACAAGTGAGGTATCATTTTTATCGGGAGACTTGGGGGAACGCTGGGTGGAAGGGAAGTTGTGGCTCCTCTCAGATTCCAGAACTTTCCGTCACCGAAATGTGAGGAAAACGTGTTTTTTTAGCCAAATTTTGAGGTTTGCAAACGATTCTGGGTAACAGAACCTGGTCAGAGCCCCACAAGTCACCCCATCTTGGATTCCTGTAGGTCTCTAGTTAAAAAAATGCACAGGATTGGTAGGTTTCCCTAGGTGCCGGCTGAGCTAGAGGCCAAAATCTACAGGTAGGCACTTTGCAAAAAACACCTCTGTTTTCTGTAAAAAATGTGGTGTCCACGTTGTGTTTTGGGGCATTTCCTGTTGCGGGCACTAGGCCTACCCACACAAGTGAGGTATCATTTTAATCGGGAGACTTGGGGGAACGCTGGGTGGAAGGAAATTTGTGGCTCCTCTCAGATTCCAGAACTTTCTGTCACCGAAATATGAGGAAAACGTATTTCTTTAGCCACATTTTGAGGTTTGCAAAGGATTCTGGGTAACAGAACCTGGTCAGAGCCCCACAAGTCACCCCATCTTGGATTCCCCTAGGTCTCTAGTTTTCAAAAATACACAGGTTTGGTAGGTTACTATAGGTGCCGGCTGAGCTAGAGGCCAAAATCTACAGGTAGGCACTTTGCAAAAAACACCTTTGTTTTCTGTCAAAAAATGTGATGTGTCCACATTGTCTTTCGGGGCATTTCCTGTCGCGGGCGCTAGGCCTACCCACACAAGTGAGGTATCATTTTTATCGGGAGACTTGGGGGAACGCTGGGTGGAAGGGAAGTTGGGGCTCCTCTCAGATTCCAGAACTTTCTGTCACCGAAATGTGAGGAAAATGTGTTTTTTTAGCCAAATCTTGAGGTTTGCAAAGGATTCTGGGTAACAGAACCTGGTCAGAGCCCCACAAGTCACCCCATCTTCGATTCCCTTAGGTCTCTAGTTTTCAAAAGTGCACAGGTTTGGTAGGTTTCTATAGGTGCCGGCTGAGCTAGAGGCCAAAATCTACAGGTAGGCACTTTGCAAAAAAAAAATCTGTTTTCTGACAAAAAATGCGATGTGTCCACATTGTGTTTCGGGGCATTTCCTGTCGCGGGCGCTAGGCCTACCCACACAAGTGAGGTATCATTTTTATCGGGCGACTTGGGGGAACGCTGGGTGGAAGGGAAGTTGTGGCTCCTCTCAGATTCCAGAAATTTCTGTCACCGAAATGTGAGGAAAATGTGTTTTTTTAGCCACATTTTGAGGTTTGCAAAGGATTCTGGGTAACAGTACCTGGTCAAAGCTCCACAAGTCACCCCATCTTGGATTCCCCTAGGTCTCTAGTTTTAAAAAATGCACAGGTTTGGTTGGTTTCACAGGCTGAGCTAGAGGCCCAAATCTACAGGTAGGCACTTTGCAAAAAACACCTCTGTTTTCTGTCAAAAAATGTGGTGTCACCGTTGTGTTGTGGGGCATTTCCTGTTGCGGGCGCTAGGCCTACCCACACAAGTGAGGTATCATTTTAATCGGGAGACTTGGGGGAACGCTGGGTGGAAGGAAATTTGTGGCTCCTCTCAGATTCCAGAACTTTCTGTCACCGAAATATGAGGAAAACATGTTTTTTTAGCCACATTTTGAGGTTTGCAAAGGATTCTGGGTAACAGAACCTGGTCAGAGCCCCACAAGTCACCCCATCTTGGATTCCTGTAGGTCTCTAGTTAAAAAAATGCACAGGATTGGTAGGTTTCCCTAGGTGCCGGCTGAGCTACAGGCCAAAATCTACAGGTAGGCACTTTGCAAAAAACACCTCTGTTTTCTGTAAAAAAATGTGATGTGTCCACATTGTCTTTCGGGGCATTTCCTGTTTCAGGCGCTAGGCCTACCCACTCAAGTGAGGTATCATTTTTATCGGGAGACTTGGGGGAACGCTGGGTGGAAGGAAATTTGTGGCTTCTCTCAGATTCCAGAACTTTCTGTCACCGAAATGTGACGAAAACGTGTTTTTTTAGACAAATTTTGAGGTTTGCAAAGGATTCTGGGTAACAGAACCTGGTCAGAGCCCCACAAGTCACCGCATCTTGGATTCCCCTAGGTCTCTAGTTTTCAAAAATGCACAGGATTGGTAGGTTTCCCTAGGTGCCGGCTGAGCTAGAGGCTAAAATCTACAGGTGGGCACTTTGTAAAAAACACCTCTGTTTTCTGTAAAAAATGGGATGTGTCCCCGTTGTGTTTTGGGGCATTTACTGTCGCGGGCGCTAGTCCTACCCACACAAGTGAGGTATCATTTGTATCGGGAGACTTGGGGGAACGCTGGGTGGAAGGAAATTTGTGGCTCCTCTCAGATTCCAGAACGTTCTGTCACCGAAATGTGAGGAAAACGTGTTTTTTTAGCCAAATTTTGAGGTTTGCAAAGGATTCTGGGTAACAGATCCTGGTCAGAGCCCCACAAGTCACCCCATCTTGGATTCCTGTAGGTCTCTAGTTAAAAAAATGCACAGGATTGTTAGGTTTCCCTAGGTGCCGGCTGAGCTAGAGGCCAAAATCTACAGGTAGGCACTTTGCAAAAAACACCTCTGTTTTCTGTAAAAAATGTGGTGTCCACGTTGTGTTTTGGGGCATTTCCTGTTGCGGGCACTAGGCCTACCCACACAAGTGAGGTATCATTTTAATCGGGAGACTTGGGGGAACGCTGGGTGGAAGGAAATTTGTGGCTCCTCTCAGATTCCAGAACTTTCTGTCACCGAAATATGAGGAAAACGTATTTCTTTAGCCACATTTTGAGGTTTGCAAAGGATTCTGGGTAACAGAACCTGGTCAGAGCCCCACAAGTCACCCCATCTTGGATTCCCCTAGGTCTCTAGTTTTCAAAAATACACAGGTTTGGTAGGTTACTATAGGTGCCGGCTGAGCTAGAGGCCAAAATCTACAGGTAGGCACTTTGCAAAAAACACCTTTGTTTTCTGTCAAAAAATGTGATGTGTCCACATTGTCTTTCGGGGCATTTCCTGTCGCGGGCGCTAGGCCTATCCACACAAGTGAGGTATCATTTTTATCGGGAGACTTGGGGGAACGCTGGGTGGAAGGGAAGTTGTGGCTCCTCTCAGATTCCAGAACTTTCTGTCACCGAAATGTGAGGAAAATGTGTTTTTTTAGCCAAATCGTGAGGTTTGCAAAGGATTCTGGGTAACAGAACCTGGTCAGAGCCCCACAAGTCACCCCATCTTCGGTTCCCCTAGGTCTCTAGTTTTCAAAAGTGCACAGGTTTGGTAGGTTTCTATAGGTGCCGGCTGAGCTAGAGGCCAAAATCTACAGGTAGGCACTTTGCAAAAAAAAAATCTGTTTTCTGACAAAAAATGCGATGTGTCCACATTGTGTTTCGGGGCATTTCCTGTTGCGGGCGCTAGGCCTACCCACACAAGTGAGGTATCATTTTTATCGGGAGACTTGGGGGAACGCTGGGTGGAAGGGAAGTTGTGGCTCCTCTCATATTCCAGACATTTCAGTCACCGAAATGTGAGGAAAACGTGTTTTTTTAGCCACATTTTGAGGTTTGCAAAGGATTCTGGGTAACAGAACCTGGTCAGAGCCCCACAAGTCACCCCATCTTGGATTCCCCTAGGTCTCTAGTTTTCAAAAATGCACAGGATTGGTAGGTTTCCCTAGGTGCCGGCTGAGCTAGAGGCCAAAATCTACAGGTAGGCACTTTGCAAAAAACACCTCTGTTTTCTGTAAAAAAATGGGATGTGTCCCCGTTGTGTTTTGGGGCATTTACTGTCGCGGGCGCTAGGCCTACCCACACAAGTGAGGTATCATTTTTATCGGGAGACTTGGGGGAACGCTGGGTGGAAGGAAATTTGTGGCTCCTCTCAGATTCCAGAAATTTCTGTCACCGAAATGTGAGGAAAACGTGTTTTTTTAGCCACATTTTGAGGTTTGCAAAGGATTCTGGGTAACAGAACCTGGTCAGAGCCCCACAAGTCACCCCATCTTGGATTCCCCTAGGTCTCTAGTTTTCATAAATGCACAGGTTTGGTAGGTTTCCCTAGGTGCCGGCTGAGCTAGAGGCCAAAATCTACAGGTAGGCACTTTGCAAAAAACACCTCTGTTTTCTGTAAAAAATGTGGTGTCTACGTTGTGTTTTGGGGCATTTCCTGTTGCGGGCACTAGGCCTACCCACACAAGTGAGGTATCATTTTAATCGGGAGACTTGGGGGAACGCTGGGTGGAAGGAAATTTGTGGCTCCTCTCAGATTCCAGAACTTTCTGTCACCGAAATATGAGGAAAACGTATTTCTTTAGCCACATTTTGAGGTTTGCAAAGGATTCTGGGTAACAGAACCTGGTCAGAGCCCCACAAGTCACCCCATCTTGGATTCCCCTAGGTCTCTAGTTTTCAAAAATACACAGGTTTGGTAGGTTACTATAGGTGCCGGCTGAGCTAGAGGCCAAAATCTACAGGTAGGCACTTTGCAAAAAACACCTTTGTTTTCTGTCAAAAAATGTGATGTGTCCACATTGTCTTTCGGGGCATTTCCTGTCGCGGGCGCTAGGCCTACCCACACAAGTGAGGTATCATTTTTATCGGGAGACTTGGGGGAACGCTGGGTGGAAGGGAAGTTGTGGCTCCTCTCAGATTCCAGAACTTTCTGTCACCGAAATGTGAGGAAAACGTGTTTTTTTAGCCAAATTTTGAGGTTTGCAAAGGATTCTGGGTAACAGAACCTGGTCAGAGCCCCACAAGTCACCCCATCTTGGATTCCTGTAGGTCTCTAGTTAAAAAAATGCACAGGATTGGTAGGTTTCCCTAGGTGCCGGCTGAGCTAGAGGCCAAAATCTACAGGTAGGCACTTTGCAAAAAACACCTCTGTTTTCTGTAAAAAATGTGGTGTCCACGTTGTGTTTTGGGGCATTTCCTGTTGCGGGCACTAGGCCTACCCACACAAGTGAGGTATCATTTTAATCGGGAGACTTGGGGGAACGCTGGGTGGAAGGAAATTTGTGGCTCCTCTCAGATTCCAGAACTTTCCGTCACCGAAATTTGAGGAAAACGTATTTCTTTAGCCACATTTTGAGGTTTGCAAAGGATTCTGGGTAACAGAACCTGGTCAGAGCCCCACAAGTCACCCCATCTTGGATTACCCTAGGTCTCTAGTTTTCAAAAATACACAGGTTTGGTAGGTTACTATAGGTGCCGGCTGAGCTAGAGGCCAAAATCTACAGGTAGGCACTTTGCAAAAAACACCTTTGTTTTCTGTCAAAAAATGTGATGTGTCCACATTGTCTTTCGGGGCATTTCCTGTCGCGGGCGCTAGGCCTACCCACACAAGTGAGGTATCATTTTTATCGGGAGACTTGGGGGAACGCTGGGTGGAAGGGAAGTTGTGGCTCCTCTCAGATTCCAGAACTTTCTGTCACCGAAATGTGAGGAAAATGTGTTTTTTTAGCCAAATCTTGAGGTTTGCAAAGGATTCTGGGTAACAGAACCTGGTCAGAGCCCCACAAGTCACCCCATCTTCGATTCCCCTAGGTCTCTAGTTTTCAAAAGTGCACAGGTTTGGTAGGTTTCTATAGGTGCCGGCTCAGCTAGAGGCCAAAATCTACAGGTAGGCACTTTGCAAAAAAAAAATCTGTTTTCTGACAAAAAATGCGATGTGTCCACATTGTGTTTCGGGGCATTTCCTGTCGCGGGCGCTAGGCCTACCCACACAAGTGAGGTATCATTTTTATCGGGAGACTTGGGGGAACACTGGGTGGAAGTGAAGTTGTGGCTCCTCTCAGATTCCAGAAATTTCTGTCACCGAAATGTGAGGAAAACGTGTTTTTTTAGCCACATTTTGAGGTTTGCAAAGGATTCTGGGTAACAGAACCTGGTCAGAGCCCCACAAGTCACCGCATCTTGGATTCCCCTAGGTCTCTAGTTTTCAAAAATGCACAGGATTGGTAGGTTTCCCTAGGTGCCGGCTGAGCTAGAGGCCAAAATCTACAGGTGGGCACTTTGCAAAAAACACCTCTGTTTTCTGTAAAAAAATGGGATGTGTCCCCGTTGTGTTTTGGGGCATTTACTGTCGCGGGCGCTAGGCCTACCCACACAAGTGAGGTATCATTTTTATTGGGAGACTTGGGGTAACGCTGGGTGGAAGGAAATATGTGGCTCCTCTCAGATTCCAGAACTTTCTGTCACCGAAATGTGAGGAAAACGTGTTTTTTTAGCCACATTTTGAGGTTTGCAAAGGATTCTGGGTAACAGTACCTGGTTAGAGCTCCACAAGTCACCCCATCTTGGATTCCCCTAGGTCTCTAGTTTTAAAATATGCACAGGTTTGGTTGGTTTCACAGGCTGAGCTAGAGGCCCAAATCTACAGGTAGGCACTTTGCAAAAAACACCTCTGTTTTCTGTCAAAAAATGTGGTGTCACCGTTGTGTTGTGGGGCATTTCCTGTTGCGGGCGCTAGGCCTACCCACACAAGTGAGGTATCATTTTAATCGGGAGACTTGGGGGAACGCTGGGTGGAAGGAAATTTGTGGCTCCTCTCAGATTCCAGAACTTTCTGTCACCGAAATATGAGGAAAACATGTTTTTTTAGCCACATTTTGAGGTTTGCAAAGGATTCTGGGTAACAGAACCTGGTCAGAGCCCCATAAGTCACCCCATCTTGGATTCCTGTAGGTCTCTAGTTAAAAAAATGCACAGGATTGGTAGGTTTCCCTAGGTGCCAGCTGAGCTACAGGCCAAAATCTACAGGTAGGCACTTTGCAAAAAACACCTCTGTTTTCTGTAAAAAAATGTGATGTGTCCACATTGTCTTTCGGGGCATTTCCTGTTGCAGGCGCTAGGCCTACCCACTCAAGTGAGGTATCATTTTTATCGGGAGACTTGGGGGAACGCTGGGTGGAAGGAAATTTGTGGCTCCTCTCAGATTCCAGAACTTTCTGTCACCGAAATTTGAGGAAAACGTTTTTTTTTAGCCAAATGTTGAGGTTTGCAAAGGATTCTGGGTAACAGAACCTGGTCAGAGCCCCACAAGTCACCCCATCTTGTATTCCCCTAGGTCTCTAGTTTTCAAAAATGCACAGGTTTGGTAGGTTAGTATAGGTGCCGGCTGAGCTAGAGGCCAAAATCTACAGGTAGGCACTTTGCAAAAAACACATTTGTTTTCTGTAAAAAATTTGATGTGTCCACATTGTCTTTCGGGGCATTTCCTGTCGCGGGCGCTAGGCCTACCCACACAAGTGAGGTATCATTTTTATCGGGAGACTTGGGGGAACGCTGGGTGGAAGGGAAGTTGTGGCTCCTCTCAGATTCCAGAACTTTCTGTCACCGAAATGTGAGGAAAACGTGTTTTTTTAGCCAAATTTTGAGGTTTGCAAACGATTCTGGGTAACAGAACCTGGTCAGAGCCCCACAAGTCACCCCATCTTGGATTCCTGTAGGTCTCTAGTTAAAAAAATGCACAGGATTGGTAGGTTTCCCTAGGTGCCGGCTGAGCTACAGGCCAAAATCTACAGGTAGGCACTTTGCAAAAAACACCTCTGTTTTCTGTAAAAAATGTGGTGTCCACGTTGTGTTTTGGGGCATTTCCTGTTGCGGGCACTAGGCCTACCCACACAAGTGAGGTATCATTTTAATCGGGAGACTTGGGGGAACGCTGGGTGGAAGGAAATTTGTGGCTCCTCTCAGATTCCAGAACTTTCTGTCACCGAAATATGAGGAAAACGTATTTCTTTAGCCACATTTTGAGGTTTGCAAAGGATTCTGGGTAACAGAACCTGGTCAGAGCCCCACAAGTCACCCCATCTTGGATTCCCCTAGGTCTCTAGTTTTCAAAAATGCACAGGATTGGTAGGTTTCCCTAGGTGCCGGCTGAGCTAGAGGCCAAAATCTACAGGTAGGCACTTTGTAAAAAACACCTCTGTTTTCTGTAAAAAATGTGGTGTCCACGTTGTGTTTTGGGGCATTTCCTGTTGCGGGCACTAGGCCTACCCACACAAGTGAGGTATCATTTTAATCGGGAGACTTGGGGGAACGCTGGGTGGAAGGAAATTTGTGGCTCCTCTCAGATTCCAGAACTTTCTGTCACCGAAATGTGAGGAAAACGTGTTTTTTTAGCCACATTTTGAGGTTTGCAAAGGATTCTGGGTAACAGAACCTGGTCAGAGCCCCACAAGTCACCCCATCTTGGATTCCCCTAGGTCTCTAGTTTTCAAAAATACACAGGTTTGGTAGGTTACTATAGGTGCCGGCTGAGCTAGAGGCCAAAATCTACAGGTAGGCACTTTGCAAAAAACACCTTTGTTTTCTTTCAAAAAATGTGATGTGTCCACATTGTCTTTCGGGGCATTTCCTGTCGCGGGCGCTAGGCCTACCCACACAAGTGAGGTATCATTTTTATCGGGAGACTTGGGGGAACGCTGGGTGGAAGGGAAGTTGGGGCTCCTCTCAGATTCCAGAACTTTCTGTCACCGAAATGTGAGGAAAATGTGTTTTTTTAGCCAAATCTTGAGGTTTGCAAAGGATTCTGGGTAACAGAACCTGGTCAGAGCCCCACAAGTCACCCCATCTTCGATTCCCTTAGGTCTCTAGTTTTCAAAAGTGCACAGGTTTGGTAGGTTTCTATAGGTGCCGGCTGAGCTAGAGGCCAAAATCTACAGGTAGGCACTTTGCAAAAAAAAAATCTGTTTTCTGACAAAAAATGCGATGTGTCCACATTGTGTTTCGGGGCATTTCCTGTCGCGGGCGCTAGGCCTACCCACACAAGTGAGGTATCATTTTAATCGGGCGACTTGGGGGAACGCTGGGAGGAAGGGAAGTTGTGGCTCCTCTCAGATTCCAGAAATTTCTGTCACCGAAATGTGAGGAAAACGTGTTTTTTTAGCCACATTTTGAGGTTTGCAAAGGATTCTGGGTAACAGAACCTGGTCAGAGCCCCACAAGTCACCCCATCTTGGATTCCCCTAGGTCTCTAGTTTTCAAAAATGCACAGGATTGGTAGGTTTGCCTAGGTGCCGGCTGAGCTAGAGGCCAAAATCTACAGGTAGGCACTTTGCAAAAAACACCTCTGTTTTCTGTAAAAAAATGGGATGTGTCCCCGTTGTGTTTTGGGGCATTTACTGTCGCGGGCGCTAGGCCTACCCACACAAGTGAGGTACCATTTTCATTGGGAGACTTGGGGGAACGCTGGGTGGAAGGAAATATGTGGCTCCTCTCAGATTCTAGAACTTTCTGTCACCGAAATGTGAGGAAAACGTGTTTTTTTAGCCACATTTTGAGGTTTGCAAAGGATTCTGGGTAACAGTACCTGGTCAGAGCTCCACAAGTCACCCCATCTTGGATTCCCCTAGGTCTCTAGTTTTAAAAAATGCACAGGTTTGGTTGGTTTCACAGGCTGAGCTAGAGGCCCAAATCTACAGGTAGGCACTTTGCAAAAAACACCTCTGTTTTCTGTCAAAAAATGTGGTGTCACCGTTGTGTTGTGGGGCATTTCCTGTTGCGGGCGCTAGGCCTACCCACACAAGTGAGGTATCATTTTAATCGGGAGACTTGGGGGAACGCTGGGTGGAAGGAAATTTGTGGCTCCTCTCAGATTCCAGAACTTTCTGTCACCGAAATATGAGGAAAACATGTTTTTTTAGCCACATTTTGAGGTTTGCAAAGGATTCTGGGTAACAGAACCTGGTCAGAGCCCCACAAGTCACCCCATCTTGGATTCCTGTAGGTCTCTAGTTAAAAAAATGCACAGGATTGGTAGGTTTCCCTAGGTGCCGGCTGAGCTACAGGCCAAAATCTACAGGTAGGCACTTTGCAAAAAACACCTCTGTTTTCTGTAAAAAAATGTGATGTGTCCACATTGTCTTTCGGGGCATTTCCTGTTGCAGGCGCTAGGCCTACCCACTCAAGTGAGGTATCATTTTTATCGGGAGACTTGGGGGAACGCTGGGTGGAAGGAAATTTGTGGCTCCTCTCAGATTCCAGAACTTTCTGTCACCGAAATGTGAGGAAAACGTGTTTTTTTAGCCAAATTTTGAGGTTTGCAAAGGATTCTGGGTAACAGAACCTGGTCAGAGCCCCACAAGTCACCGCATCTTGGATTCCCCTAGGTCTCTAGTTTTAAAAAATGCACAGGATTGGTAGGTTTCCCTAGGTGCCGGCTGAGCTAGAGGCTAAAATCTACAGGTGGGCACTTTGCAAAAAACACCTCTGTTTTCTGTAAAAAAATGGGATGTGTCCCCGTTGTGTTTTGGGGCATTTACTGTCGCGGGCGCTAGTCCTACCCACACAAGTGAGGTATCATTTGTATCGGGAGACTTGGGGGAACGCTGGGTGGAGGGAAATTTGTGGCTCCTCTCAGATTCCAGAACGTTCTGTCACCGAAATGTGAGGAAAATGTGTTTTTTTAGCCAAATTTTGAGGTTTGCAAAGGATTCTGGGTAACAGATCCTGGTCAGAGCCCCACAAGTCACCCCATCTTGGATTCCTGTAGGTCTCTAGTTAAAAAAATGCACAGGATTGTTAGGTTTCCCTAGGTGCCGGCTGAGCTAGAGGCCAAAATCTACAGGTAGGCACTTTGCAAAAAACACCTCTGTTTTCTGTAAAAAATGTGGTGTCCACGTTGTGTTTTGGGGCATTTCCTGTTGCGGGCACTAGGCCTACCCACACAAGTGAGGTATCATTTTAATCGGGAGACTTGGGGGAACGCTGGGTGGAAGGAAATTTGTGGCTCCTCTCAGATAACAGAACTTTCTGTCACCGAAATATGAGGAAAACGTATTTCTTAGCCACATTTTGAGGTTTGCAAAGGATTCTGGGTAACAGAACCTGGTCAGAGCCCCACAAGTCACCCCATCTTGGGTTCCCCTAGGTCTCTAGTTTTCAAAAATACACAGGTTTGGTAGGTTACTATAGGTGCCGGCTGAGCTAGAGGCCAAAATCTACAGGTAGGCACTTTGCAAAAAACACCTTTGTTTTCTGTCAAAAAATGTGATGTGTCCACATTGTCTTTCGGGGCATTTCCTGTCGCGGGCGCTAGGCCTATCCACACAAGTGAGGTATCATTTTTATCGGGAGACTTGGGGGAACGCTGGGTGGAAGGGAAGTTGTGGCTCCTCTCAGATTCCAGAACTTTCTGTCACCGAAATGTGAGGAAAATGTGTTTTTTTAGCCAAATCGTGAGGTTTGCAAAGGATTCTGGGTAACAGAACCTGGTCAGAGCCCCACAAGTCACCCCATCTTCGGTTCCCCTAGGTCTCTAGTTTTCAAAAGTGCACAGGTTTGGTAGGTTTCTATAGGTGCCGGCTGAGCTAGAGGCCAAAATCTACAGGTAGGCACTTTGCAAAAAAAAAATCTGTTTTCTGACAAAAAATGCGATGTGTCCACATTGTGTTTCGGGGCATTTCCTGTTGCGGGCGCTAGGCCTACCCACACAAGTGAGGTATCATTTTTATCGGGAGACTTGGGGGAACGCTGGGTGGAAGGGAAGTTGTGGCTCCTCTCAGATTCCAGACATTTCAGTCACCGAAATGTGAGGAAAACGTGTTTTTTTAGCCACATCTTGAGGTTTGCAAAGGATTCTGGGTAACAGAACCTGGTCAGAGCCCCACAAGTCACCCCATCTTGGATTCCCCTAGGTCTCTAGTTTTAAAAAATGCACAGGATTGGTAGGTTTCCCTAGGTGCCGGCTGAGCTAGAGGCCAAAATCTACAGGTAGGCACTTTGCAAAAAACACCTCTGTTTTCTGTAAAAAAATGGGATGTGTCCCCGTTGTGTTTTGGGGCATTTACTGTCGCGGGCGCTAGGCCTACCCACACAAGTGAGGTACCATTTTCATTGGGAGACTTGGGGGAACGCTGGGTGGAAGGAAATATGTGGCTCCTCTCAGATTCCAGAACTTTCTGTCACCGAAATGTGAGGAAAACGTGTTTTTTTAGCCACATTTTTAGGTTTGCAAAGGATTCTGGGTAACAGTACCTGGTCAGAATTCCACAAGTCACCCCATCTTGGATTCCCCTAGGTCTCTAGTTTTAAAAAAGGCACAGGTTTGGTTGGTTTCACAGGCTGAGCTAGAGGCCCAAATCTACAGGTAGGCACTTTGCAAAAAACACCTCTGTTTTCTGTCAAAAAATGTGGTGTCACCGTTGTGTTGTGGGGCATTTCCTGTTGCGGGCGCTAGGCCTACCCACACAAGTGAGGTATCATTTTAATCGAGAGACTTGGGGGAACGCTGGGTGGAAGGAAATTTGTGGCTCCTCTCAGATTCCAGAACTTTCTGTCACCGAAATATGAGGAAAACATGTTTTTTTAGCCACATTTTGAGGTTTGCAAAGGATTCTGGGTAACAGAACCTGGTCAGAGCCCCACAAGTCACCCCATCTTGGATTCCTGTAGGTCTCTAGTTAAAAAAATGCACAGGATTGGTAGGTTTCCCTAGGTGCCGGCTGAGCTACAGGCCAAAATCTACAGGTAGGCACTTTGCAAAAAACACCTCTGTTTTCTGTAAAAAAATGTGATGTGTCCACATTGTCTTTCGGGGCATTTCCTGTTGCAGGCGCTAGGCCTACCCACTCAAGTGAGGTATCATTTTTATTGGGAGACTTGGGGGAACGCTGGGTGGAAGGAAATTTGTGGCTCCTCTCAGATTCCAGAACTTTCTGTCACCGAAATGTGAGGAAAACGTGTTTTTTTAGCCAAAGTTTGAGGTTTGCAAAGGATTCTGGGTAACAGAACCTGGTCAGAGCCCCACAAGTCACCGCATCTTGGATTCCCCTAGGTCTCTAGTTTTCATAAAGGCACAGGATTGGTAGGTTTCCCTAGGTGCCGGCTGAGCTAGAGGCCAAAATCTACAGGTAGGAACTTTGCAAAAAACACCTCTGTTTTCTGTCAAAAAATTAGATGTGTCCATGTTGTGTTTTGGGGCATTTCCTGTCGCAGGCGCTAGGCCTACCCACAGAAGTGAGGTATCATTTTTATCGGGAGACTTGGGGGAACGCTGGGTGGAAGGAAATTTGTGTCTCCTCTCAGATTCCAGAACTTTCTGTCACCGTAATGTGAGGAAAACGTGTTTTTTTAGCCAAATTTTGAGGTTTGCAAAGGATTCTGGGTAACAGAACCTGGTCAGAGCCCCACAAGTCACCCCATCTTGGATTCCCCTAGGTCTCTAGTTGTAAAAAATGCACAGGTTTAATAGGTTTCTCTAGGTGCCGGCTGAGCTACAGGCCAAAATCTACAGGTAGGCACTTTGCAAAAAACACCTCTGTTTTCTGTAAAAAAATGGGATGTGTCCACGTTGTGTTTTGGGCCATTTCCTTTCGTGGGCGCTAGGCCTACCCACACAAGTGAGGTATAATTTTTATCGGGAGACTTGGGGGAACGCTGGGTGGAAGGAAATTTCTGGCTTCTCTCAGATTCCAGAACTTTCTGTCACCGAAATATGAGAAAAATGTGTTTTTTAGCCAAGTTTTGAGGTTTGCAAAGGATTCTGGGTAACAGAACCTGGTCAGAGCCCCACAAGTCACCCCATCTTGGATTCCCCTAGGTCTCTAGTTTTCAGAAATGCACAGGATTGGTAGGTTTCCCTAGGTGCCGGCTGAGCTAGAGGCCAAAATCTACAGGTAGGCACTTTGCAAAAAACACCTCTGTTTTCTGTAAAAAAATGGGATGTGTCCACATTGTGTTTTGGGGCATTTCCTGTCAGGGCCGCTAGGCCTACCCACACAAGTGAGGTATCATTTTTATCGTGAGACTTGGGGGAACGCTGGGTGGAAGGAAATTTGTGGCTCCTCTCAGATTCAAGAACTTTCTGTCACCGAAATGTGAGGAAAACGTATTTCTTTAGCCACATTTTGAGGTTTGCAAAGGATTCTGGGTAACAGAACCTGTTCAGAGCCCCACAAGTCACCCCATCTTGGATTCCCCTAGGTCTCTAGTTTTAAATAATACACAGGTTTGGTAGGTTACTATAGGTGCCGGCTGAGCTAGAGGCCAAAATCTACAGGTAGGCACTTTGCAAAAAACACCTTTGTTTTCTGTCAAAAAATGTGATGTGTCCACATTGTCTTTCGGGGCATTTCCTGTCGCGGGCGCTAGGCCTATCCACACAAGTGAGGTATCATTTTTATCGGGAGACTTGGGGGAACGCTGGGTGGAAGGGAAGTTGTGGCTCCTCTCAGATTCCAGAAATTTCTGTCACCGAAATGTGAGGAAAACGTGTTTTTTTGGCCTCATTTTGAGGTTTGCAAAGGATTCTGGGTAACAGAACCTGGTCAGAGCCCCACAAGTCACCCATCTTGGATTCCCCTAGGTCTCTAGTTTTCAAAAATGCACAGGATTGATAGGTTTCCCTAGGTGCCGGCTGAGCTAGAGGCCAAAATCTACAGGTAGGCACTTTGCAAAAAACACCTCTGTTTTCTGTAAAAAAAAATGGGATGTGTCCCCGTTGTGTTTTGGGGCATTTACTGTTGCGGGCGCTAGGCCTACCCACACAAGTGAGGTATCATTTTTATCAGGAGACTTGGGGGAACGCTGGGTGGAAGGGAAGTTGTGGCTCCTCTCAGATTCCAGAAATTTCTGTCACCGAAATGTGAGGAAAACGTGTTTTTTTAGCCACATTTTGAGGTTTGCAAAGGATTCTGGGTAACAGAACCTGGTCAGAGCCCCACAAGTCACCCCATCTTGGATTCCCCTAGGTCTCTAGTTTTCAAAAATGCACAGGATTGGTAGGTTTCCCTAGGTGCCGGCTCAGCTAGAGGCCAAAATCTACAGGTAGGCACTTTGCAAAAAACAGCTCTGTTTTCTGTAAAAAAAAATGGGATGTGTCCACGCTGTGTTTTGGGGCATTTCCTGTCGCGGGCGCTGGGCCTACCCACACAAGTGAGGTACCATTTTTATCGGGAGACTTGGGGGAACAATGGGTGGAAGGAAATATGTGGCTCCTCTCAGATTCCAGAAATTTCTGTCACCGAAATGTGAGGAAAACGTGTTTTTTTAGCCAAATTTTGAGGTTTGCAAAGGATTCTGGGTAACAGAACCTGGTCAGAGCCCCACAAGTCACCCCATCTTGGATTCCTGTAGGTCTCTAGTTAAAAAAATGCACAGGATTGGTAGGTTTCCCTAGGTGCCGGCTGAGCTAGAGGCCAAAATCTACAGGTAGGCACTTTGCAAAAAACACCTCTGTTTTCTGTAAAAAATGTGGTGTCCACGTTGTGTTTTGGGGCATTTCCTGTTGCGGGCACTAGGCCTACCCACACAAGTGAGGTATCATTTTAATCGGGAGACTTGGGGGAACGCTGGGTGGAAGGAAATTTGTGGCTCCTCTCAGATTCCAGAACTTTCTGTCACCGAAATATGAGGAAAACGTATTTCTTTATCCACATTTTGAGGTTTGCAAAGGATTCTGGGTAACAGAACCTGGTCAGAGCCCCACAAGTCACCCCATCTTGGATTCCCCTAGGTCTCTAGTTTTCAAAAATACACAGGTTTGGTAGGTTACTATAGGTGCCGGCTGAGCTAGAGGCCAAAATCTACAGGTAGGCACTTTGCAAAAAACACCTTTGTTTTCTGTCAAAAAATGTGATGTGTCCACATTGTCTTTCGGGGCATTTCCTGTCGCGGGCGCTAGGCCTACCCACACAAGTGAGGTATCATTTTTATCGGGAGACTTGGGGGAACGCTGGGTGGAAGGGAAGTTGTGGCTCCTCTCAGATTCCAGAACTTTCTGTCACCGAAATGTGAGGAAAATGTGTTTTTTTAGCCAAATCTTGAGGTTTGCAAAGGATTCTGGGTAACAGAACCTGGTCAGAGCCCCACAAGTCACCCCATCTTCGATTCCCCTAGGTCTCTAGTTTTCAAAAGTGCACAGGTTTGGTAGGTTTCTATAGGTGCCGGCTGAGCTAGAGGCCAAAATCTACAGGTAGGCACTTTGCAAAAAAAAAATCTGTTTTCTGACAAAAAATGCGATGTGTCCACATTGTGTTTCGGGGCATTTCCTGTCGCGGGCGCTAGGCCTACCCACACAAGTGAGGTATCATTTTTATCAGGAGACTTGGGGGAACGCTGGGTGGAAGGGAAGTTGTGGCTCCTCTCAGATTCCAGAAATTTCTGTCACCGAAATGTGAGGAAAACGTGTTTTTTTAGCAACATTTTGAGGTTTGCAAAGGATTCTGGGTAACAGAACCTGGTCAGAGCCCCACAAGTCACCCCATCTTGGATTCCCCTAGGTCTCTAGTTTTCAAAAATGCACAGGATTTGTAGGTTTCCCTAGGTGCCGGCTGAGCTAGAGGCCAAAATCTACAGGTAGGCACTTTGCAAAAAACACCTCTGTTTTCTGTAAAAAAATGGGATGTGTCCCCGTTGTGTTTTGGGGCATTTACTGTTGCGGGCGCTAGGCCTACCCACACAAGTGAGGTACCATTTTCATCGGGAGACTCGGGGGAACGCTGGGTGGAAGGAAATATGTGGCTCCTCTCAGATTCCAGAACTTTCTGTCACCGAAATGTGAGGAAAATGTGTTTTTTTAGCCACATTTTGAGGTTTGCAAAGGATTCTGGGTAACAGTACCTGGTCAGAGCTCCACAAGTCACCCCATCTTGGATTCCCCTAGGTCTCTAGTTTTAAAAAATGCACAGGTTTGGTTGGTTTCACAGGCTGAGCTAGAGGCCCAAATCTACAGGTAGGCACTTTGCAAAAAACACCTCTGTTTTCTGTCAAAAAATGTGGTGTCACCGTTGTGTTGTGGGGCATTTCCTGTTGCGGGCGCTAGGCCTACCCACACAAGTGAGGTATCATTTTAATCGGGAGACTTGGGGGAACGCTGGGTGGAAGGAAATTTGTGGCTCCTCTCAGATTCCAGAACTTTCTGTCACCGAAATATGAGGAAAACATGTTTTTTTAGCCACATTTTGAGGTTTGCAAAGGATTCTGGGTAACAGAACCTGGTCAGAGCCCCACAAGTCACCCCATCTTGGATTCCTGTAGGTCTCTAGTTAAAAAAATGCACAGGATTGGTAGGTTTCCCTAGGTGCCGGCTGAGCTAGAGGCCAAAATCTACAGGTAGGCACTTTGCAAAAAACACCTTTGTTTTCTGTCAAAAAATGAGATGTGTCCACATTGTCTTTCGGGGCATTTCCTGTCGCGGGCGCTAGGCCTACCCACTCAAGTGAGGTATCATTTTTATCGGGAGACTTGGGGGAACGCTGGGTGGAAGGAAATTTGTGGCTCCTCTCAGATTCCAGAACTTTCTGTCACCGAAATATGAGGAAAACGTATTTCTTTAGCCACATTTTGAGGTTTGCAAAGGATTCTGGGTAACAGAACCTGGTCAGAGCCCCACAAGTCACCCCATCTTGGATTCCCCTAGGTCTCTAGTTTTAAAAAATGCACAGGATTGGTAGGTTTCCCTAGGTGCCGGCTGAGCTAGAGGCCAAAATCTACAGGTAGGCACTTTGTAAAAAACACCTCTGTTTTCTGTAAAAAATGTGGTGTCCACGTTGTGTTTTGGGGCATTTCCTGTTGCGGGCACTAGGCCTACCCACACAAGTGAGGTATCATTTTAATCGGGAGACTTGGGGGAACGCTGGGTGGAAGGAAATTTGTGGCTCCTCTCAGATTCCAGAACTTTCTGTCACCGAAATGTGAGGAAAACGTATTTCTTTAGCCACATTTTGAGGTTTGCAAAGGATTCTGGGTAACAGAACCTGGTCAGAGCCCCACAAGTCACCCCATCTTGGATTCCCCTAGGTCTCTAGTTTTAAATAATACACAGGTTTGGTAGGTTTCTATAGGTGCCGGCTGAGCTAGAGGCCAAAATCTACAGGTAGGCACTTTGCAAAAAAAAAATCTGTTTTCTGACAAAAAATGCGATGTGTCCACATTGTGTTTCGGGGCATTTCCTGTCGCGGGCGCTAGGCCTACCCACACAAGTGAGGTATCATTTTTATCAGGAGACTTGGGGGAACGCTGGGTGGAAGGGAAGTTGTGGCTCCTCTCAGATTCCAGAAATTTCTGTCACCGAAATGTGAGGAAAACGTGTTTTTTTAGCCACATTTTGAGGTTTGCAAAGGATTCTGGTTAACAGAACCTGGTCAGAGCCCCACAAGTCACCCCATCTTGGATTCCCCTAGGTCTCTAGTTTTCAAAAATACACAGGTTTGGTAGGTTACTATAGGTGCCGGCTGAGCTAGAGGCCAAAATCTACAGGTAGGCACTTTGCAAAAAACACCTTTGTTTTCTGTCAAAAAATGTGATGTGTCCACATTGTCTTTCGGGGCATTTCCTGTCGCGGGCGCTAGGCCTACCCACACAAGTGAGGTATCATTTTTATCGGGAGACTTGGGGGAACGCTGGGTGGAAGGGAAGTTGTGGCTCCTCTCAGATTCCAGAACTTTCTGTCACCGAAATGTGAGGAAAATGTGTTTTTTTAGCCAAATCTTGAGGTTTGCAAAGGATTCTGGGTAACAGAACCTGGTCAGAGCCCCACAAGTCACCCCATCTTCGATTCCCCTAGGTCTCTAGTTTTCAAAAGTGCACAGGTTTGGTAGGTTTCTATAGGTGCCGGCTGAGCTAGAGGCCAAAATCTACAGGTAGGCACTTTGCAAAAAAAAAATCTGTTTTCTGACAAAAAATGCGATGTGTCCACATTGTGTTTCGGGGCATTTCCTGTCGCGGGCGCTAGGCCTACCCACACAAGTGAGGTATCATTTTTATCAGGAGACTTGGGGGAACGCTGGGTGGAAGGGAAGTTGTGGCTCCTCTCAGATTCCAGAAATTTCTGTCACCGAAATGTGAGGAAAACGTGTTTTTTTAGCCACATTTTGAGGTTTGCAAAGGATTCTGGGTAACAGAACCTGGTCAGAGCCCCACAAGTCACCCCATCTTGGATTCCCCTAGGTCTCTAGTTTTCAAAAATGCACAGGATTGGTAGGTTTGCCTAGGTGCCGGCTGAGCTAGAGGCCAAAATCTACAGGTAGGCACTTTGCAAAAAACACCTCTGTTTTCTGTAAAAAAATGAGATGTGTCCCCGTTGTGTTTTGGGGCATTTACTGTCGCGGGCGCTAGGCCTACCCACACAAGTGAGGTACCATTTTCATTGGGAGTCTTGGGGGAACGCTGGGTGGAAGGAAATATGTGGCTCCTCTCAGATTCCAGAACTTTCTGTCACCGAAATGTGAGGAAAACGTGTTTTTTTAGCCACATTTTGAGGTTTGCAAAGGATTCTGGGTAACAGTACCTGGTCAGAGCTCCACAAGTCACCCCATCTTGGATTCCCCTAGGTCTCTAGTTTTCAAAAATGCACAGGATTTGTAGGTTTCCCTAGGTGCCGGCTGAGCTAGAGGCCAAAATCTACAGGTAGGCACTTTGCAAAAAACACCTCTGTTTTCTGTAAAAAAATGGGATGTGTCCCCGTTGTGTTTTGGGGCATTTACTGTTGCGGGCGCTAGGCCTACCCACACAAGTGAGGTACCATTTTCATCGGGAGACTCGGGGGAACGCTGGGTGGAAGGAAATATGTGGCTCCTCTCAGATTCCAGAACTTTCTGTCACCGAAATGTGAGGAAAATGTGTTTTTTTAGCCACATTTTGAGGTTTGCAAAGGATTCTGGGTAACAGTACCTGGTCAGAGCTCCACAAGTCACCCCATCTTGGATTCCCCTAGGTCTCTAGTTTTAAAAAATGCACAGGTTTGGTTGGTTTCACAGGCTGAGCTAGAGGCCCAAATCTACAGGTAGGCACTTTGCAAAAAACACCTCTGTTTTCTGTCAAAAAATGTGGTGTCACCGTTGTGTTGTGGGGCATTTCCTGTTGCGGGCGCTAGGCCTACCCACACAAGTGAGGTATCATTTTAATCGGGAGACTTGGGGGAACGCTGGGTGGAAGGAAATTTGTGGCTCCTCTCAGATTCCAGAACTTTCTGTCACCGAAATATGAGGAAAACATGTTTTTTTAGCCACATTTTGAGGTTTGCAAAGGATTCTGGGTAACAGAACCTGGTCAGAGCCCCACAAGTCACCCCATCTTGGATTCCTGTAGGTCTCTAGTTAAAAAAATGCACAGGATTGGTAGGTTTCCCTAGGTGCCGGCTGAGCTAGAGGCCAAAATCTACAGGTAGGCACTTTGCAAAAAACACCTTTGTTTTCTGTCAAAAAATGAGATGTGTCCACATTGTCTTTCGGGGCATTTCCTGTCGCGGGCGCTAGGCCTACCCACTCAAGTGAGGTATCATTTTTATCGGGAGACTTGGGGGAACGCTGGGTGGAAGGAAATTTGTGGCTCCTCTCAGATTCTAGAACTTTCTGTCACCGAAATGTGAGGAAAACGTGTTTTTTTAGCCAAATTTTGAGGTTTGCAAAGGATTCTCGGTAACAGAACCTGGTCAGACCCCACAAGTCACCCCATCCTGGATTCCCCTAGTCTCTAGTTTTCAAAAATGCACAGGTTTGGTAGGTTTCTCTAGGTGCCGGCTGAGCTACAGGCCAAAATCTACAGGTAGGCACTTTGTAAAAAACACCTCTGTTTTCTGTAAAAAATGTGGTGTCCACGTTGTGTTTTGGGGCATTTCCTGTTGCGGGCACTAGGCCTACCCACACAAGTGAGGTATCATTTTAATCGGGAGACTTGGGGGAACGCTGGGTGGAAGGAAATTTGTGGCTCCTCTCAGATTCCAGAACTTTCTGTCACCGAAATATGAGGAAAACGTATTTCTTTAGCCACATTTTGAGGTTTGCAAAGGATTCTGGGTAACAGAACCTGGTCAGAGCCCCACAAGTCACCCCATCTTGGATTCCCCTAGGTCTCTAGTTGTAAAAAATGCACAGGTTTGGTAGGTTTCACAGGCTGAGCTAGAGGCCAAAATCTACAGGTAGGCACTTTGCAAAAAACACCTCTGTTTTCTGTAAAAAAATGAGATGTGTCCCCGTTGTGTTTTGGGGCATTTACTGTCGCGGGCGCTAGGCCTACCCACACAAGTGAGGTACCATTTTCATTGGGAGTCTTGGGGGAACGCTGGGTGGAAGGAAATATGTGGCTCCTCTCAGATTCCAGAACTTTCTGTCACCGAAATGTGAGGAAAACGTGTTTTTTTAGCCACATTTTGAGGTTTGCAAAGGATTCTGGGTAACAGTACCTGGTCAGAGCTCCACAAGTCACCCCATCTTGGATTCCCCTAGGTCTCTAGTTTTCAAAAATGCACAGGATTTGTAGGTTTCCCTAGGTGCCGGCTGAGCTAGAGGCCAAAATCTACAGGTAGGCACTTTGCAAAAAACACCTCTGTTTTCTGTAAAAAAATGGGATGTGTCCCCGTTGTGTTTTGGGGCATTTACTGTTGCGGGCGCTAGGCCTACCCACACAAGTGAGGTACCATTTTCATCGGGAGACTCGGGGGAACGCTGGGTGGAAGGAAATATGTGGCTCCTCTCAGATTCCAGAACTTTCTGTCACCGAAATGTGAGGAAAATGTGTTTTTTTAGCCACATTTTGAGGTTTGCAAAGGATTCTGGGTAACAGTACCTGGTCAGAGCTCCACAAGTCACCCCATCTTGGATTCCCCTAGGTCTCTAGTTTTAAAAAATGCACAGGTTTGGTTGGTTTCACAGGCTGAGCTAGAGGCCCAAATCTACAGGTAGGCACTTTGCAAAAAACACCTCTGTTTTCTGTCAAAAAATGTGGTGTCACCGTTGTGTTGTGGGGCATTTCCTGTTGCGGGCGCTAGGCCTACCCACACAAGTGAGGTATCATTTTAATCGGGAGACTTGGGGGAACGCTGGGTGGAAGGAAATTTGTGGCTCCTCTCAGATTCCAGAACTTTCTGTCACCGAAATATGAGGAAAACATGTTTTTTTAGCCACATTTTGAGGTTTGCAAAGGATTCTGGGTAACAGAACCTGGTCAGAGCCCCACAAGTCACCCCATCTTGGATTCCTGTAGGTCTCTAGTTAAAAAAATGCACAGGATTGGTAGGTTTCCCTAGGTGCCGGCTGAGCTAGAGGCCAAAATCTACAGGTAGGCACTTTGCAAAAAACACCTTTGTTTTCTGTCAAAAAATGAGATGTGTCCACATTGTCTTTCGGGGCATTTCCTGTCGCGGGCGCTAGGCCTACCCACTCAAGTGAGGTATCATTTTTATCGGGAGACTTGGGGGAACGCTGGGTGGAAGGAAATTTGTGGCTCCTCTCAGATTCTAGAACTTTCTGTCACCGAAATGTGAGGAAAACGTGTTTTTTTAGCCAAATTTTGAGGTTTGCAAAGGATTCTCGGTAACAGAACCTGGTCAGACCCCACAAGTCACCCCATCCTGGATTCCCCTAGTCTCTAGTTTTCAAAAATGCACAGGTTTGGTAGGTTTCTCTAGGTGCCGGCTGAGCTACAGGCCAAAATCTACAGGTAGGCACTTTGTAAAAAACACCTCTGTTTTCTGTAAAAAATGTGGTGTCCACGTTGTGTTTTGGGGCATTTCCTGTTGCGGGCACTAGGCCTACCCACACAAGTGAGGTATCATTTTAATCGGGAGACTTGGGGGAACGCTGGGTGGAAGGAAATTTGTGGCTCCTCTCAGATTCCAGAACTTTCTGTCACCGAAATATGAGGAAAACGTATTTCTTTAGCCACATTTTGAGGTTTGCAAAGGATTCTGGGTAACAGAACCTGGTCAGAGCCCCACAAGTCACATCATCTTGGATTCCCCTAGGTCTCTAGTTTTCAAAAATGCACAGGATTGGTAGGTTTCCCTAGGTGCCGGCTGAGCTAGAGGCCAAAATCTACAGGTAGGCACTTTGTAAAAAACACCTCTGTTTTCTGTAAAAAATGTGGTGTCCACGTTGTGTTTTGGGGCATTTCCTGTTGCGGGCACTAGGCCTACCCACACAAGTGAGGTATCATTTTAATCGGGAGACTTGGGGGAACGCTGGGTGGAAGGAAATTTGTGGCTCCTCTCAGATTCCAGAACTTTCTGTCACCGAAATATGAGGAAAACTTATTTCTTTAGCCACATTTTGAGGTTTGCAAAGGATTCTGGGTAACAGAACCTGGTCAGAGCCCCACAAGTCACCCCATCTTGGATTCCCCTAGGTCTCTAGTTTTCAAAAATACACAGGTTTGGTAGGTTACTATAGGTGCCGGCTGAGCTAGAGGCCAAAATCTACAGGTAGGCACTTTGCAAAAAACACCTTTGTTTTCTGTCAAAAAATGTGATGTGTCCACATTGTCTTTCGGGGCATTTCCTGTCGCGGGCGCTAGGCCTACCCACACAAGTGAGGTATCATTTTTATCGGGAGACTTGGGGGAATGCTGGGTGGAAGGGAAGTTGGGGCTCCTCTCAGATTCCAGAACTTTCTGTCACCGAAATGTGAGGAAAATGTGTTTTTTTAGCCAAATCTTGAGGTTTGCAAAGGATTCTGGGTAACAGAACCTGGTCAGAGCCCCACAAGTCACCCCATCTTCGATTCCCTTAGGTCTCTAGTTTTCAAAAGTGCACAGGTTTGGTAGGTTTCTATAGGTGCCGGCTGAGCTAGAGGCCAAAATCTACAGGTAGGCACTTTGCAACAAAAAAAATCTGTTTTCTGACAAAAAATGCGATGTGTCCACATTGTGTTTCGGGGCATTTCCTGTCGCGGGCGCTAGGCCTACCCACACAAGTGAGGTATCATTTTTATCGGGCGACTTGGGGGAACGCTGGGTGGAAGGGAAGTTGTGGCTCCTCTCAGATTCCAGAAATTTCTGTCACCGAAATGTGAGGAAAACGTGTTTTTTTAGCCACATTTTGAGGTTTGCAAAGGATTCTGGGTAACAGAACCTGGTCAGAGCCCCACAAGTCACCCCATCTTGGATTCCCCTAGGTCTCTAGTTTTCAAAAATGCCCAGGATTGGTAGGTTTGCCTAGGTGCCGGCTGAGCTAGAGGCCAAAATCTACAGTTAGGCACTTTGCAAAAAACACCTCTGTTTTCTGTAAAAAAATGGGATGTGTCCCCGTTGTGTTTTGGGGCATTTACTGTCGCGGGCGCTAGGCCTACCCACACAAGTGAGGTACCATTTTCATTGGGAGACTTGGGGGAACGCTGGGTGGAAGGAAATATGTGGCTCCTCTCAGATTCCAGAACTTTCTGTCACCGAAATGTGAGGAAAACATGTTTTTTTAGCCACATTTTGAGGTTTGCAAAGGATTCTGGGTAACAGTACCTGGTCAGAGCTCCACAAGTCACCCCATCTTGGATTCCCCTAGGTCTCTAGTTTTAAAAAATGCACAGGTTTGGTTGGTTTCACAGGCTGAGCTAGAGGCCCAAATCTACAGGTAGGCACTTTGCAAAAAACACCTCTGTTTTCTGTCAAAAAATGTGGTGTCACCGTTGTGTTGTGGGGCATTTCCTGTTGCGGGCGCTAGGCCTACCCACACAAGTGAGGTATCATTTTAATCGGGAGACTTGGGGGAACGCTGGGTGGAAGGAAATTTGTGGCTCCTCTCAGATTCCAGAACTTTCTGTCACCGAAATATGAGGAAAACATGTTTTTTTAGCCACATTTTGAGGTTTGCAAAGGATTCTGGGTAACAGAACCTGGTCAGAGCCCCACAAGTCACCCCATCTTGGATTCCTGTAGGTCTCTAGTTAAAAAAATGCACAGGATTGGTAGGTTTCCCTAGGTGCCGGCTGAGCTACAGGCCAAAATCTACAGGTAGGCACTTTGCAAAAAACACCTCTGTTTTCTGTAAAAAAATGGGATGTGTCCCTGTTGTGTTTTGGGGCATTTACTGTCGCGGGCGCTAGTCCTACCCACACAAGTGAGGTATCATTTGTATCGGGAGACTTGGGGGAACGCTGGGTGGAAGGAAATTTGTGGCTCCTCTCAGATTCCAGAACGTTCTGTCACCGAAATGTGAGGAAAACGTATTTTTTTAGCCAAATTTTGAGGTTTGCAAAGGATTCTGGGTAACAGATCCTGGTCAGAGCCCCACAAGTCACCCCATCTTGGATTCCTGTAGGTCTCTAGTTAAAAAAATGCACAGGATTGTTAGGTTTCCCTAGGTGCCGGCTGAGCTAGAGGCCAAAATCTACAGGTACGCATTTTGCAAAAAACACCTCTGTTTTCTGTAAAAAATGTGGTGTCCACGTTGTGTTTTGGGGCATTTCCTGTTGCGGGCACTAGGCCTACCCACACAAGTGAGGTATAATTTTAATCGGGAGACTTGGGGGAACGCTGGGTGGAAGGAAATTTGTGGCTCCTCTCAGATAACAGAACTTTCTGTCACCGAAATATGAGGAAAACGTATTTCTTAGCCACATTTTGAGGTTTGCAAAGGATTCTGGGTAACAGAACCTGGTCAGAGCCCCACAAGTCACCCCATCTTGGATTACCCTAGGTCTCTAGTTTTCAAAAATACACAGGTTTGGTAGGTTACTATAGGTGCCGGCTGAGCTAGAGGCCAAAATCTACAGGTAGGCACTTTGCAAAAAACACCTTTGTTTTCTGTCAAAAAATGTGATGTGTCCACATTGTCTTTCGGGGCATTTCCTGTTGCGGGCGCTAGGCCTATCCACACAAGTGAGGTATCATTTTTATCGGGAGACTTGGGGGAACGCTGGGTGGAAGGGAAGTTGTGGCTCCTCTCAGATTCCAGAACTTTCTGTCACCGAAATGTGAGGAAAATGTGTTTTTTTAGCCAAATCGTGAGGTTTGCAAAGGATTCTGGGTAACAGAACCTGGTCAGAGCCCCACAAGTCACCCCATCTTCGGTTCCCCTAGGTCTCTAGTTTTCAAAAGTGCACAGGTTTGGTAGGTTTCTATAGGTGCCGGCTGAGCTAGAGGCCAAAATCTACAGGTAGGCACTTTGCAAAAAAAAAATCTGTTTTCTGACAAAAAATGCGATGAGTCCACATTGTGTTTCGGGGCATTTCCTGTTGCGGGCGCTAGGCCTACCCACACAAGTGAGGTATCATTTTTATCGGGAGACTTGGGGGAACGCTGGGTGGAAGGGAAGTTGTGGCTCCTCTCAGATTCCAGACATTTCAGTCACCGAAATGTGAGGAAAACGTGTTTTTTTAGCCACATCTTGAGGTTTGCAAAGGATTCTGGGTAACAGAACCTGGTCAGAGCCCCACAAGTCACCCCATCTTGGATTCCCCTAGGTCTCTAGTTTTCAAAAATGCACAGGATTGGTAGGTTTCCCTAGGTGCCGGCTGAGCTAGAGGCCAAAATCTACAGGTAGGCACTTTGCAAAAAACACCTCTGTTTTCTGTAAAAAAATGGGATGTGTCCCCGTTGTGTTTTGGGGCATTTACTGTCGCGGGCGCTAGGCCTACCCACACAAGTGAGGTACCATTTTCATTGGGAGACTTGGGGGAACGCTGGGTGGAAGGAAATATGTGGCTCCTCTCAGATTCCAGAACTTTCTGTCACCGAAATGTGAGGAAAACGTGTTTATTTAGCCACATTTTTAGGTTTGCAAAGGATTCTGGGTAACAGTACCTGGTCAGAGTTCCACAAGTCACCCCATCTTGGATTCCCCTAGGTCTCTAGTTTTAAAAAAGGCACAGTTTTGGTTGGTTTCACAGGCTGAGCTAGAGGCCCAAATCTACAGGTAGGCACTTTGCAAAAAACACCTCTGTTTTCTGTCAAAAAATGTGGTGTCACCGTTGTGTTGTGGGGCATTTCCTGTTGCGGGCGCTAGGCCTACCCACACAAGTGAGGTATCATTTTAATCGAGAGACTTGGGGGAACGCTGGGTGGAAGGAAATTTGTGGCTCCTCTCAGATTCCAGAACTTTCTGTCACCGAAATATGAGGAAAACATGTTTTTTTAGCCACATTTTGAGGTTTGCAAAGGATTCTGGGTAACAGAACCTGGTCAGAGCCCCACAAGTCACCCCATCTTGGATTCCTGTAGGTCTCTAGTTAAAAAAATGCACAGGATTGGTAGGTTTCCCTAGGTGCCGGCTGAGCTACAGGCCAAAATCTACAGGTAGGCACTTTGCAAAAAACACCTCTGTTTTCTGTAAAAAAATGTGATGTGTCCACATTGTCTTTCGGGGCATTTCCTGTTGCAGGCGCTAGGCCTACCCACTCAAGTGAGGTATCATTTTTATTGGGAGACTTGGGGGAACGCTGGGTGGAAGGAAATTTGTGGCTCCTCTCAGATTCCAGAACTTTCTGTCACCGAAATGTGAGGAAAACGTGTTTTTTTAGCCAAAGTTTGAGGTTTGCAAAGGATTCTGGGTAACAGAACCTGGTCAGAGCCCCACAAGTCACCGCATCTTGGATTCCCCTAGGTCTCTAGTTTTCATAAAGGCACAGGATTGGTAGGTTTCCCTAGGTGCCGGCTGAGCTAGAGGCTAAAATCTACAGGTGGGCACTTTGCAAAAAACACCTCGGTTTTCTGTAAAAAAATGGGATGTGTCCCCGTTGTGTTTTGGGGCATTTACTGTCGCTGGCGCTAGGCCTACCCACACAAGTGAGGTATCATTTTTATCGGGAGACTTGAGGGAACGCTGGGTGGAAGGAAATTTGTGGCTCCTCTCAGATTCCAGAACGTTCTGTCACCGAAATGTGAGGAAAACGTGTTTTTTTAGCCAAATTTTGAGGTTTGCAAAGGATTCTGGGTAACAGAACCTGGTCAGAGCCCCACAAGTCACCCCATCTTGGATTCCTGTAGGTCTCTAGTTAAAAAAATGCACAGGATTGGTAGGTTTCCCTAGGTGCCGGCTGAGCTAGAGGCCAAAATCTACAGGTAGGCACTTTGCAAAAAACACCTCTGTTTTCTGTAAAAAATGTGGTGTCCACGTTGTGTTTTGGGGCATTTCCTGTTGCGGGCACTAGGCCTACCCACACAAGTGAGGTATCATTTTAATCGGGAGACTTGGGGGAACGCTGGGTGGAAGGAAATTTGTGGCTCCTCTCAGATTCCAGAACTTTCTGTCACCGAAATATGAGGAAAACTTATTTCTTTAGCCACATTTTGAGGTTTGCAAAGGATTCTGGGTAACAGAACCTGGTCAGAGCCCCACAAGTCACCCCATCTTGGATTCCCCTAGGTCTCTAGTTTTCAAAAATACACAGGTTTGGTAGGTTACTATAGGTGCCGGCTGAGCTAGAGGCCAAAATCTACAGGTAGGCACTTTGCAAAAAACACCTTTGTTTTCTGTCAAAAAATGTGATGTGTCCACATTGTCTTTCGGGGCATTTCCTGTCGCGGGCGCTAGGCCTATCCACACAAGTGAGGTATCATTTTTATCGGGAGACTTGGGGAACGCTGGGTGGAAGGGAAGTTGTGGCTCCTCTCAGATTCCAGAACTTTCTGTCACCGAAATGTGAGGAAAATGTGTTTTTTTAGCCAAATCGTGAGGTTTGCAAAGGATTCTGGGTAACAGAACCTGGTCAGAGCCCCACAAGTCACCCCATCTTCGATTCCCCTAGGTCTCTAGTTTTCAAAAGTGCACAGGTTTGGTAGGTTTCTATAGGTGCCGGCTGAGCTAGAGGCCAAAATCTACAGGTAGGCACTTTGCAAAAAAAAAATCTGTTTTCTGACAAAAAATGCGATGTGTCCACATTGTGTTTCGGGGCATTTCCTGTTGCGGGCGCTAGGCCTACCCACACAAGTGAGGTATCATTTTTATCGGGAGACTTGGGGGAACGCTGGGTGGAAGGGAAGTTGTGGCTCCTCTCAGATTCCAGAAATTTCTGTCACCGAAATGTGAGGAAAACGTGTCTTTTTTAGCCACATTTTGAGGTTTGCAAAGGATTCTGGGTAACAGAACCTGGTCAGAGCCCCACAAGTCACCTCATCTTGGATTCCCCTAGGTCTCTAGTTTTCAAAAGTGCACAGGTTTGGTAGGTTTCTATAGGTGCCGGCTGAGCTAGAGGCCAAAATCTACAGGTAGGCACTTTGCAAAAAAAAAATCTGTTTTCTGACAAAAAATGCGATGTGTCCACATTGTGTTTCGGGGCATTTCCTGTTGCGGGCGCTAGGCCTACCCACACAAGTGAGGTATCATTTTTATCGGGAGACTTGGGGGAACGCTGGGTGGAAGGGAAGTTGTGGCTCCTCTCAGATTCCAGAAATTTCTGTCACCGAAATGTGAGGAAAACGTGTTTTTTTAGCCACATTTTGAGGTTTGCAAAGGATTCTGGGTAACAGAACCTGGTCAGAGCCCCACAAGTCACCCCATCTTGGATTCCCCTAGGTCTCTAGTTTTCAAAAATGCACAGGATTGAAAGGTTTCCCTAGGTGCCGGCTGAGCTAGAGGCCAAAATCTACAGGTAGGCACTTTGCAAAAAACACCTCTGTTTTCTGTAAAAAAAATGGGATGTGTCCCCGTTGTGTTTTGGGGCATTTACTGTCGCGGGCGCTAGGCCTACCCACACAAGTGAGGTATCATTTTTATCGGGAGACTTGGGGGAACGTTGGGTGGAAGGGAAGTTGTGGCTCCTCTCAGATTCCAGAAATTTCTGTCACCGAAATGTGAGGAAAACGTGTTTTTTTAGCCACATTTTGAGGTTTGCAAAGGATTCTGGGTAACAAAACCTGGTCAGAGCCCCACAAGTCACCCCATCTTGGATTCCCCTAGGTCTCTAGTTGTAAAAAATGCACAGGTTTGGTAGGTTTCACAGGCTGAGCTAGAGGCCAAAATCTACAGGTAGGCACTTTGCAAAAAACACCTCTGTTTTCTGTAAAAAAAATGGGATGTGTCCCTGTTGTGTTTTGGGGCATTTACTGTCACGGGCGCTAGGCCTACCCACACAAGTGAGGTATCATTTTTATCGGGAGACTTGGGGGAACGCTGGGTGGAAGGAAATTTCTGGCTTCTCTCAGATTCCAGAACTTTCTGTCACCGAAATATGAGGAAAATGTGTTTTTTAGCCAAGTTTTGAGGTTTGCAAAGGATTCTGGGTAACAAAACCTGGTCAGAGCCCCACAAGTCACCCCATCTTGGATTCCCCTAGGTCTCTAGTTGTAAAAAATGCACAAGTTTGGTAGGTTTCACAGGCTGAGCTAGAGGCCAAAATCTACAGGTAGGCACTTTGCAAAAAACACCTCTGTTTTCTGTCAAAAAATGTGGTGTCCACGTTGTGTTTTGGGGCATCTCCTGTTGCGGGCGCTAGGCCTACCCACACAAGTGAGGTATCATTTTAATCGGGAGACTTGGGGGAACACTGGGTGTAAGGAAATTTGTGGCTCCTCTCAGATTCCAGAACTTTCTGTCACCGAAATATGAGGAAAACATGTTTTTTTAGCCAGATTTTGAGGTTTGCAAAGGATTCTGGGTAACAGTACCTGGTCAGAGCCCCACAAGTCACCCCATCTTGGATTCCCATAGGTCTCTAGTTGTAAAAAATGCACAGGTTTGGTAGGTTTCCCTAGGTGCCTGCTGAGCTAGAGGCCAAAATCTACAGGTAGGAACTTTGCAAAAAACACCTCTGTTTTCTGTCAAAAAATTAGATGTGTCCATGTTGTGTTTTGGGGCATTTCCTGTCGCAGGCGCTAGGCCTACCCACAGAAGTGAGGTATCATTTTTATCCGGAGACTTGGGGGAACGCTGGGTGGAAGGAAATTTGTGTCTCCTCTCAGATTCCAGAACTTTCTGTCACCGTAATGTGAGGAAAACGTGTTTTTTTAGCCAAATTTTGAGGTTTGCAAAGGATTCTGGGTAACAGAACCTGGTCAGAGCCCCACAAGTCACCCCATCTTGGATTCCCCTAGGTCTCTAGTTGTAAAAAATGCACAGGTTTAATAGGTTTCTCTAGGTGCCGGCTGAGCTACAGGCCAAAATCTACAGGTAGGCACTTTGCAAAAAACACCTCTGTTTTCTGTAAAAAAATGGGATGTGTCCACGTTGTGTTTTGGGCCATTTCCTTTCGTGGGCGCTAGGCCTACCCACACAAGTGAGGTATAATTTTTATCGGGAGACTTGGGGGAACGCTGGGTGGAAGGAAATTTCTGGCTTCTCTCAGATTCCAGAACTTTCTGTCACCGAAATATGAGGAAAATGTGTTTTTTAGCCAAGTTTTGAGGTTTGCAAAGGATTCTGGGTAACAGAACCTGGTCAGAGCCCCACAAGTCACCCCATCTTGGATTCCCCTAGGTCTCTAGTTTTCAGAAATGCACAGGATTGGTAGGTTTCCCTAGGTGCCGGCTGAGCTTGAGGCCAAAATCTACAGGTAGGCACTTTGCAAAAAACACCTCTGTTTTCTGTAAAAAAATGGGATGTGTCCACATTGTGTTTTGGGGCATTTCCTGTCAGGGCCGCTAGGCCTACCCACACAAGTGAGGTATCATTTTTATCGTGAGACTTGGGGGAACGCTGGGTGGAAGGAAATTTGTGGCTCCTCTCAGATTCAAGAACTTTCTGTCACCGAAATGTGAGGAAAACGTATTTCTTTAGCCACATTTTCAGGTTTGCAAAGGATTCTGGGTAACAGAACCTGGTCAGAGCCCCACAAGTCACCCCATCTTGGATTCCCCTAGGTCTCTAGTTTTAAATAATACACAGGTTTGGTAGGTTACTATAGGTGCCGGCTGAGCTAGAGGCCAAAATCTACAGGTAGGCACTTTGCAAAAAACACCTTTGTTTTCTGTCAAAAAATGTGATGTGTCCACATTGTCTTTCGGGGCATTTCCTGTCGCGGGCGCTAGGCCTATCCACACAAGTGAGGTATCATTTTTATCGGGAGACTTGGGGGAACGCTGGGTGGAAGGGAAGTTGTGGCTCCTCTCAGATTCCAGAAATTTCTGTCACCGAAATGTGAGGAAAACGTGTTTTTTTAGCCACATTTTGAGGTTTGCAAAGGATTCTGGGTAACAGAACCTGGTCAGAGCCCCACAAGTCACCCATCTTGGATTCCCCTAGGTCTCTAGTTTTCAAAAATGCACAGGATTGATAGGTTTCCCTAGGTGCCGGCTGAGCTAGAGGCCAAAATCTACAGGTAGGCACTTTGCAAAAAACACCTCTGTTTTCTGTAAAAAAAAATGGGATGTGTCCCCGTTGTGTTTTGGGGCATTTACTGTTGCGGGCGCTAGGCCTACCCACACAAGTGAGGTATCATTTTTATCGGGAGACTTGGGGGAACGCTGGGTGGAAGGGAAGTTGTTGCTCCTCTCAGATTCCAG